>NW_026889750.1:18430000-18832500 GCF_033153115.1 Saccostrea echinata | reverse complement strand
AAACGTCATATTCGAGGTTGCGCCGCCTGGACATACCATTGCTTACAAAAACATTGCTAATTTATTAAAAAATAAAATTTATGATTTATGGTTTATTCTTTAGATAGAAAAGATAATGCTAACTAAATATTTTAAAATTCATTAATGTACCTAAAGCGGTTTTAATTTTATGGCGCTAGTCCACGAACTTTTTGATACCCCCTCGTACATATTTCATATGAATCACACTTTTTATTCTTATTACAAAATAACACACTTAGAGGAGTTTCTTTTTTTATTTTAAACCCCAACAACAACGAACAAGCTTAATTTATTGCAATAAATTAACGAATTTAAATAAAATGCCATTTAATGGCTACTGTCAGCATTAAAATAGAATTGTCTTTATCACAGTATTGCTTGTGGATTTCCTCCAGGAAGGGATCAATATTTTTTTTCCTCATGACAATAGTAGATTGTTACGTAGTCCATAAATCCTTGAAAGTTTTGGAAGCCCTTTACAGCTCCTATGTTCAGCCCTCCGTGAGCCATTTTGATTGGTCCGTAAGTCCATCTTTTACAACTTTTGCCGTTAACATAGCCCTCCAGAGTATTCAAATCGTGGATGAAATAAGCTTCGTTCCAGCAAGAAGACTAAAATATAGATACATAAAACTTCATTAGCATATTTATTTATAATTCGTTCTGTGAAGATTCTTCATGAATGTTAAATTTACATTTAGATGTGAAATATTTATTCTAAACAAAAAAAGTAATTTTATCAATCTAATTTTCTCACCTTGGCAGGTAAATGGAAAGTTGTAATTTTATGCTTTTCGCTTTCTGCCATGAAGTTTATGCCTCTTCGTCCTTTTATCATAAACATAGTTGGTTGTTCTTTTTCACAGTCACCGTTGCTGATCAGACCTTCCATGTGTTTACTCGGAATGTCTAGATAGCGCATCTTTATAACAAATGTAGAAGCCGATTGCATCTCGGGAAATTTTGGGATAGTCAGCTTAGCGTTCCCATCAAAGTATCCAAGACCATTTCCAATAAGTTGGACGTTGTGATTTTCGACTAGAACATGGTTACCAGATGTATCCAAGCAGTTGTTGTCGAACGGAATGTGTACGACTGCTTTACATACTAGAAATTAGAAAACATCTTATGATTACGCAGTTCAGTGCTTCGCTTAAAATATACAGGCAATTAATATGTGTACAATTAAAAAAATCTAAATCAAAGAATTATCATTACCTTTGTCTTTTTGGTCATCTGTTTGATGAATTTTGCCACTGTTTAATGGTAGGCACTGACACGATTCACTGTCAAAGATATTCCCTGGCTTGCAGCATTTTTTCACCCATCCATAACCATAGACAAATTCCTCGTATTTATCGAGTTCGGCAAAACTCATCCGTTTGTTACATTCATTTTTCTCTTTCTTTTCTTGCAGTGGACAAGGATCTTTACAGTCAGGTTGAGGAATGCAACCTTTAAAAGGAACATAGCCGTACCCGACGGGACAACACATTGGCACTGATTTACCATGGCTGCAGATCCAATGGGCTTTACAGTTCTCCATATGACCAAATGGGTAAGACAGTATACTTGGTATGGAACATTTATCTGCAATGAACGAATGTTTTCAATTAATACATTTTACATTTATTAAAATTGCCATCGTACAGGAAAATGAAAGACTAAGCATGTCAGTAAATATACAAATTGATAACAATATTGTTTCTTTAGTTGATACTTAAACACCAGTAATATATTACCTTTTGGACAAGGCACTTCTGCTGCATTTCTACATCTGATTTCCTCCTGGTCCCAATACATTCCAAATGGACACTGTCTGTAAACCGCTTGAACTTTACCGTCATATCCGAAATAACATTGGATGTATTTATCACAGTCCTCAGGATGACGGTGGAATCCCTCACCGTTTTTCATTTTACAGTCGTTACAGATGCGCGGATCTGGTCCTGGATTAACGGGTGGTTTGGGTGGTAGTATTGTAGTCGTAGTAGGTGTTGTTGTTGTCGTTGTTGGGATGGTAGTAGTCGTAGTCGGTGTTGTTGTTGTCGTAGTCGGTGTTGTTGTTGTCGTTGTTGGGGTGGTGGTGGTTGTAGGCGGAGTGGTTGTTGTTGTTGTTGTGGTAGTGGTTGTTGTTGTTGTGGTGGTGGTGGTGGTTGCTGGAACAAACCAAACATTTCGTATAATCATACGATGCAACTCTAAATGTTGTTTAAACTATAGCAAAAATAGTCAGCGGTAAGAACTTTATATGTGCATAATTTTATATAGAAAGCAAAATATGAAGCTCTATGAAATACAGTGAACAGAATAACCATGAACCATGTGATACTTACTAGGACAAACTAGCTTTACGATGTCCTCTAGATTCCTAGCCAACATATCAAAAGATTCAACAGTGAGGACTTGTGATGGTCTGGATGCAATGGCGTTAAGTTCAACAATATCTGTTAAGTGAGTGACACCAACAGAGTACATGTTAATTCCATACTCCTTAGCCAGAGACGCTTGCATTGCAGTCTGAGGTGGATCTTTAGAGATACCGTCCGTCACAACGATTCCCACCATCGGCACATCCCCTCTAGGATTCCTCCCGAAGATTTCCCTCATTTTCTCGATCCCCTTATCTGTGTTCGTTCCCTCCCTTGGATGAGGCATCGTTTGGGCTTGCCTTCTAAGGTATTCCTTGTCATCTGATAGTGGCACTTCCAAAGCTATATCCCGGCTATAAACCACCATTCCCATCCTTCCGTTACCCTCTCCAATATTAAGTCGATCTACCAACCCTTCCATGGCCAAGCGTAAAGTATCAAAGTCCACTTTGTTGATGCTGTCAGAGCCGTCGATACAGAAGATAATGTCGAAAAGCTGTTTACATTCTGGAAAAAAATTTAAACAGTGCTCAATTTCAACTAGAGATTTTTTTCATTTCAGTTTAAGTAAAAAAGAAATCCAAATAAAATCAAAATCATAAATAAGAGAGAAAAGAGAAAAAAAATAAGCGAAGATGATAAAATGAGTTAAGTAATTTAAGTAATATTTGCTTACCATTGTCCGAATCGCCGTTAACATGAATATTCCAGTTCAATTGCAAAACCAAATAAAAGGTAACAATTACTTTAAGTGAATTTTGCATTTTGTAAAATGGTAAAAAATAATAGTAATAAAAACTTCTGGAGGAAATGGATCTTATTGTGACTATTCCTTGAAATTGGAGTCTTATTTATACTAGTTTTTAAAGATCAAAAATCAATTAGTTGGGTCACACTGAATTTTTTCAGGAATTTTCAAACGTTTTTTTGCGATTTAAGTCGTGTTTTATACATGATTGGCTGTTGTAAAGTTATTCGTCTGACGTAGCTAAAAGAACCTAACAGGTCCGGAAAACAATACTAACTCATTCATCAAACTAAGGTAGAAAAGAATAAAACATCCTCTTTTTTAAAATTCTGTCTCCGGATATTATTGCTCATTTATCAATCTTAAATATACTTTAATGCACGTTTTGTATGATATACAACCCATGTCTGCATATTCATCTGAACTGTTCAGAATGCAAGATATTTGAAAGTTGTTTGACTGGTTTGATTACCTTTTCTTCTATTTTACTAAACATCTTGCATCATTCTTACTAAAAAGAATACATTTTGTAATTATAAAACAATAGAAAATTATTTTATATGGTAACATACCCTTTAATTCTATTATGTTAATTGCATGTTAATTATCATCTTTATTGATTTTTTTAAATCATTTCAGAGGTAAATCTTTTAAGAAAGTTTGAAAATACTTTGGAGTTTGTATTGCTGGTAATACAGCTAGTAAGCTGGTATTTATAACAAAAAAGAAACAGGCTCAAGGTAAAATAAATAACATCATCTTAAATCAAAACAATCAAATCATCTCCAATTATTTCAGTTTCCAAACTGTATATTTAGAATCCATTAGCTATAACATGCATTTTTGTGCAGTTAGGTACCTTAAGTCTATGCTTGACATAATTATGCAAGTAGGAAATTTCTTTTTTTTCTGATTCTTTTTTTTTAAAGTATTAGATATTTTTTTAAAGAATACTGGAGTTGGAAGTGAAGTGTTTATGTTCATTTAGCAGAAAAATAGATCTCTAGTTGACAGAATAACTGTTTTGTGGTTACATAAAAATGACACTTCTGTGTATTTCATTCTTGTTAGTGACATGATTGTGGTTAATTTCACTATGAAAGGTATTGTTTATTGATTCAAAGTACTATTTACGAAATAAGCAGAACTAATTCGATTTCTGGAATGATGATGTGTTTACAATATTGTTCTACATTTACATTTGTTTTGAAAATAAAAATAATTACATAGAAGATTTATACGTAATGAAAACGTAATGAATTTGAAATAAATTGTAGTCAGAGAAGAAATGATTATGGACTTTATAAGTATGCATAGAATTTTGTTTTTGTGGCACAAGTTCGATAGATCATATCATATCAAGCACTTGCAATCGGTAATGATATATGCGGAAATCTTAACCGCGGAAGATAATTATTGTGAGAAGAGACATGAAATTTATTCAAATTATAGGAATAATCACATTATCAGATTCTGTAAATAGAAATTAACTCTTTCTTCAGAATAGTTTAACAAAGTACCATCTTCTTATGATTTTATTTGATGTAACTGTTGAGTGGTTACTATAAAACTGTTAATCTATATTATAAGGTTTTATAAAATTTGCCGCAACATAAATTATTTTTGGTATTGTCAGATGCGGAAGTGTAAAACCACAGGAGATAAATACATGTACTCGCATAAAACATGTTATTTTTCTAAATAGGAGAATCATTATTGCAGGGAATATTACATCAAGATAATAACAATTGTTTCTGCACCAAAACAAAAAAAAACTTTATATCATAATTCATTATTCGATTCGAAATACAAGTCTCTCTCTCTCTCTCTCTCTCTCTCTCTCTCTCTCTCTCTCTCTCTCTCTCTCCATGTGTGTGAGGGTGTGTGTGTGTGTGTAAAATAAATATGCTCAATATGTAACAAAGTGTCATTGCATTGAATTGCTAGAGTTGCTAGTAGGTTAACTTTTTAACAAGTAATAACTTTTCATGGTTTTAAAAATCTAGTTTAAAAAATTCAAAGAGGGGAGTATGTCTAATAAATATGCTAATGTATTTTACCCACCTACCCACCCCCTTGATTTGTTTCATTTTTTTTCAGCTCGGAAAGGAGGGGGACTCTTTCAAGCAGAATACACATTACTCTCTTCAGAGCAACATAATTGTGGTAAATTTTGATGAATGGTTGTGTTGGTTGTGTGACTAGTAGGTCGGTGATGGAGGAAGGAAATTTATTCGACATGGTTTTAATCGATGTAGATACGTGATGTTCTTTGTTTCCATGCGACTGATTGTAAATTAAAAAAATATAAATTCTCAATATATTTCTAAGTGTATTTTTAGGTCTATTCAGATATTTACTGAAACTTAGATAGGATCGTGTGCGTCATAACGTAAAATTGCTTGTCATTATCGACCAAATGGAAGAAAAAACATTAGCTCACGATAATTCAAATTGATCCGGTATTATGTTTCATATCATTGATGCTATTTAAAAGTAATAAAAAAAATGTTCATATATAGAATAATCCTGAAAATATACCGTATTATTTACAGTTACTGCTTTGGTGATAATGGGGTTGTCTGTCTGTCTATTCATTTGCAGAACATTAAATTCATTTCCATATTTTCATTTCCTGTTGATAATACGACATCAACTTAAAATTTTGTATATTAATCAACTAAATAATAAAAAGAAAACCTTGGCATTAGATTCTAAGCACTTGTATTCTTCTTTCCAAACTACATAAATTAGAATCGGAGAATGAAAATTTGTGATATTTTATTTAAATACATGATGAATAAGTTTGCGCCTGAGGACAATTGGCACAACTTGAAACCTCTTTGCAAGGATGCCTTGCAGAAAATTTGGTTCGAATTGGCCGATTGATTGTGGAAAAGCAGATGATTGCTTGTTTGTTGTTTTTCGTCCGTTGCGAGATGTTTTCACTCATATGAGAGACGTCAACAGATGCCCGTGATTTAGACCTGTTCTCGGTACTTGGAACCATTTAGCAGTGAAGGTTCTTTAGTGTGTCGTCACCTGCCGTAACACAGGGAATTTGTATTGAAGGTCTCTTCCGAAAGAGCCGCATGCACAACTTTCACGTCATTATTGTCGAGCGCTCGGCGAAGAAATAGTTGCTACCTATTCGACTTAGATAGACTTAGGTTTGGCGCAATCCCAAGAAATTCTGAAAAGCAAATAAAATTGAGAAAAGCCTATGCATGAGGGAAGACCACGAACAAAAACTGAGGGAAAAAACAACCTAGTCAACGCATCCTTGGAAATAAACTTGGCAACTAAAAATGTTCATCAAACAACACGTTTTAAGAAATAGAGTAGATTTTTTTACCTCGATAAATTCGGTGGAATCAATTCAAAGTTCGGCTGCAAATCTTAATTTCCGCTCTGATTCCGATTCTAAACATGCCGGGAGTCGCCCGCGTGGCGCAGTGGTTAGAGCGCTTGCTCTAGAGTCGCGGAGTAAGGAGTTGATCCTTACGTCGTTGGTTCGAATCCCACTGTGGGACGTGGAGACCGATCCTGCGGATGAGACTGTATAAACCGAGGTCCCGTGTCGCAGTAGGTGCTGGCACGAAAAAGCTCCCTTACTGCTCAATGGCCCTAAGTGCCGATTATAGGCCAAAATTCGCAGCTCTCCACCGGCAAGTGGTGGTGTCTCCATATGAGTGAAAAATTCTCGAGAGGGACGTTAAACAAAAAGCAAACAAACAAAATAAACATGCCGGGAGTAATATTAGGTGGAGATTGTCTTTAAGAAAAAATTACGCCAAAAGAAGCAAACCGTAATGATAGTACCTGAGTCTGCTATATTACTGCAAAAAGTGAAAGATTTCTTGTTTTCATTTTTTTTATCTTAATTGTACTATCATTGTTTCTCATGTCATTAAGCGAATCTTGTTTCTTTCGAAAAGTCTATTTTGCAAAATTAGTTCGTTTGTTCAATCGTAATTAACTTTAATTACAAGAATATATGTTTGCATATCATTTCATTACGTGTATACTAAGTTTACATTGAAGATCTTCAGTCACTCTTGTTTTTCTGTAATAATATATTTATATACATGTATATATTGAACTGAGAAATCAATCGATCAACTGGGAAAAGGCGTCGAAATAATCTATTTATACAGATCGAATGAATTATATATCTGAGTCGTAAAAAATGTTTTGAAAATAATCACTGAAGATAAATAATTTTGTATTCATGAATTTAGAGAAGAGAGAGAGAGTGATGGAACGGTGTCAAAAGCAGGGACTTGAAATAAAACGAAATATCAGACGACCATGCGTAAATAAAGACATGTAGACGTTGACTTTGTTTAACTCTAAATCAATATTTCCTAATTCTCAATTGTCCAATAATTTGAAATAAAAAGTCATTTCGAGTAACAATATAATCCATCCAATAACCGATTATTCGGATAAAGAAATTCCTGAGTGGTGGGGGTGAGATGGTACAATAACGTGGGGAGGGAGCTTGTTCAACAAAAAAGAGGGGGAATAGGGCAGCCGCCCTTTGAATGAAAATTCCCATATGAAATTGAACAGCAAAAAATTCTCAGAAAAATGGAGGAGGGGGATTGCAGGTCTCTCTTAACCTCCTTCCTAAAGGCCCGTATAATGCTTGGAAAAGTTGGCATTGTATCATGAGAGTATCAAATAGAGGGAGAAAGATTTGTACAATTTAAAAACAATGTTTTAGAAGGAAACCAAATGAAGTACTTCTCTATCGATCGCTGCTTTTCTGTTCTCGCTCAAATTTATTTGCGCGAGAATGCAATGAGTAGCATGTTAATGATAGAAAAGTCAAAAGCTGAATAATTCCGGATTTTCTATAGCAGCATTCAGGATATGAATTATATTGTATATAGTCGTTCAATAGTGTACATTCCTCATCCTTACATCCTTACCAAATATTCGTACGTTTACTCATTTTCAAGTTCTTTATTTTTCCTATCTTTTGAAAATTGTACCCAATGATATAGAAATGACAGTGACATGACAGATATAAATTCAATAACAACTGATAATATTTTGAAGCATTTCTCTTTTCCTTGATAATTTTCTCAAAATCTTGCCATCAGTACTGTTTTACTGAAATTGCACAAGATAAACCTTGTCATCATGATATTTCACTTTTTTCATTTAGATTTCATTTTTTTTTTTTTGACTTAGATTACTGCTCGCTATCTTCATATTTCATCTAAGGACATATGATACAAACAAAAAAAATGGATGCCTGGATTGGTATATATTTCTTTTACCTATTTTGGTTGTAAATGGTTAGAATAACAAATTTCTAAAATATTAAAGAAATGATAAACTTTCTACGATGTTGAAAATTCAACCTTTCTGCAACAGTCAATATTAATCTACTGTGAAATCACTAATTTTCGGGGGGGGGGGGGGTAATTTTCTTTGTTTTCGAGATGCAAAAAGACCCACGAATTTATGTCCACAACGAAATGTAATTTTTCAAACATATTACTACTCAATAATTCTTCTTCCACGAAATCAAATCCCCACGAACCCATATTCTTTCCTCAAACCACGAAAATTTGACTCCTCGAAAATGTGTGATTTTAGAGTGTAACAATTTTTGTCTCTTTGACTCGAATTTATATTGTGAAATTTTGAAAGAAAAATGAAAATCTATTCGGTTAAAGTTGTTCATTTTACTTATATAAACATGACTTAAGTTGTTATTTTCAAGATTTTGAATAAAAATTTGTTTGTATCATCTGTCCTTAAGTCTTCAAATACTACAATGATAAAGTTATATGAATTATTCCTAATCTTGGAAAATTGGTGATAAATTTCAACATAGGTACATAGTAGGAACGTTCCAGACAGTATTTTTTGCAAATTCTAACTAATCTTAATTTTATTGCCGCTTTTTTTTCAAACAGCAAAGGGAATTTCATTTTATTTAGCCCAATTCATCTTCTTTATCATTTTTTTCCGATTTGCTTTTTTGACGTATGAATGACAGTAGGAAATCTAGGCGCCGCCACATATTTTTTATTTTTTAAAAGATTTATCTGCATCAAATTTTCAAATACTTGCAATTAATAACAGCTTTAAATTAAAGTGAAATATTCAATTTCTGATATTTCTGTTCGATGATGAATAAACGTTAAAAACTATATGGAAACTAAACTGAAGCTAGAAACTAATATACAAATTAAATCATGTCTTTAGGAAATTGCATTTCAGCGGCAAAAAATAAAATACTAATAAATGTAATTGTATGAAGAAATTGACTTTTCTTAAGCTATGTTATCTGTGTAACGCTGTGTAACGATTTTAAAATTGCAATAAAAATGTAAAATCAAACATGGGTATTCTTTGTGATAGAGCATAATAAAAAAATAAATAAAAATTATCCATGAAAGTTTCCTGTATCAGCCATAGTACAATGGTTATTGACAAAGGAAATTAAGATCTTTTGACAAATCACATTTATGTCAAATTAAAATGAATCTTCAAAAATCTTATGTGTATTTTATAAAGTACTTAAAATAGGGAGGGGATCGACTTGAAAGAGATTAAACCTTTTCAGTTTCAGTGATGAACACGAATAGGGTCTGATTTTGGAGTGTTAAAAGGAGTCGGACATACATGCATATTTAATCTGAATAACGAACTTACTATCTACCCCTTTCTTATTCTTTACGCATGTACGACTCCCAAAAATGAATAATAAACCTTCGTCGTAACCCCAAGGTTAATTAACTGTCAGTTAGGTGTACAACCATACCCATACATGTCTACATATATGTTGAACCCCGATTAGCTTCTTCCATGCAGAACTAATAATTCGGATGACATTAACAGTTTATCTTCAGTAAAAAAAAAACTTTTAATGCATATTACAAAAATTGTTTCATTGTAAAGCTTCCACCTTTGAAGTGTAATATATCATTAAAAGGACAATAAATTCGAGATATACATGTATATCTTTCCGGAACATGGTCATGTTAGGAGGTCCAAGAATTAACTGTACCTTTCCAATATTTTTTTTTTCATATTTCGTTTAAGAGTACCGTTGAATTTTATTTGAAATATATTTTCCTGAAAATGAATTTAAAACTTTTTATTTGGAATTGCATCACAATAACTGTGATGCATGTCTTCAACACAATTTTAAATGAGCATGCACTCAAATTAATTCGTACATTTAGCACACGATATTCGAATTGCTAACGCAAAACTATCAATTCAAATGGTTTTGACGTGGGTTCTATCATCTAAAAATAACATGCTACATATACGAGGTTTGTCTAAGAAAAATGCGAACTTTTTAGATATTAGGATAGATCGTACTTGACCAAAATTATTCAATTTTTTCACATTGTGCAGAAATTACTAGTATATTTTATGGAACGCCTCAGCTGCCTTATGTGGAGAACATTCATTATATGCTGATACTTCATCATTATATGCTGATACTTTAACATTATATGCTAATACTTCATCATTATATGCTGATACTTTGACATTATATGCTGATACTTCATCATTATATGCTGATACTTCAACATTATATGCTGATACTTTAACATTATATGCTGATACTTCATCATTATATGCTGATACTTTGTCATTATATGCTGATACTTGAACATTATATATTGATACTTCAAAATTATATGCTGATACTTTGACATTGTATAATGATACCTCACTATATGGTGCTTTAAAAATAGGTTAAACATAGGGATCGTCATACCAAAATCGTCCAAAACGCATGTAACAGAACGTGTGTAAGAAATTACATCAAATCAGGTGGAATATTGCAGGCTGTGCCTTTTCTCGGCTAAACAGGTCGTTTTGGCCGCATTTTAAACGTTCAAGTGGATAAAGACATTTTGATTGTTGTTCACATTCATCATTTCACGGAAATTTAACATTGTGTCTAAAAATATATATGTGTAATGCGAAAATCTTTATAGGATGCTTCAAAATGCATTTGTATTAATTCTTTTAATAAAAGTTTAGCAGATCCTTGAACTTAATGTTATAAATAAAAGTATAAAGTTTGTCTATTTAAAAAAATTGGTAATTTTAAGCAGTCTAAAGGACAGTAGCAGATATATGTGTGAAAGAGGTGCCCCCCCCCCCCCAAAAAAAAAAAGAAGAAAAAAAGAAAGGAAAATTTTAGAAAACTTTTATGTTCTTGATATTCAATAGAGAAAACTTGAATTTTGAGAAAACCTTTGCTATTATATATTCATTTTTACTATAAGTATTTTGAGTTTATTTTGTCATTAATACCCCCCCCCCCCCCCGAAATCTTGAAATCCTGTATACGCCTCTGGAATGTGTTTACTATAGCTTACAAGTTACATGATTATATGTATTATTGCGAAAAATAAATAAAGTAAATACATGTATATTAATATGATTTCTTAGATGAATTTATACTGCATGAGGTATTAAATTGAAATTTAAGAATTTTTAGTGAAATACAGGCTATATTAGTTGTTTGGATGTTTAAAATATTTTTTTTTTTGAGTTTATAACTTTATTATTTTTATTTTCTATTTTATTATTATTTTTTTTTTGGAGGGGGGGGGGGGCGTTGGCAAGATTACAACTGCGTAAATATTCACTCAGTTCAAACTAACTTCATAAGCTCAGTCTCGGTGATTTTACAGTTTTCCAGAATGATCGCATGCATGGCATTGGATGTAAGATCAGCTTAAATAGTCCAATTAAAAATGCAATGGCGTCTAGATTCTGGAAAAGGTTTTGAGTCATTAGTAGCCTAAATTACTATGTAGATGTCATAACAATGAAATCCCTGAACAACAACCCCTTCCTACCGATTTGAAAAATACATATAAAAGTGCAGAGCTATCAAAAACTTAATAAGTGATGAAGCGTGGTTCTGAGGCCGGAACGACCATGCAATATATATATATATGTGGGGGGGAGGGGGGGGGGCTCTCATATTATGGAAATTATTAATCTGTCCCTGAAAATAAATCAGTATGTCCTCCACTGGTATGTCTTTGGCGTGATGGTAGCCCCACCCCTCTCCCCAAAGAAATGCAGTTTTCGAGTTTGGATAGACTTTTTCGTTCAGTGTATCTGAAAATAAATAATCTGTACCTGGTCATCTAGAAAATGAATAATCTATCATTTACGTAGTGACATGAAAATAAATAATCCGACTCGAAAAAAAATTGCACCCACAAACGAATCAGGTGTGTCCCCTATATTGTATTATTCAGCTTTGATGTCCTGTACCATCATTGATTTCAAAATAAGGCCAAGTTTTATTACCATGAAGAGTTCCTGAACTTCCAAAATATCTTAAAATTTTTGCGCAGTACACGCGCTTTTTGCAAAGCTATCTTTGTTTACTTCACTATTTATATGATAAATTATATTTACTCTCTATCCCTTTCCAAATACACCAGTATATTCAAAACTGCTTACACGTGCCCCTTCCCCCTTTCGTCCCATCAATTTGCCAATACATGTACATGTATATACACCAATACATGTACATGTATATATACTAAAACTATGCAATTGAAAACAATTTTTTTTTGGATTTTTTCTCTTGTCAAAGAATTTTAGTATGACGATCCCGATATTTAACCTATTTTTCAAAGCACCATATTGAAAGGTATCAGAATATAATGTTGAAGTATCAGCATATAATGTTGAAGTATCAGCATATAATGTCAAAGTATCAGCATATAATGTTGAAGTATCAGCATATAATGTTGAAGTATCAGTATATAATGACAAAGTATCATCATATAATGACAAAGTATCATCATATAATGTTGAAGTACCAGTATATAATGTTGAAGTATCAGCATATAATGTCAAAGTATCAGCATATAATGTTGAAGTATCAGCATATAATGTCAAAGTATCAGCATATAGTGTTGAAGTATCAGCATATAATGTTGAAGTATCAGTATATAATGACAAAGTATCATCATATAATGACAAAGTATCAGCATATAATGTTGAAGTATCAGGATATAATGTTAAAGTATCAGCATATAATGAATGTTCTCCACATAAGGCAGCTGCGGCGTTCCATAATATTTACATTATTTTCACACATTATCATAAGATTGCTTTGTCATTTGCATAAGGAAAAAAACATTTAATTTCAAAGTGTTAAAGTTTTTTTTATTTTTTTTTTAATGCTGCTGTTGTTGATGTTTTATTCTATTTTGTTTTTTTAAAACAGTATTGTCAATATCGTTTTTTTTTTCAAATTGTACGGATATTTAACGTGAAAAAATTTAAATCATAAAAACTCTTTATGATATTGGCTACTATTGATTTGATATCATAAATGACAATTATATGACGATATAAGCATAACTACTTATTTACATAATTTCAAAAATGGCGATGTTGAGCGATAATGTGGTACACCAAATTATTGTTTTAAAAGTAAAAAAAAAATATTTAAAAAAAACAAAAAAAAAAAAAAAAAACGCTATACCAAAAAATTACATTTAACACTTTAATACATTTTAAGCACCTTTTATTCGGTATTGTGTGTGAATTCCGTTCATACGGGGAAAGAGATGGAGACGATGGAACGACACAAATAAGTCTCCAACACTGGTTTATGCCTGGCAAAAGAAGTTCAAGGATAGCTGGCTGGCTATCCGATGGAAGAGGCATTTGCTAAACCAACAAAAATTACAAAACTTAAAACAAAAATCAGGAGCTAGACGTCATACGTGGAGATCAGCGTAGCCACTCAAGAATTCGAGACCGTCAAGGTTGGAAAGCTGTCTATTCAACGGTTCTTTCGCTGATTCTAGCATTAAAATTGCCGATTCTTTGCCTAGAACGATTTTTTGATAATTCTTAAGAAAAGACGCACACTTCATGAAAATTTCACAAACGTCAAAAACTATAATTTGACATCGTAGGTGTTGCGCTGACAGCTATTACGTAAGATCCATTTTATTAGAGAAAAATGTTATTAACAGAAATATTCCATGTGGTAGGCCTATTCAGAAATAGTTGGTCATGCTGCGTGCCATTTATTAAACAAATAATATCAGTGAACCAAAAAATATTGAAAATGTTCTTGTTTTCCTTTCTTGGAAAACCCTCGTACATCTTTTTAATATCATAGATGGTTTATGCAAAACTGCTATCACATCTTGCATTCTGTATTTCACAATTAATCTTTCTTGATAAAAGACTTAAATTAATCACATCATGAATTCATAATTTTCTTTTCTTTTTTTCCCCTGAGAAGTTTTGAGTTCTGCATTTTTTTTTAAATATTTTTTATGCTGGGGATTTGTCCTCCAATAAGTTTTAAATCTTTGTTTGATAATGAATCTTAATTTTATGACTAATATAACACTATTTTACTATCAAATAAAAATTTGTTGAAGGACAGATAGAAAAAAAATTTGCTGGAGAAGAAGCAAGTTGTCTTCACAAAATTGGAAAGTTTAAATACATGTTTATTCTTTTAACATAGCCCATCCCTCATGTTCTGATAATCAGCAGTTATTAAAAATGCTCACTAAAAATACCACTGATTTCAGAAAGTGATATTTAATATGTAATACTAGTGTTTTCTTCAAAATTCATAATTAAAGTTGATTATATTATGTAACGGAAATTATCATTCCTCGAATTTATTTTCAAGAAATATGAATAAATGCATCAATAAAGCATTTTCTGACTAACAATTGATCAATCGATTTATTTTAGAATAAAAAAAACTATCAAAGTATCTGAAAAAGTATTTCATATTTTTCATACTTATTTGGTATTTTAGTTCTACTAATTCTTATGTAATATGCTTTGTAATTGCATGCGATATCATTGAAAAATTTAACAGATCTCAACATAGATTTTTTCGATTTCATTTCATGTTTCTTGGGTCAGTTTGAACGAAATTCGATTTCTCTAAAAAGGGATTTTTTTTCTCCTTTTATAGGGTGTAAATATTTTAATTTTATAAAACTGTTTCAAAGACTAACTTGAATTATATTAAGATACATAAAATGAAAATTGTGGCATGAAAACATTTCAAATTTTATTTTGATAATTTATAATCAATATACATGACTATTTATTAGCTTAAGTACAAAATGTTAAAAGAATATATATTACACTTTTATGTAAGGTTTCAATGTAAATTATATTGATTAATAAATCCAATGGTAATTTTCAACAAAAAAAAATTAATGGAGGTGCATTGCACTTGTATCGAATGAAAATTGGGCATACCATAATAATACTTCAATTCCAAAGCAATAAATCTCAGATAGATAAAAACCAACAGAGAGTCAGTTATTATCAATTGAGAACCTGAAGAAATGGTGACTTGTTGTTGACTACATGCATATTTCTAAAACATAAAATTCTTTTAGGCCGAAGATAAGCTAGCATCAAAATGAATACCTAGTAAATGTATAGATAAAAGTATAAAGTAGGAATTAAAAAGCGAAGCTTAATTTCTTACGAAAACAGAGCAAACAAAAGGGTCAGGTTGTAAGATGTAACTGTTAAGTAATTCCAATAAAACTGTCAATCTGTATCATAAGGCTTCATAAAACTAAGTGAGGTTATTTTGCCGCATATTAATATGCCTAATAAGTAATGTCAAAAACGGAAGTGTAAACCACAGAAGGTAAATGCTTACATTAAAAGCACATTTTTTATAAACAGAATCATTATTACAGAAAGTATCGCAGTGAGATAAAACAATTATTTCCTTACTGACGCAGAATACTTTTGTTCATTTTTCCGAATGCAATATTCTCTCTCTCTCTCTCTCTCTCTCTCTCTCTCTCTCTCTCTCTGAAATAATTACTTTCTAAATGAAGTGTCAGTGATTGAAATGCTAGTTTTCAACAAAAACGTGTACTAGTATTTGAGTGAAAATAAGGGGGTCCTTTTTCTCCTGCCTAGATCAGATATATGTTTTGCTTGCTTTCTGTAAGACATCAAAAGAAAAATACATAAATAAATACAATTTGAGAGAGGAACATTAAAAATGAAAACTTTTTTCCCACAAGTGATAACTTTAAAATGGTCAGTAATAAAAGCCCCCCCCCCCTCTTTTTGGGAGGGATTATCTCTCTAATATATCGAAAAATGTTTCTTATATAACTCTCAATCGATCTATAACTTTTTCGGCGGGGTTGCTCTTTAACATGCAGCATGTGGCTGCGGAGGGGGGAGGGGAATAGGGGGGGTTCACATGTGGAATACAAATTCCTATTGTTCAGAGCAACATAATTGTGGTAAATTTTGATTAATGGTTGTGTTGGTTGTGTGACTAGTAGGTCGGTGATGGAGGAAGGAAATTTATTCGACATGGTTTTAATCGATGAGACAAGTGATTTTCTTTGTATCCGTGTAACTGGTTAAAAAAAAGGTAACTTCTCGTGTCAAATTCTATTTGTATTTAAGGTATATTCAGTTATTTATTGGAACTTAGAAAGGATCAAGACATATGCGTCAGTTGCTTAACATTGTCGTCATATATTTAACGAATTTCATTTTTATATAATACTAGTACTTAATTAAGCTCATTATAATTATACTCGATCGGTTGTTTTTATTTTATTGAAATGGGGTTAAATAAACAAACAAATGTAAATGGAATATGATTTATCTCTTATGCGCAACTCAGCTCTAAAAGTGTATTGTTTACCATTACTTTGATCTGGGGTTGTCTGTGTGTCCGTTCATTCCTCATATGGTATCAACTTAAAACTTTAATATAATAAGCAACAAAACCAAAAAAGGGCTAACCTTTGCATATTATTCTCAGCACTTGCAAATTTTTATTTTTTCTTCTATATTAAACAGTTAAGAATCATAGATGGAAATTTGTTTTTGTTTTTTGCTTTTTTACTGGTTCACGATGGCTCACGGAAGCTTTAGTTTTGTAATATGTAGCTCAGTTTTTCTTTAAAATAAGTAAGAGTTTTTAATTACACAATCAATGTTCACTATCTCTAGATTATCTCCATTTGTCCTTCATTGGAAAAAAAACTTGAAACCATTATTCAAGGATGCCTTGCAAAAAATTTGGTTTAAATTAGCATAGTGATTTTGGATAAACCGTTAAAAATATGAAAAGACTATCCGCAAGGGACGACGACGGACGAAAACATAAATTAAAACAATCTTGTCGACGCATCGTTGAAAGAAAGGAAAATATCTTTTTTTCAGAGAAAGGGAGAAAGAGATAGTGAGAGCAAATTTTTCTATGTCTTTAATGAAATCAATTTGCATACCGGAATTTCCCATCATGTTTTGGTTCAAGATCGACTGAAGTAATATTGAAGAGGATTTTGTCTCACGAGAAAAAAATGACACCAAAAGAAATAAACAGAACTAGTAGTTCCTAAATTTTCTATCTTAGTACACAAAATAACTCAGATTGATATATATGTAGTCGACAAATGAATGGAAGTAACTATTGTTAAGTAACAAAACATTGTCGATATATTTGAATGTAGAGTTGAAGACCAAAGCAAGTGTTTTCTTCTCATGTTGAAGTTTTGGAATAATTTTTGCTTCAAATAAATATAAAAACAGGTCGGCTAAAATAGGAGCACAATTAGTTCCCATTGGAATTCCAACAATCAGATTGTTGGAAGACCTGGCCTTCAAATGCTACATAGATGATGTCATTGAGGAACTCCAGTATCCTTTTAATATCAACTTCAGAGTATTTGTTTGTAGAATCATAGTGATTTTTACGAAGTAATTTTGTTGGTGACCAATCACAAGATAAGAAAATTTTACTGATCATTAGGATAAAGTACAAAAGACTCTTTACAGAAAAGTATGGTGTGGTTCTCCCTACGCACGCTACCCCCGGTACTATAGGCCTATTAAAGGCTTGATAAGTTGACATGCTATTCAGCAAAAATCAAACTCAAGGAGACAGAACTATAGATCGTGACTTTGTGTTACTTTTTGTAGAGAAAGATTAATACACCTAAAAAAATACGATTTAGAAGGGAACACAATACATTCCATCTCCATCATTGATTTTCTTTTCTAAAAAAAAATGCAGAATTTGTTGTATAATTCTATATATTCTATAGTTGCATTCAGAATGGAAATCACATTATGCTTAGTAGTTCCATAGATTACATTCCTCATCATATTTAACAACGGTTCGTGTGTGCATGTATATTGAATCATTTTTTAACTCGCTACTTTTCATATCCACAAAAATATAGTAATGACACATACAATTCAATAAATAAACTTTAAAAACGTTTCTAAATACGTTATTAAATATTTTTTTGAAAATAACGCCTTCAGTAATTATAGTGCTTTATTGATCATCCCTACTCCCGTGCAAGGCAAACCTTTTCCCCATGATATTTCACTTTTGTTTTCAATTTAGATTTCATATCATTTTTAAGTCTCAATATATTACGTTGATGAATAAATGATTATATTTTTAAGATTCGCTGAATTTGATAAATCCACTTTAGTTGCATAATAGAAAAGTTCCAGACAGTATTTTGCAAAATCTGTCAAACTTTCATTTCACTGCTATTTTTTTTTTAATAAAACAGCACAGAGAATTTTATTTAATTTAGTCTAATTCATCTTCTTTATCTTTTTTCCGATTTGTGTTATTGACGTATGAATGGCGACAGGAATTCCAAGCGCCACCAATACAGTATATATTTTTTTTTTTAAGATTTGAACTGCATTATCGAATACTTCTAATAAAATAACAGTGAAACATTCATTTTCTGACCTTTTTTCCATATTGAAAAAAAAAATTAACTCTAGAAACTAAATGGAAACTTAACTGATGAATGATTGATAAGCTACAGCTAGAACCGAATCTCCAAATAAGTTTGTTTTAATGAGTCATGTTTTCAGTTACTTTTAACAATGATCACGAATAGGAGCTGGCTTGAATTGTTCAAAAGAATTGGACATATAACTGAGTTACCTATATCAACTTTAACTATCACTTTCCTTTCAGAATACACGCACATTATTACGACCTCCACCTAATATATTGAAAATAGTTGGTAAATTTAATTCATAGACCATCATCGGAAACGATAGTTACAACCATGAGTATAGTCATGTGAATACATGTACATGTACATGTCTACAATCAAGTTGAATCCCGTTTAGCTTCTTCCATACATGACTAATAATTGAGATTACAACAGGTCATATTTAGTAGACAAAAATACTTCTAAAACAAATTCCAAAATTCTATTATTGTACAAAGATACTGGCAATCACTTTCATAGTGATGTCTTCTAGGAGGGACAATAAATTCGAGATATATTGCTAGCTTCGGAACATGGACATCTCGTACGTATTTCGGGGGAGGGGGCTAGCATTCTGATCAGGTATCTTTTCTCTCTGAGAATTCTTGTTGAAGAATGCACTTTATAAGAACTTTTGATTTATTTTTTCTTTTCTTTTTTTTTTACTTTCAATTGCATCACTATAAATGTGATGCATGCCTCTAATACAATCTTTGATGAGCATGTTTTCAAATTTTATTCATACATTTAGTACGCGATGTTCGAATTGTTAACACAAATTGTGGTTTGACGTGGGTTTTCCAATAATCTAAAAATAAAAAACATGGTACATGTATATCTCTACGTCTTTAATGTCGCAGATCGTTTTATGCAAATCTGTTATCACACCTAACTTTCTGAATTCCACAATTAATCTTTCTCAATAAAACACTAAAATAAATCTCATCATGAAATTATAATATTGTTTTTTTTTCTCAAAAAGCAATGATGAAATGCAAATTATTAAATTTCATTGGCCTTGAAAATCAAATGTGTGCAAACTTTTTTTCGGAACAGTTTTCTTCCTCTCTGCTTTGTGTGGAAATTGAGGAATGTGTCCTCCCACAACTTTTTTTTAGAAATAAGTTTCGCTTTATGACTAATATAACACCATTTTAATATCAAGCAAAAATTCGTGGAAGGTCATATAGAAGAAAGACTGGTGAACACTCATTTTGTCTTGACTAAATTGGAAACTTTTACTATAATTTTAGTCTTTCAATCGTAAATCAAAAGCCGGGACAAATATACATAAATTAAAATCATCGGAGGTTAAAAAAAAAGAAAAGAAAATAGTTAATTTAGACAAAATTACATTTAAACATAAAGCTTTTTTTGGTATTGATTTTCAAGTTACGAATGAAAATTACTAAAGGAAGGCGATGGTTTATAGTAAACACGTTTTCCAAATTTCTGACAAATTACGAATGCGTATATTAATTAAGGCCAAGATGCATTGAAGACTGGCAATGCCATAAAAGTAAGGTTGAACAGTTTTGCATTTTATAAATAGTGAAGTACGTTGATTATATTAATTTCCTTTTTACACTCTATTTATTTTGCCTTACATATCTAGTTTTTCTTTTCCTCCGATGATTTTAATTTATATATATTAATTGTCCAGGATTTTGATCTACGCTCGAAAGTCTAAAGTTATACTAAAAGTTTCCAATTTTATCAAATTTTACTTGCATGAACAGATACATGTACAATTTGAAAAGTACATTATTTTATAAGTCATATATTTCCAAGGGAAAAAAATCAAAGTTCCTTAATTTATTTTTGGGGGTGGAGGTCTCTTGAAAATCTTGTATATTGAGCTCTTAAGAAAGCTTAGAAGTTCTTGTCATGTTTAACTCAGGTCTTTAAATGACACAATCTATTTTCACTATCTCTCAATTAAATAAATTAGATTTAGACAAGGGCATAGCCTTTTCGTTTACAGTAAATTTGGTTGAAAATAGTTTAGTAATTCTGGAGAAATAGTTGAAAATGAGTAAAAGGTTATCACAACGGACAAAAAAGATAGGAATGGGTCAGCTGGGCTACCCAGTGGTCTAGATTAATGAAACATTCGTTGCCAGAAATTTAACAATGAACATATTCCTCTAACAGTTCTTTATATGTGGGAAGGGGGTGGGAGAGACGATGTAAAGTTCGTCTGCGAATCTGATATGGTTCTGCCAGGAGAAGAAATGTACGTATTCGAGAATTTTTTACTCATATAGAGACATTAAAAAAATTGAGGGGAATGTTGTTTCGTAAGGAAAAAAAAAAGATTCCAAAAGAAACAAACTCCAACTGATGGTACCTTAATCTGCTATTTCATTGTATAAAATAACTGAGATTTATTATAACTTCCGATCTTCACTTCTCCTCCGTTTCTAGCATGTCGTATGTGAGATTAATTGTAAAGAACCTTTTGTAATTGGAAACTAATTATCGTTGGTATTGACTTTTTCATGTAAACTGGTAAATTAGTCTTTTTTTCCTTTGAAAAAGTTTATTCTGTAAAATTAGTCTGTTTGAATAATTGTAATTGACTTGAGCTATAGATAGGCACTTTGTTTGATGAAGTATACATAAGTATACATTTCTCTTGTAATTCATATTTATACTAAACCGAAAAATCGATCGATCATTTCTGATAAAAGCGTCGTAATAAACTATATACGTACGTGTATTATAACCGATATAGAATAAATATATCCAAATCGTATAATGTTTTGAAAAAAATCACTGAAGCTCAATAATTTCGTATTCATTAATTAGCATTAAGAAAAGGTAAAAGGAACGTGATGGAACGGTGTCAAAAACGGGGACTTGAAATAAAACGATATACCAGCCGGTTATGTGAAAAAATTCCTAAAAATGATAATAATATTGAACACAGAGAGTCACTGACTCCTTGTATTTCATACTTAGCCGATAGTTTCCAACTGTCTTTCTACAAATTCTATTAAATATAAACTTTATTGTTATGACTACTTTAGAGCTGATATCAAGGAGTACAATCACAACAAGCGAGTTTTCCCCAAAATAAAGAAAAGATTCCCCAATTATAGAACACGTTCAAATAGACGCAAAATTCAGACGTGTCACAACTCCAAATTGTTCGAAAATTATTTTAAAAATTATATTTATTAAGCCAGCAAATGTTGCTAAGAAGCAAACGATTCCTCGATGAAAAGATTTTTAGATGCAACCTCATATGCACAGTAAGTTTCTGAATAATATCTCTGCGTATTTTTTTTCGGGGGGGGGGGGGTTCAGGGTATTTTGTGCGTGGTACATTTTCTGGTTAATGAGAAAGATGGGTACACTGGAGAGAAAATTTTGTTTGAACGAGATATTATGCCGTGCGAACCAAACATTAAGTACATGTAGTGCCAACGAGATAATGAGTCGTGCGAACGAGATAAGTCATTCGAACGAGGTATTACGTCGTACAAACGACATAATAAGTCATGCAAACAAGATAATAAGTCGATCGACATATTTTCCAACATAAGAAGGAAAAAAAAAATTTGCATGTCCTAAATATACCACCGCAATACATGTATACCGTATCATAGTGGGGTTTATCTAAAATTACTTGCATTATCTCTAAAATTGAGTTTTAAACCAAGATTTTATTTCTCTTTTTTTTTTTTTTAAACCTGTAGTTAAATTGCATCATCATGATTTTGGTGCATGTTTCCGACACATTCTTGAATGAGCTTGCGCAAAAATTTATTCGTACATTTGTACGCAATGTCCGAATAAGTGACGCGAGCCTATCAATTCAAACGTTGTTGTGAAGTGGGTTTTCCAATAATTTAAAAATAACACGGTATTATATGTATTTCTCAAATTATCTGTCGCGAAACATTTTATTCAAATCTATTGTCACACCTTAAATTCTACAATCCCAAATTTATCTTTGTTAAAATATCAGAATTAATGTCATTACAAAATCCAAGTTTGCTAAAGCAATGACAAAGTGCAAAATCAAGTCTCTATAGAGACTTTTTTTAAAAAAAATTATCAGAGAACTTTCGAGTTTTATGTTCACCCAAAAAATTTTATTTGATGTTATATCTTATATGACACCAAATTTTATCACCAAGTCAAAGTTACGTCTAATATAATACCAAATTTTATTATCAAGTCAAAGGTTGTGGTAGGACAGGAACAATTCTGAAAGGGGCAGCATTCCCACTCTTTTTTAAGCGATTTTTTTTTGTTTACAATAACGTTCCAGAACACGTACAATGGGGGGGGGGGGGTGGGGGTGGGGTTTGAATGTCAATTTGAATGACAATTTTCAATTACTTTTTAAACAGAAATACATCATAAACTTGCAGCTTTTCTAACAAAGTACATCTATAATGCACGTGATTTATTGCAAAGGAATCAGTTAATATGATTTTTATAGCTAATCCTATTAATATATATATATATATATATATATATATATATATATATATATATATATATATATATATATATAAGAATCAAGATAAAAGTTATTCATTCATCTTGATTCATCTTGGCCAACTCAAGGTCAATAAAGTTTTGATTACGAAACCCGCGCATGATTATCTGTCATTAGAGGGGTATCAATCTCACTTCTTAATCGGGGGCACGCCTAGCACCTTTAATATTACGTTTCCGAGGATTCATTTCACTTTACACCTACATGTAAATAAAAATTAGGGCTATGGTATCACATACAATGCCGATAATATTCATAATATTATTGTTCAAATCAATTAAAAATGCTTTTTTATCAAAACGTAGAAACTAGCATAGTATTTACCTGTATAAAGTAAAAGGTTTGATTTAGGTAAGTTCATTTTCTGAACAGCATATTCTTATGTACTTTAGTCAAGTCAAACAATACCAGGTTTTTTCTATTTTATGTCTATATTTTAATCTTCCGCTGGTGGTTTTGAATCAATATGATTCAGTACTCCAATGTTACCTATTATATTTACAAATCTGTAATCATTAACAACAGAACACTCAGACAGATTCATTGCCATCTTTTATTACTTTACACACTATCATTCACTCATGTTCACCACAAAACACACAATAAATGTCAATGGAATTCCTCCTACAGTTTCCCACCATAACTCACTTCCTACTTCTCTCTGACATCAGACTTCCTGTCACATGACTAGGGGGGAATCTTTTGACCTGCTACACCATCTTAATAGTTGGATATACTGGGTGTATAGAGAAGTCAAATATTGGAGGATCCTTAAAAAAATTTAATAAAAAATTATATTTTGATATGGTGTACATTTCTGTTAATATAATTTATAATCCGTAATGAACAAAATTAATGTGAAAAGCTTTGACTTTTTAAGGTTTTTACAGTGCAAGAATTGATAGAAAACTCCTGTGCATATAAATAATCAAAATATATGTATTATTCATATTACCAAACTGTCAAGAACACAAAACAGATTTTTCACCTGTGAATCTTGCTTGTGCCCTCCCATTAAAATTTTCATCACTACAAAATTTACTTTAGCCACCTTGATCATTGCTTGTACCTGAAATAGTAATGAGACTATTTGAGAACTTCAGCTACAATTGTCATCATCTTAAAAGTGACCATAATGCATGAAGAATGTGTGAGAATCATAATTTGGCAACTTTTAAAAGCTTACAAATTATCACACGAGACCTAATTTATGGACAAATGCAAAAAAATAAATCTATGAAAGTATGAAACACGCATTCATGCAAGGATAACAATATTTATACATGTACCAAATAAACATTGTATACATATAAATGTCTACATAAACATTATATAGAAAAATTTGAATCTCTAAAAATAAGTATGCAGAAAAATAATTCACATATATTCATTAAAAAATTTAAAAAACATAAAAAAATAATTCACAACCACTACTATCTAGTCCTGCACTTGGGTGCTCCATTTCTTCTCTAGAGATCAAGATTTGATTGTCCAATTAAGACAATATGGTAATAACTAATCAGCATATATACATGTGTGGGTTACCTTATCTTTAATAAATAAAATGTTAATCTCAGAAGGTAAGGAATGGTGCATACAAACTCTAATGACTTATTTTTTTTTGGGGGGGGGGGGGGGGGATAGACTAGATAGCTGTACCTCATCAGAGGGATTGTGGAAGCTCTCCAGTAAAACTTTAGCCTGATGGAAACATTTACAGGAAGCCCCATACAGATTAATAGCAGTGGCATCTGGTTCATATCGCTTCAGATCAGACATCTCCTAAAATATACATAGTAAATTGTTATGAAGTAACAGTAAACACTTTATTTTCTGTATAAAATTTACTGGTGTTAACATTTCAGATTCATGTACTTTTGTACAAGAGTTGTATGTGACTGTATATTTAAAAAAAAAACATTCTGCATAAATTTATCAAATCTTTTATCAAACATATGTATTATTATTCAAACAAATAACAAATTCAAGCACTTAATTCCTCAAATAGTTTACCTTGTACTGAGTATAGTGTATATATGGAGGCGTTGAAACATTGGTAAAGGGTTGAAAGCGATGTGAGTATCGGACCTCCTCATTGTCAAACTGAAATTCTGGCTGCTGCATCTTACCATCCAAATGAAATCCCATCACAGCCTAAAAGAGGAAAATTTGTGTTTGATATCAAAATCATCAACAATAATTAGGTTTCATACAGTAACAATTACATGTACATGTATTTTGGTTTTTATTAAAAATTTGACAGGTTGGCATTCCAGAATGAATGCAAAAAAAATACATTAAACCAATTTTTCCTTATTATAGTGTTCCCACTGAAATATATTCTGACTTCTAATAGTCTCTTTTTGCAATGTCCAAATCACAAAGTCCTATCACCTTATAATACCCGCCAAACATCTGCTGTCCAGCCTGAGCAAGGGTAATCTCTTTGTTCAGTGTTTTGATTCTCTTTCTTTTCTTGTTTTTCTTGTTACTTCTCCCCTTCTGTTGGCTATCTGTATATGCAATAAACCATACATATATTAAAGATTGAGAAGATTGGGGTTTGTGTGTTGGGGATGGGGGTCTACCGTAATATTCTTCCCATTCCTCTTGAGTTTTCCACATAAAATTATTAAATTTCCATTCAATAAATTAATTGTTCCAGGAAATTTTAGGCATTTACATGTATGTCAATGAATACTACAGGTATTAGTAATGATACCCCCCCCCCTTCAATACTAAATGAGTATAATGACAAAGTCCATGTTTTGCAATGGGAATTAAACCCCAAATATCTATCCATTCAAAATATTAAATAGAACATGCATGACAGCATTATGTAATAAAGATTCTGTAAAAGTGTCATTAAATTTTATTCAGTGGTCTAGGAGGAATTGCAGATAAGAAATGGGTACCCCAAGTATTACAGAAAGAATGGCAGTGTCCATGTTTTGTTACGGAAAACCCCATGCGAAACATAAAAACAGGAGGTACACAATGGCACTTTGTAAATAAGGTTCCTTGAACGTCGTTAAATTTTTTTTCTGTGGTATAGGAGGAGTTGCAGATAAGTTCTTTTGAATTCGATATAAAATTAAATGATTTTGACATACATGTATGTATGAAATACAAAAGGATATGAATTTGAAGTGAAAACATGTTGACAGTACATGTATCATCTACAGTAAAAAATACTTGGAAAATAGTGGTTTTAATTGACATTCCTTTCAAAGATAACGAAAGGAAAATCCGGCGTTGTATGATGTCATTAGCATTAAAAACATAAAAAATGTTAAAATTGCACAATGAAGTGTGAATTCCCACTTTACAGTCATTTGACAATCAAAGGGCTCTAAAATTTTAAATCTATCAATTAAGACTGTAATTATAACTGACTTTCAGGTTTAAAAAAAGAGAGAGATCTGGCTCTGGGACCCCGAAACAATTAGCTCTGGGATCATGAAACATCTTGAGCTTAAGTCAGAATCTATAAATTGCACTTAAATGATGTAAATTTTGACTTAAATGTAAGTCTAAGTCTGTTTCATGATCCCAGGGCCTGGACTGTAAGTCTTTTTTTTTTATCTCAAAAACTTATTTTTCAAAGATCTCCTTCAATTAACCTATGAAATGTCATGAAGACAGGTCATTGACTGTCTGCTCCCATTAACAGACATCTATTTTTTTGGTGTTATATAATGCCTACGTGTTAAATATATGTATATAGGATATAAAATATAAATTAATCTGAACTGCAAGACATGACTCAGAATTTTGATGAATGTAAATTTACTCCGTGTAACTTCAATAGATGCATAAATCTTTTCTTTATTTCCATCTTATAGGGTTATTTATTTGACACAACTATCCATTTATCATAAATATTTTTAAATTTGTATACCAAAAAATGGAGACACTAAATTTATATGACACTCTTTAAATTACACACTCTTTGAAAATGCATTTCTCTGAGGATCGATCAGTTTTTCACATGTAGGTATTACATTTTAAATTTTTTCTAAGGTCAAAGAGTCAAAAATAAGTGCAACATGAAAGCAAGTTTGAAAATATCAATCATAAAGAAAGTAATTCTGGTAAATGTTACAACATGCTCTGAAATGGTACTTTACCTGCCATGGTTTCATTTTCTAACAAGAAGTTGTCCGCTCTGTGTAGAGTGTTGATCAACCAGGAGAATAACATTTCATACAGATACCTACAGTGGAGGGCAAAAATAAAATATGAATGTGCATCTAGTTAAGAGATGGTAATTACAGGAATATTAGTAAAGTTAAGAAGAAATTCAGGTTTAAATTACACTTGCTTTCAAAAATTAAGAAATTCGTAAGAAAATTAAAAGAACTTGTTTAATTTACTGTATAACTGTCCAACTGTTCAAGCAAAAAAATATCCAAAATTTGTCTCTAACACTACAGTCGATCTTTGGTATCTCGAACACTGATATCTCAAATACCATGGATATGTCGAAGTGATTTTCAAGTCCCAATAGCTTATCCTTAAGTATTCTACCCTGAATATCTCGAACCCTCCGATATCTTGTAGATTTTTCTCAGTCCCATCAGGTTTGAGATAACAAGGTTTGACTGTACTTAATAATTGGACATTTTTTTGTCTTACACATGACTGAACAATTCAAACGTGATCAGCAATCACCTTAAATAAATTTAAAACAGTGACAAGTAGACAAAACTTACCAGTAAACATAGTGATACTCATAAGTAGCATACAACTCCAGCTCAAACCCAGCTAGCAGGTAGCTGATCATGGCCTGCAGAGTGTGGTACAGGACCCAATTCCCTAGGCAGGCAATGTGTTGGCGATTAGGCTCCATCTTTATCAGAATCTGATGGAGGCAAGCATCCACTTTGTCTGCCTGTTAGGTAAAATACATTTCTAAGGGGTATGAAATTTGATAACCAATGTAATGTGTGGACAGTGGAAGGGAGGCTACTCTGATTCAATTTGAAATCTGGTCAAATGCTTAAATTGTATACTTTTTCTTTCATTTTAACTTTATAAATAAAACTATTAACAAATACTAAATTAGTCTTATGATCTATATCAATAAAAAAAGAAATTAATCAGGTAGATAAATATGTAAGTATAAGCACAGTTTACTGCTATCAAGTGATACAGTAAAACACACTTACAGCAAACATGCTTATAAGGAATTGATGCTTACAGTGAAGTGGTTTTCATTCCCCTTGACTTTAAAATATATTGTAGACTTTACGGATATAACGAATACACTTATAACGAAGCAAAATCGTCCATCCCTGGCAATTTGTTACAAGTATGAAATTCAAAATTGACCAGATAATAATAAAATTAAATTAAATTTTGCTTCCTCCCTCATTGCAGGATAGCATATTGGTAGAAATTCAAAGAAATAAACACCGATGCCAATGTATCAGGCCAAAAATATCTCAATTTCCATAGGAGGTGTCAGCACTGAGGTCAAATAATACATCACATTTCTGTTCACCTGCCACCTGTTGCTTAAAGAACTGCAGACCATCAATAAAATGGTCTCTTTTAAAATAATGATCAATATTTGAATTTTTAAACTTCTTAAAAATTAGGTGAAGGGTAAATAAAATTATATATCATACACAGTGTCCTGATTTGAAATATGTAAGATAACATTTTAACAGAATAAACCCATTAAAAAGGTGTTAAGTGTGATATTTCCAAGTAAAAATCAATCAAAATCTGAAATATTATCTCTGACTGAAATTTTGACAACTCAGAGCAAAAAAAAAAATGCACTTCAGCAAATAATCACACCTCCTCTTGTAGTGCAGACAGATCTTCAAGAATGTGTGCCCATTTATCCCTCTGTCGTGCCCGGTTGTGCCCAGTTATCTGGACAAGGGCAGTAAATGGGCAAACAGTCTGTACAAACCAAGCGTCCACATACTGCTTGGCCTGGGCGTTATTGTAGAGTGCTGACCTGTTAAGCAGAAAAAAACAATTTCAGAATTCTCCTCTTACATCTGTAGAATAAATAACTATCCATCAATAAAATCTGAGTACAATTTTTAAATATTTGAATGATTTGTCGTGATATATTATATAAAAATCTGTCAATAAGATGCATAACTAGTTGCACTTTTTAAAGTAAGATACAAATGACATAATTTGAACTTTAATTCAGTCCCTTTCAGGGATTTCAATTGTTTAAAATGTTGACAAGTGTAATCAGGAATACTGTTTAATTCGACCAATTTCTATGGAACCAGTGGGTTCGGATTAGAGAAGTTTTACTGTATTATTAATTTTTTTTTTTTGAAAACTGATAGTAGGTTTGGTCCAGTTTTGCAACACTGCTCTTGGCCAAACCAAAGAATTTTCAATTATAAAGTGGTAACTATCATATCCCATTGATTTGAAAAAACTTGTGACTGCAATCCTCAATTAGATTTTATGCATATTTCAACAAAGGTTTCTTGTTTATTTCATGTGGAAATATGGAAAAGTACAACACAAATCTCACTTTTGACTCAGCACTGGAGGTGCAATGAAGTTCCTGATTGTGTCTTTCAGGAAATCCACCATGGTGTGTACACCAAACACTCGTTTGTTCAAAGGAAGCAGTGTTAACTACAGAAAAAAAAGATGGCATCATCTAAACTCAATTAATTAAGACTAATTTATGCTTTCATATTATTGTAAATTAATAATATGTACAAAATTTATTTACACATGTATTATTTATTTGCCATTACTGTCCCATTAATAATCATGATTGGAATTAACTGTTATGCTATGCAATACTTTAAACTGGAATTGCCCATAAATAAATTGTTTTGATTTTTTTCCAGACATACACTAACCAATGATGAGGAACTAGTTCAATATGTTGACCGGGGATACTGACCTGTAAAATGGACCTAGATAAAACACAAGGAGATGATTTACTGAACTCCTGAAAAGCTTCCTGAAATAGAAAAGAGATACATGTAGCCATTAACTGGTCAATCAGTTGATACACCATATCAATTCCCTGGGGAAAAATATGACTGATTCAAGTAAATACATGGATCTCCAGCATGATCAACTCTATTCTCTTCTTAATCTATCACATCTTTGTGGTATAAGTCATTGACCACAGAGTTCCACATGTTTCCATGAAATCCTACCCATGTACATATCTTGGTGTGTCTATAGGGCTTTAAGTATTCTCTGATTAAACTTAATATATTTTCAACAAGTGCACTAAATTTTGGTATAATTCTCAATAATGTTTTGCCAAATTTATTGAAAACTAGCATTAAGTATCAATATTAAACTAGTATACTGATTTAAGTATGACTGTACTTAAATTCACCACTGTACAAGTTTTACAAATCTAAATACACATAAATAGTGATCAAAACACACTGATGAACAAATACAGGTATACAGGCAGATCTGCAACTGAATCAGAAAATGGTAGAGCTCTTTACCATGATGATATGGAAAGTAGTGAGTTCTGGGACAGTGGTAACAATCTGGAGGCGGTACAGCAGACCCTCGATGTGGTGTAGGGCCTCCTCACGACTCCGAATCACGGTGTAGCGGGGAAACGTGGGGGGTAGCAATCTCTGATTGACAAGTGGCTCAAAACCCAAGATGGTTGGGTAATCTACATATAGACATGATATTGCATCAATATGCAATTTCTCAAAAATTTAATCAGTTTTAACCCTACTTCTTAATACATGTACATGCATCCTTTGTTAGTTATCTAAGCCCTTCAGTGACAGAGTATAAGATATGCTTGGCAGAAAATGATCAATTCTGTCATCTTGCAGTCCTCAAATTCTCACAGTGTTCTCTAAACTTTTCTGATCAGTATATGAACGTACATGTTATAACCATTCTGTAAACTCGAGCTAAATAAATGTACAATTGAACTTCTTATCTCAAACGCCAATATCTCTAATACCATGGATATCTTGAAGTCAATTGGAAGTCGCACCTACTCCTTCTTTATGCATTTTAACTTTAGTATCTTGAATACTCAGATATCTCACTTTTTTTTTTCTTGGTCCCATTGAGTTCGAGATAATGAGGTCAGACTGTACTTAAAAGTTTTGAATGCAGACATATATTTCATAACTAATCTTAAAATTTTTCACCTACCATTCTTGCCCACTTCCTTATTATCTGGCTGAATGCCCATACAAATGGTGTCCCTGATGGTGGGCAAGAGTTCTAGAAGCTGACCAATCAACTTCTGAGCCTGAGGAATTCCTTCACACTTTAAAAATAGATCAAGAAAACGATTGACAGTGAGCACATATGATTTTCATTTCTGTAATACACATTATCTTTTGAACACTTTACAATCATTGAAAATGTACATTGAAATTGTTCCTTTTTTTTTTAAACATGCGGAAACAAGTTTCCAAGAGTAACAGCAATTCCAGCTATGAAACTTTCATTTGTGGGTACTGACCTTCTCTTTACTGAATGATAACAAAGTCATAAAAAACAGCCTGAAGAACTTCACTCTTGAAAACAAGGCATTGCACCTCTCATGCTATTGGAGAAAATAAAAATACATGAAAATATAGCCTTTAAGTTTTTAATATCTCCCTGTAAAAGCACTTATTTCAGTGATAGAATCATAGATTTTATTCCGAGTTAAATATAGAAACAGAACTGTAAGCTGAGTTTTGTTTTACCTCTTGTTCCGTCTCTGCATCTCTTTCCTCTCCCACTTTACTTCTAGTCATCTGAAGAACAAATGAGGAGACTGCGAATGTTGCCAAAAAAATTCTTGTTTCATGCAAAGCCTCTTATCAACTTCTCTTTCAGAGAAACTACAATTTATGAAATGTTGAAGACACAACATTTTTTTATTGCAAAATTAGGTAACTCTGTCAATTTTTGGGAGTTGAACGTATGTTCAATCTCCCTAGGACATCACACAGGATCTTCTATTCATAAAGGAAAAAAGAAAGAAAGGAAACATAAAACAGGGAATTTCTTTAATAATTGAATGATTTTTTTCTAAAAACTTTAAATTTTGGAAAATTTCAACTTCCAGGAGTACATTGTTCCTTGAGTGTAAAAATTTTTCACATTGTTTCTGGGTTTTTTTTATTAGCTTTTTTCTCACAATAACATCTAAAGCAAAATTGCTAAGAAAAACATAACTTTACAGTAAGTTGTATCATTCATTAAATTCATTAAATTCTCAATGTTATGCAAAAATGCATGACTTTATTTTTCTTCCTTTGGGAGTTGAGCAAAACATTTCTTCTCTCTCTCTCATCTCTACATCATAAGCATGATAGGTACCAATTATATTTCTTCTTTAAATCTTATTACTTAATAAAAGAATTTTCAAAAGTAAATGATCTCAGTCTAGTCATGTAATATTGATAAGTTGGTTGACTGTTGACCTCTTGGTGTCCACAGAAATAAATAAAAAAAAAAAAGACAAGCAATACTTAAGTATTCAACTGTGTATGAATGAAAAAAATTGACATAGACAAAACTAAAACTTCCAAAATTCCTACTTTTAGAGATTTTAACAAAACACCCCCCTTTTTAGAAAATGCAAAATATCTTTCTCCATAAGTATTTTTTTTTATCTCATGTTCAAAAACGTGCAAATAAATGGATCTTAATCTAAACTGAGGTACAACTATATACATCATCATTATAAGCATGCACTGGAATTCATCACTTCATTTACAGATGCAAAATGTTGCATGTAATAGATCATACGTAATTATTTTAGCCATTAGGAGTATTGATATTTGCATCATGAAAAAGGGAATTTGACAAATTACACTTCAAACAAATTTGCATTGTTACGATAGATCAGGAGGCTTCTACCTATCCTTCATGTTTAGATGGAAAAGGTCATGCAATTTTTTTTTTCTCTATGTATTGGGAAGCTTCTTGTACCATCCATCAACCAATATAGAAATAAACAAAAGAACATGTAATGATGATAAAAAATATGTTTCAAGGCATCATTGCTTATGTGTATGTAAAAAAAAAGGTTGTCAATCAAATTTTTTTTGTTTTTTTGTTTTAGATAGGGAATTTCCCCTTTTTGTAACATATTTGACTAGCTAGGTCATAAAATTGGAAATTCCAATGTGCCAGTCATTCCGATTGTTAAAGAGTTTACAAATACAATCAATAAAGCTGCTGCAAAATTCACTGCAAACTATATCATACTTAAAATTAATTAGCATACCAGTACTACTGGAGAGTTTCTTAGCTGCAGAATTAATTAATATCATCTTTCCCATGTCCCACAAAAGACAGGGTTGTGGCCACTTTTAGATAAAACTACTATGTCTAGAAAAATGACAAAATTTTGCAGGACTTTGTTTTGTCTTCATTTCATTTGACTGAACTTTGTAAAAAACATGGATATATCTTTATAAAATACAATAGCTAAAATAAAGTTGTCACTGTAACATGCTATTAAGTATATATACACTGTAAATATTTTTTGGGGGTCTTGCAATTTCAAGTTTATGATAATATTGAAGATAAACGTAAGTCAATGTAAATCAATATATTACAACCAAAGAAAAATGTGGGTTTCTTAATTAATTGCCCTTATGACTAACTATGGTCTTAAATACCCACTAGTACTATGTGTAAATGATGATGGAGATGCAAATGACTACATTTCTGAAAGCTAACACTGTACTGCTTCTATTCATGCTTATGAAAATGAATAAGTTAAACAGTTCTCAAAAACCTGTTTTTTTAATGAACTTTCATTACATCAAACAATGTTTCTAATGAAAAAACATTATATTATACCAGTAATATTGGCACTGATTGGTTCAGGTAGAGTTGATAACTGTATGACAATCCTGAGGTCACTAGGACAAGTCTTTGCTCAGTCTTGCCCTAATACAGGTTCATCATTCAACACTAATCGATTTAACAGTGTAAACTTACAGTCTTTAAAAAACACTGATGATTTTTCTAAAGCCCACATCATGAAAATAACAAAACCTAATTAAGACTCCCAAGTCTCAATATATAAATTTTAAAAAGTGACCAAAAGCTGAAGATTCTTCAGCCTACATTATATTTTTGATTGCTAAACTGACCTTGAGAGTTCTGTTAAGGTCATCCTCCACTTCTTTCATCATCCCTGTTGCTCTGGTATCTGTGACATCAGCAGCCATCTTAAAACCGTATGTCATACTTTGAAAGTCCTCCTACAAATGCACATATACAATTATTTTCTTTTAAGTATGTACCCGGTATGTAACAGACTTATAAATGACTTTACATGAGATTTTTTTTTGTCTACCAATGCAGTTCAATATATGATTCCACCTCAAATTGCAATTTTGTATGCAGAAATACAGACTTTATTCATCAAACTAAAGAATGAGGTGGATAATTTCCTTTGAGGTTAATGATTATACTGACCCAATTAAAGTCAATAAATATTTTACTATACACACACCACAACTGTGAGGATTATTTACTGATGATATATCGCAATGTTGAAGAGAAAATATGAAAGACTACAACTGGAAGCATCATTGCTATTGTCAGATGAAGCAATGGCATCATAAATTTAGTTATGTAGACCTGCAGTGGTGCATGTATATGAACATGATGAGATAGTTTTTTTAATATAGGGACTCCTGCCATTCAGAATTTAAAAAAAAAAAAAAAGGCCCATGGGCCACAATGCCCATCTAAATCACCTTGGTCCTGCTTTTCTTCAGCAGATTATTAAAGAAAACCAGTTCTTTCTCTTTATTCCCATGAAATTTTTTTTACCCATTTATTGTGGCACCACCCTTGCCTAAAGGGGTTATGATTTAAATGAACTTGAATCCACACAACATATGGATACTTCAACATCAGTATGACTAACATGGTCTTACTGTTGTGACCCCACTGACTGTGACTCTATGCTATCCCAAGGGGCCAGGGTTTGAACAAATTTGAATCTGTATTACATACATGTATTACTATGATTAACCATGGCACAGTTGTCCTTGAGAAGAATTTTAAAGATTTTTCTCTTTATATTCACATGTAAAATGTTGATCCCCCCTGACTATGACCCCACCCTACCCCCAGGGATCATGATTTAAACAAACTTGAATCTACGCTACATGTACTTACATATTAATATGAATAACTATGGGACATTTGTTCTTGAGAAGATCTTTTTTTTTTTATAAATTCAATTTAAATAAATTTTCGTATAAATTCACATGTATAAATTTTTATCCTCCATTGTAGCCCTACCCTAGCCCTAGGGTCATAATTTGAACAAATATGAATATGAACTACCTGAGGATGCTTATATATTAATATGACTAACCATGGCACAGTTCTTCCTCAGAAGATTTTTAAAGATGTTTCCTACATATCGACATGTAAAATTTTGATCCCCCATTGTGGCACAACCCTAGCCCCAAGGGGTCATGATTAAAAAAAAAAACTTGGATCTATACTGTATCAGCAGGCTTAACATAAGTTTCATAATTTCTGTCCAAGCTGTTTTTTTTTTTGAGAAGATATTTTAAGAAATGCATCCTATTTTTGTCTTTTCTTCATTATATCCCCTTAAAAGAAGACATGACCCTTAATTTAAACAACCTTGAATCCCATCCCCCTAGAATGCTTTGAGGTAAGTTTGATTGAAAATGGTCCAGTGATTCTGGAGAAAAATCAAAACATGAAAAGTTTACAGATGGGTGGAAGATCTGCTAGACAAACGATGGATGACAGGTGATCAGACAAGCTCACTTGAACCTTTGGTTCATGTGAGCTAAAAACTGATCAGTTCCTAAAATGTTTATGCAAGATGGACCCTTGCAGTGTGATATATTAGAAGTTCACAATTAACAGTATACAATGTACTCACAACAAAGACATTAATTCTATCAAAACTGTTTAATTTCAGTAGAAATCATACTCACCTCTTCAAAGACACCAGCCCTATTCACCCTGTCCCTGATGTGGTCCACTAGTTTCAGCATTAGGATGCTGAATGCCTTTAAACATTTGTCCTCAATTACATAGGGATTATGTAGGTACAGATTGGTAAACACTGTCTGGGCCAAGGAATGACCCTCCAACCATGTGGCCTGTAAGCAGAAATGTGAGATGCAAGAAATTTGATACCCTATTGTACTTTTATTCTTTCTGGTCATTTTTCTGAATGGATGATTCTAAATCATCAGGCAATTACATTTATCAAAATTAATGGCACATGTAGTATCCTAACTAGGTAACAAATCAGTTTTCAATGAATTCAGGACAGGATAAAATCATTTTCTAATGAAATTTGGCAAATATTTTTCCATTATCAATAATCACGGTGCTGTGATAATGGTTAACTGGTATAAAGGGATCTACAATGTAATGTATGTATCAACATCACTTCCAATACAAGCACATCTCTACAATGCTTACCAAACAAGCCAGGGATGTGTCCATGATACCTATCAGTTCTGGAATAGTCAGGTCTTTTATTTTAATGGCCCCACTCTGTAATGAATGCAGAATCTCCAGTCTTAATACAAAATACACAAATTAAATAACATAATTCAAGAATTATATGTCTTAGTTATTATCTGATTTTCTCTGCAAGATTTTACATGCTTTCTTTTGTATGCCTGACTATACTTGGATTTCTAAATTAAATGTCTTGTCTATACATTATATCCAACATGGTATCTCATATACATATGATAATTGTGTTTTAAAGTACCTCTAAAGCCAGGTCAAAGGTCAGAACTTTTCTCTGTATCTGATTGCACATCATACCAGCATCCATCTTTGGATCCATCATCTCAATGGCTGACATGGCTTCAAACAATCCAAATCTGTTTATATAATTAGTGAGTAAAGCATTTTAGCTAAATCCTATGTATTTTCTCTGCATGTACTTTTTTGAGATCTCCCATCTGGAGCTCTGATTAGCAAATGACATGTCATAATGATTACAACATATACCCCCCCCCCCCCCCCCCCCCGCATCATTTAGGAGATCTAGCATCTAGATATCTGATACCAGCCAAGGTGTCACGAGTCAATTAGAAAGTAAGATGCCACAACTTATCCCATATCAAGGAGTTTGTCTCAGTTTGTTCCCTGATGTAGTTGAGGTATCACAACTTACCCTGTGTCATGGAGAAGTTCCCCCATTTGGAGTTCTGAAGCTGATGACATGAATTCATCTGTGATGTCAACCCAGTCATATCGGGGTTTATCATCAGTTCTTAAGTGATCTCCTTGAGAATTGGGAACACTGTCATGTGCAGGAAAAAAATTTCATTTTACAATATTCTTAAAATTTATGCTTAAGAGAGTAAAAAAAATACACCATTTTTGACACATTTATAGTATTATAAATATTCCTATACCAGTGCTCAAAATAATTGATGGCCCGCTGGTCTGGGGCCAGTAAATTTTGGATTTGGGCTAGTGCTTTGTAGAAAGCACGTGTCCTTGGGGCCAGTGATTATTTTATGCATATCAAAATCAATTCACAGTCGAGCTAATTAACTAGAAAGGTTAGTGCATCCAGGTTCTATTTGCAGCTGATTTGGATGCGAACAATTCCTTCTTTTGTTAGGTTGTACTATGAAATACTGCAATGTAAGTTCAGTATCATGCATATTTCTGAGAACAAATTTTCTTGAGGAGTATATTATTCAAGTGCTGTTTCACCACGGTGAAACAAGTTAACGATGTATTATAAAAACAAGAAATATGTGCAGTAAACAAGGGCTATGCAGAATCTGAAAGTGGCACTACTAAAGTTGATAAAGAATCAAGATTTAACGGTTAAAAATAATTCATATTTCTTCAGAGTGAGACTTTCCCTGGAAGTCTGGCTCTAGAGGGAGACTCCCCCCTGGGGGAATTCTGACTCCAGAGCTGGAGGACCTCCTGGGAAGTTTCACTCTAGAGCCACACTATCTGGAGGAAGATCTACTCTACTAATAGTCAGACTTCTCCCATAGCAGGTCTTCCCCCTTCCTTTAATCTTGCTTTTACTATACTACAATTACTCTATAGGGATAATTTAGTTACTAAACTTTTACAGTGGTGCATTAATTGCCCCACTTTCACTGAAAGTGGAGGATATTAATTTAGGTCTGACTGTCCATTTGTCTGTTCGTCCATCTAACTAGCGGATTTTCTGTCTTTACGTAACACTTTCCTTTCTGTTCCATATCTAAAAAAACCTTTAAGCTCTTGCAATGAAATTTTATATCATTATTTCTTATGGCTTAGATAAGAACATTGTACTCATATGTCTAATATAGTATGAATTAAAAGTTAATGAGACAGCATGAGCATTACTTTTGCATTTGCACAAGTCACTATTACTTAAAACTTAAAAATTTATATCCTCCTTTTCCTTTCCAAAAACTTCACAAATTTAGAATTTATCTTGATAAGGAGGGGGTGTTTCACTCTAGAGCAATGAGGAAACATGGCCCTAAAGTCGGCCTTCCCCAAAGGGGATAGTATCACTAAAGCAATTCTTGTGGAGGGAAATAAGGCTCTAAAGTGAGGCTTCTCCTTGAGTAGACTTACTCTCTTTCAATACTTTTTTTTTTTTGGGGGGGGGGGAGGGGAGGGGGGTTATGGCTCTTGAGGGGGAGTATGGCTCTAGAGTGAGGCTTCTCCCTGGGGGGGGGGGGGGGGGGGAAGCTCACTCTAGAGCAAGAATTGGGGGGGGGGGAGCTCACTATGGGAGGAAGTTTTGCTCTACAACAACAGTACATGACAAGGTGTACATACATTTGTAGCGACGGAAAAGCAACGGGCGATAACTCTAATATTTGCTAAACTACTGTTGCCAAAAAAATAAATGATCAGGTGGGCGTGTGTTACGGACTGATACAATAAGATGACGATATATACAATCACAAAAGTTTTTCGGAAACCTTCGTGAGGTATTACTGCAAGTGTATATGGATAAAAATAAATAAATTGCATCATTTTAGCGGTAAAAAAATAATAATGAAATATTCGTTTCAAGAGAAAAAATGAATTTCAGAATATACACCTTAGAAACCTGATTTTTCTAAAATAAAAACGTGTTTTCTCTAAGAATTCAGTCTAATAATAATTTTAAATCCTTGTACTTAACACCAAATCACGTTCAATCACATGGACTATTTTTGCCTGACAGGGTTATTTGCCCTTTGCTTTGCATTAAACGTGACGGGTGTGTAGGATTTTAGTAAATTGCGAAGGGCCAGAGGTCATAAAATCATGTGAATATCTTGCTTTAAATAATTTAGTGTTTTGATTTCGTAGTTTGTTTTGAATTTGTAAGGTGAAAGTGCAATGATGTACAACAACGAGACCAATATGAGTGGCATATTCAGCGTAACATATGTCTGGAATTTTTGTTTCAAAAATTAGAGAAAGTTTATTCTAAATACATAAATTAACACACAAAAATGATAATTTACATCATTGCATCCCCACCCCCCATCCCACCCCAAGCCAACTCGCCAATCAGCTGATTACTAGATCAATTTGTTTTATTCATTAAAAAAAACTTTCAACAATACCTGTCCTCAAATTAAATTTAGAAAATGACAAGACAAACAAGAAGAACTTTGTACATCATGATCACATGTTAATGAGAGAAACTACGGTACGTGTAACAGTGTAATGTACGAGTGAATTGAGAAAGAATAATTATTGTATCAAGACTTAATTTTTGAACATGATGAATAATCCAAAATATAAATTTATGGGTGACAGTAAACATATCCTCATTTTCTGCCTCAGGCCATTCCAAGTTTTTTCTCTGTTTAGCGTCCACCCATCTTTCAAAAACCTACCTACCTATTCGCAAAAAAACACACAAACCAAAAAAATAAAACACAGAATTTATAGTCGTAAAAATGACGTCATTCAAAAGATTTGATTTGATAATCTATTTCCCTCACTGAAAGATCTATTCTTAGCAAAACCGAGATATTAAATGCTTTAAATATTCCTAATATGACATATTGTAGACGAAAATTTATAGAAATTGACAGAATTCAAAAATTTTGACCAGAATAACCGATTTTAGGACTCCTGATTTTGTTTGTTTTTTCTGATATGGGGTGTCAAAAACCAAAGCGCACGCGGACGCTAAACATAGAAAAAACTTGGAATGGCCTCATGCAATATTCTTTGAAAATTATGATGTATAGCCAGTTCAGCTTTTCTTGTTACTTTCTAATACTAGAATAAAATGTGTGCGAGTTTGATGTGCATGTGAAAAATGTGGAAGTTACACTTGCTATTCATTAACTTATATTTTACTTCCTGAGGCTTTCTGATTTGATTACACAATTTCTGATCATAATATTAAGTTTCATAACTTTAAGCCTATTCTTTTTCATCATCAAAGTTATCATCATCCTTGAAAAAAAATCTTTTTTCACCCTAGTAAGAATTTTTTCATACATTTTTATTGTATATATTGCAGTTCGTTCTTTTTGCCAAGGGGGGGGGGGATATAATTTTTTTTTTTATTTTTTAGCAATTCTGATCAAAGAACTCTAGCTGGAGAAATATCATGTTTTTAAATACATGAATTGATATTTCTCATAGTGTTTTTTTTTTTTTTTTTTTTTTTTTTTTTTTTTTTTTTTTTTTTTTTTACATTTTATTTATCAAGAATGAAAAGACATTGTTTATCACAGTTCAGACTTAAAAATTCTGCTGACCCTATCATATTTATTTTTCAAACGATGATATACACTGGGAAAAAAATCTTAATGCATATTTTTTTGTTTATATAATTGTCATAAAGTACTTTGCATTAAATAAAGACTTACAACTCAGTAGATTTTGTCTATTTTATTTTTTTAAAAAAATGGCAACACTTTTTGTTTCAAGATTTAAAAAATGAAAACACAAAAATTATCATAACTTTTTCATTTTTCAACCAATTTCAAAAAATAAAACTGTTTTGGAAATGGTTTTGAAGCCTCTTAAAAATAAAATGTTGCTTTTTAAATTAAGAAGTGCTTTTAAAAATCATGTTCCATAGCTAACATTTGTGCTGCATGCATGTACAAATTTTGCAGTATTGTCTGAATTGGGAAGGTTCCCCCTGCATTATGATATTGTCAAATTGTTAATCAAAAGTTGGTATAGATTTGAAAATTTGTCCACAGAATTTCCTTTACTTAAAGATGCATATGAATGTAGTAAAAATCTTTATGTACATGGAAAGAACTCATGGTTCGCATTTGTACAGAAATTAAGAAATATACTGAATATCAAAGATGAAGTAATTTGTTATGGGAAGCATAAATTTAAGTCACTCTGTCATAAAACCATATTAGATTATTATATAAAAAATTGGTATACAAGTCAACAAAGTTATACTGATGGTAAATTAAGCACATATGTAAAACTCAAACAAAATTGGGGTTATGAGAATTATTTATCAGTAGTTAAAAATTTTCATCACAGAAAATCTCTATGTAAATTAAGAATTTCTTGTCACAGATTGCAAATTGAAGTGGGAAGATTTACCAACATCCCTCGTGAAGATCGATTATGCAATAGATGTAACTCTAACAGTGTAGATGATGAAACTCATTTTCTCATAACATGTAAAAAATATGATCATCAAAGAAAAGAAATTTTTCAATCAATTAAAAGTAAATTTCCCAATTTCTCGGCATTAGATGATGAACAAAAACTTTTTTGGTTACTCAATACTGAAGACAAAGAAACTCTTAATTCTGTGGGCAAATTCATAAATGATAACATGTTGTAGTAGTCATACAGTTTTATATATAGTATTCCCTTTAACTGAAATAGTACAATATTATTGTTGAAATGAGTAATGTCATTTACAAGTTGTTATACTATCCATTGGCATATCTTTTCTTTATTATTGTAATAATTTCATACTTGTCTGTTATGGGCTCTAAATTAGAAAATAAATGTTCTGTTCTGTTCTGTTCTGTTCTGTGCATGCACTTCATGCCTGTACTGTTTTCTGAATACACTGAGCAGTGTGTACATAGCCATACATTAATTCAACATTAGAACTTTTCTGAAATAAATCTTAATCCAATAAACTATTCGCAAAAGGTGTTGAAGTCAAATTTTGTTTGTCATTACCTTGGTGGTTGTGTTTCCCCTTCCATGGTGCGTGTTGACATGAACAACGCATGCGTAAATTAAAATGAAAGTAGGAGGCAGACTATTTACTCCATAATAGGACAATAGACAAATCTTCTAACTTATTTTATCACATTTTGCATTTGTGTAATTCACTTGTTTGCAGTATTTTGTCATAGTAAAAAAAAATACATAATAATATTACATTTAGAAAAAAACGTAGTATGATACATAAAATAAATAGAAAAATTCAGATGTAGAAACAGGACCTCTTGCTAACATACAGTCATTAAGATCCTGGTGACATTTGAAAAAAAATGCTAACTCTTAAAAATCAATCTGAAATGAGTGTAAATTTTGGATGAAAATTAAAACTTCAAATCATAAAAAACAGTTAAGATGTTCGACAGAGACGAAAAATAATGGAGTTCGTCCAATTTTTAATTTACTTATTTTAGCCTCATCAATCTTTTTTCCATGACGTCATTTCCTGAACTATTTGGCCGAGGCTATCCGCACGACGGTCGTGCTAATTACTGTTGTTATCCGCACGACGGTCGTGCCGATTACGGAGGCTATTCGCACGACAAACTTTGAAACAATTTTATATTTTTTTTTGTTTATAACTTTATATTATTTATATTTGCATATACTTATTTTATATAAATAAATTTTTACTCGGTGTTTTGCTATTGTGTGTAGAAACTCAAAGCGAATTTAACATATTAGACGGACACAAAAAGTGAACTTATCCCTTACTCTTCAGAAATTCCTATTTCAATCAAAGTATTTGCCGCGGCATAATTAAGATTACGATTTTTCAAAAAGAAAACAACGGCTTTTTTCGAAATACGACACTCAAATTTCAGTTTTATATATATTAGAAAAACATTTTCTGGACAGTCCGACACTGCAATGGTTAATTTGCCCCATTTTGTGCAAGTGGTGCCATTTAAAAAAATACAGTGTTTTCTTCCTTTAAAATCCTCTGGAATGTGTATGGGGTGGAATGGGATGATTTTAGATGGAAATAAAAATGTCTGGAATTTTTTAAAAATTACAATCTTGGAATCTTTGCTTTTAGGAAAATATAAAAAAGAATTTTTTATTTGCTTCTCAAATTTTAAGGGAATTTGAAATATGTGCAGTGTAGGGGTTATTTGAAGTGTCACAGCATGGCTTGTACACTACGAATTTTCCTGATTTTCCAGGTGAGTTGAGGCAGTGAAATTCCTTAAATTAATGTTATAAAAGAGTACATTATAGCAAAATAATTGGTAGTCTGCGTCCTATGATACACATGCGCGGATCTAGAGGAATCCCCCCCCCCCGGAATTTGCAGAGTTATAAAATGTATATACTAAACCATCTAAAAGTGACCATGGACCCCCTAGTTGGTCTGAAAAGCTTTAGATGTCAATGACTACTCCCCCCCCCCTCGAAATAGGTTTTTCACGTTTGGGAAAAGAGTTTACGTTTTGTTTTTTGTTTATTGTTTTTTTGCGTGTCAAGAAATTTCTGGATTTGAATTTTTTTGACTGGGGTGGACCCCCCCCTCCCCCCTTGGTAAAAATTCCTGGATCCGCGCCTTATACATGTACATGTACTCGTGAATTATTATATCGGAATCAAGATCACGGTCTCAGTATTGCAATAAAGTAGACTAGATGTGAATCTATCCCATGCTTTTTTTTTTAATATTTATATTTACTACTCTGAAATTAAAATCAGTGTCTTTTCTTTTATGGACATGGATTATATCGATCGTATCATATTAATTCTAAAGAATTTTTGAATGAATTTAAATGTTCCTGTATATTTGAAAAACTCCAAACAAGTTTGATCAACGTACATAAGAAAACGTTTAGATGAAACTATATATGTTCACTATCAAAGTATATAATAATGCATAAATTGACTTTTAAAAAAATCCTCTATGAATATATTAGAAATTAATTTATGTACTGTTTAACATAAAATTTATTTTAAAATAAAATAAATAGGGGAAATTCGACAGAATATTTTAATCATTTTATAATAGCTATGTGAAGTAATGTAAACGTTATTTTTTCCACGGGGTCACAATTCCACGGAATCACAAACTCTGTTCGATTCGCGGATATAAAATTATCTGAATTTTTGATTGCCTTTGCATGTCTTAAAGATTTTTAAATTTGTACGCTGTGATAAATTTTCACATATAGCGTTATCAATTAATCCCAAGATAAAAAAAAAAAATACGTCTACAGTATACTGGAAGGAGAGAGAGAGAGAGAGAGGGAGAGAGATTATTAACACCATCCAGAAAAATGGAAAATTATGGAAAGAGAATATAAACACCATAAAAACGAAAGAAAATTATTGAAAATAAATAGCTGTATATATATATATATATATATATATATATATATATATATATATATATATATATATATATATATATATATATATATATATATATATATATATATATTATATTATATTTCCAATCAAAATAACGTCTGAAGTACGTTACATGTACTCAAGAGATGATATAAAGGACGAATAAAAAATTAATTCTTATTATACTGTGTCACGACGATTCACGAAGAAAATTCACCGTAAGCAAATTTTACTTAACCGAATGTAATAATATTAGTTCTACATATGTGTATTAGGTGCATCTCTTTTACTATTAAATTTTTGGTGAAAAGTGAATATAATGTACTATAGAGTTATCTCTCTTGTGTCGTGCGGATAAGAACTGTAATTAGCACGACCGTCGTGCGAATAACGAAAATAATCGGCACGACCGTCGTGCCGATAGACACTTCCGAACTATTTTTGTCACATGAGGGTAAAGTTTATCAACAATATTTAACTTTTGCTTTTTTCCTGCTTTGAAAGCGTGTGTGGCAGTTTGATTGAACCCTAAGCTGTTAATTGTCTTAGATGTTACAATTATGAGACAAATGATGCACAGAAATGAGAAACTGTAGATCCCTTTAATAAAGTAATATGCATAATGTATGACAGAGGCTAAACCAGGACATGTACATGTGAGAGACTTTCATAATATGGATAAATTGAGTCCGAAGGAATTCGCCATTGTCAACGATTTAGCTAACCTTTTGCGTAAAAATGGTAAGTATATTTAATAATTTCAATTCTTATTACAAATTTTCCATCCTGAGTTTTGGACATGTAGTGATGTACATGTGTTTTACATATATTATGTGGTAATTAAGTTAATCATTTGACAGTTTGTTTTGTAGCTTTGATTTTTATTTATTTTCTTACTTGAACATAATAGGTTGCTTTACAGGGGAACAGATTCTGAATGGAAGCACTCAATTTTGTTTGACGACACAATCACTGGGTCAATTAAACAATGCATTTAGAAGATACAGTGAAACCAAGTATGACTTTGAAGCAAAGAAAGAAGTCGAGAGATCAAGACGAGGGTCAGGTAGAAGTCGAGAAAGGACAAACCATGAACAGGAGCAGTTCTATAGATGGAGGACCAATGCTCAGTTTCTGAATGATTTCATCACAAAAACTGCATCTCTGAAAGTGAGTAAAGAGTGTTAAAAAATGCAGTAGCAAGTGCTTATTGAATAAATGGTGAAATATTGTACATAAACCACAACATGTAACTGCATTGAAATATCATGTATAATTTTGTTAACTGGGGCATGTATTATTATTATTTTGAAAAGAATGGATTTTTTCTTATTTCTGCATTTTCTGTATGATGTACATTTCATTATACATGTATAATGAAAGATTTACCTAGAAATCTCATTTCCTCATTTGTTTTTGTGGTGAAATGACTCAATGAGCCTTATATCTTTTGACAATTTAAAAATGTTGTGGAACTCATGTTCCTGAAAAACTAGTAAAAAAAATAGGACAATTTTTGAAACCTCTATGCATTTTGTGTTCATTTAGATCATGTTAATGGTTTTATATTGTGGGATTTTCAGATAACTCATGGAACAGCTACGATGCAAGGTCCCATTTTAATTTCAAGATTTAAAAGTCTTCAGGTTCTGGAGCTGAAAAAGATTCCAACTCACATGTTGGAGGGATTGCACAAGCTAAGAGGACAACTCCATGTTGTAACTGTGACCAGATGTTTGCACACACTACAGGTACTTGTCAACATGTTTTAAAATTTTGATTTTGGACCCAAAACAATGGTAAAGAAAATGTTGTATATTTCTTCCCTTTTCATTCATTTGTATAAGACCCAAACAAAACAATTGAAAAGGAAGTGCTGCATTGCTGCCCTTTCTATACAAAGTTACATTCTTAACTATGAATCAGAAATTGAGCAATTAAGGTGTAGTTTAGTTAAATATTAAAGACTTCCTCTGTGCTAGATTCTAATTCCTGTGATGTGTAATGCTGCTGTTGCAATATGCCTGTATATAAAGTTTCCCTGAACATGAGGAAAATGCATGTGATAAGATATTTTAATCCTTTTCTACCCTCAGGAATTTCTGGAGACTTGTGGTGGGGACCAGAGTAACCCCATGTCATGGCCGCTTCTAACTGCTGCTTACTTTAGCTACAACTGGATATCCAAGCTGGATGCTTCTTTAGTGTGTACTTTATGTAGTATTTAATAGAAGCAATTTAAAAGTGCTTTAAAACAAAAATGAAATTGATGGAAAAAAAACTAATGGAAGAAAACAATACTGTATGTGATTCATAACCTTTTAATGAGTTTTTATTATTTTTTCAGAGACTTTTGCCAGGTTTACACATATTAGATCTTAGTCACAACAACATTGATAAAGTGGAGAGTTACCTTGAGGTATGCGAGATTTATGTAGAATGGTAAATATGAAAGAAGACACAACAATTTAACATGACATAATGTCATGTATGTCAGGAAAAACATGCTTTGTCTTCAGTTTTTTATAATACATGCTAGTTTTGTAACTATAGATATTCTTACTTTTAAATTTTGTGGAGAAAGTATATATCAGTTCCTTTCCATTGATTCAAATAAAATCTATAATTTTTCCCCAGTACTTGACAGAGTTGAGAAGAATTAACCTAGGATACAACATGCTGGATTCTGTGCCAACATTCTCCATCACAGTTCAAAGTAAACTAAAGACCCTGGTCATCAGAAACAATAATCTAGACAATCTTTCTGGTAAGTGTTAGTAATTTGTTACTGGAAATACAGTATAGTCCAGACCCAAAGTCAGGAAGACTTACAAGTTTTCTCTATGACATAGTGTTTCTGAATTTACTGATAATACAGTACAGCCTGGAACTACTGTCAGGACTATCTCCAGTAAGTACTGCAATACAGTGTAACTGATTGTTACTGACAACATAAAACCAGGAACAACAGTCTTAATAATCACTTTGGGAGGTTTCACTTTAACTTTGTGTTACTAATTGTTACTGATTATAGAAGATACTGTATACAGGGTTATTTTTGCCCCATTTTATTTTCGCCCTGTAACACTTGCAAGCAGTTTTGCCCCATTTTAAATTCACTCAGTCACAGTTCTGTTTAAGAAATTATACTGTGTTCTTTGAATTCACCCTGTTTTAAATTTGTTTACCTGTGAGTAGGGCGAAAGGGGCGAAAATAAAATGGGGACGAAAATTTTCCTGTATACAGTAGTCAGGAACAATAAGCAGTCTGATGGTTTGCCTTTGTAAAAGTACATGTATATTGATCTGACAGGACAGACTGACCTGTCATTGCCAAACTGATCATGACCACTGAAAATGAACTATGTTAGTAAGAAATGGGAATAATGGGATCAGAGTTTTGTATGTAATGTAACTAGTGTAATATCTAATGTGCAAAACAAAACCAGATTCTAGACTGGTCTGATACAATGCAGTGAATAAGCAATGCCCTGTCAGGTCAATCCACAGTGACAATACACATGTAAAATATTACACTTGGTTAGAAGAACCAGTAATAATAATCCTGTTTTAAATGAATATAAGTCTATCATATTTGTATTAATTGGCAGGAGTTGAGATGTTGGTCAATCTGGAGGAGTTAGATGCCTCAGAGAACTGTCTAGTGGATCACTCCTGTCTGGGAGTCTTCAACAAGCTTCACTCCCTTCATGTGGTAAATATAACCATACTTATGGTTATATACTGCTTGATTCCAAGTGCTCTTTGTCATTAGATATTAGCCGCTTTAAAAAAAATTCTTTTCTTATGATGACAATTTTTCCCAGATATACAAAATAATTGTAAATGTTAGCAGAATGAGAGGTGTATCTTAAAAATAATAAGCACAACATTTGTTGTTGACCTATCATATATGCTACACTGAAATATCATTACGACTTGAACTCTACCTGTATGAATTTACAAATCTGTGAATTTCAGATAAGTCTCCAAGGTAACCCGTTATGTTATCATCAACATCATAGAATCCGATCACTTCATCAGATGTCATCTAAAGCTATTACTACAAAAGAGGTATAATACAAAGTTCAGTAAGATCTCTAATACATGTGTATGTTGTACCTTTCACTATTAAATCAAAAATGTACTTTTGAGCACCAAGATAATTGGATTACATATCTTGTGAAGTTCATTACTTTTAAGGTACATGTTGTAGATTTTGTAATTTTTTTGATCATGTGACATTTTGTATTAACCAAGATAATGTAAACTATGCAAAGCAAAGTAACTCTAGGGCTACTGAATTTATGATTACTACATATTGTAAAAATGTGTTATTTTTTATGCCCTGCCATAGGCAGGGCATGTAGTGTTTGTCATATTTTTAGTTGAATATTATTTCTATATTCAAACATATACATGTATGTTAAATTCAAATTCCTCAGTTGATCACGCTTTAGCTTTTATTACATCCCTGATGTTGTTGTTGGTAATATACATGTTCCCAATTGTTACAGATAATTATGTTGTCGTATTCTATGAAATTCTATTTTGTTATTTGTAGGTTATTCTGGACGGCAAGCCAGTTAAACTAGCAGAAATCATGGTATGCACATGTAATGATGTATACATTTGTACATAATAGAACAGAAAAAGATACTGATTGTAACAGAAATATCACAATGTGTGTAAATTAATTAATTGTAATATTTAATCTTGTTTAAATTACCAAATTCTCCAAGAAATTCCATTCTTATACATATGCATGTACATGTATCTTAAGATTTTAAATGATATGATTTCATGATCTGAAAGTTATACCCATTTAGATGTTAGCCACACAGAATTTAGCAAATGAATTTGATGGTAAATACTAAGTTTCCATCTAAATTGGTATTCAAGGAGAGAAATTATCTCTGCTGATGTTAATTAATAACTTTAACTGCATGTATAATAAGCATTGTGACTTCTTTCACAGCACCTTCAGAGCACAGGAAAATTGTCCACAGACAAACAACCAGAGGAAAGGAGCTCCAGACAGTCAACAAATAACCCAAGGCTGGCTCAGAGTTACAAGTTTGATGACACAGATGACATTGCAGAATCAGTGTTGGTGGGGTCCCCAAGCAGGAGGAAAAGTAGAAAGAAGAAATTCCGAGGCAGAAATCAGAGGACAGACACAGAAGGAAGTGAGGTGACAGAAACCACAGATCAGTCCTCTCCAGAGAGTTCAAGAGGTCAGAATGAATATAATTATGAGTTTTGCTTTGGGGATGGGTGGGGGGTTGTCCTCACATTAGGAATATCCATCATTGAAGATGATCAAAAGAAAAAATTGTGTTCATTGTTTGAATTTAAGACTAGATCAAAAGAAAAAGTTTTATGATGAAGTGTCATAATACAGTGAAACCAATTTAGAGTGAAAACACCAGAAACATTTAAAATTGTTTTGTGGTGTCTGTAATTCACTTTATCTAATTGGTGACTCATTATTATTGTGTACTGGGTAGAAATAATACTGTCTTATGGATGAATTTGCTTTATATGTCTTTACTGTAAATGTGTTTTACTGTAATTGATTGTAGCATTCATATGAATTTGAAATCTTTCCTACAGTTCCATCACCAACTAGAATTGTAGAGGGGCAGGCATCAACTCGAGAAGAAATAGAAGTCTTGAGAGATCACTATGGTGTCAACTGGCTACAGGTATTGTGGAAATTCTCTAAAAAAAAACCATATGATATGGCACAGCACATTTGACTGTCATTCTTTCTTTGCTGAAAATAATTCAATGTGTACATGATGAAATACTGGACTAATAAAGATAGCTTCTCACCCTTCCCTGCTGAATGGAATAAAAAAGACATGTCTCTATCATATACATTTACTTCGCACTAGCCTTTTTTTCAAATGTGCTTTGTATTATGCAGGTGATATCTGCCAAAGAGTATGATGGCAGTATACAGGTTATTGAGAATGATGAACAAAAGTCATCTTTACTAACTTCTGTGCTTGATAATGAAAAACAGTCCAATCATATTCAAGACAAAACAAATTCAAAACAAGCCTATCACACAGAAGATGACATTTATTTGAATGAAAGCACAGCAGATGTTCATTATAGAGATGATGATATGGAGGATGATATTGAAGTTTTACATGTATCCAATGGATCTGGTAAGCATTATACATTGGGCTTTGATTGATATGCATAATGTATGTTTTTTGTAATTTTGATATATCAAATTATAAGTGCCAGTTATTTTCTTTTGCCAATTTCTTGTTTAATAATCCATATATGCATGTACATGGCAACAAACATTTCAGATTTCCCTTTCTTGTCCAAAGTGTTAGTACGTGTAGTTGCCTTCTTAGTCTTCCGATGGAAAGTTTGTTTGTGTCATCTTTTAAGTGTAATAATTGATGTCTCTGTTACAGACACCATCATAAAGACCACCTCCTCAGATTTCTCCACCCTTTCCAGTGAACGCCCGGACTATAACAGGATGAACAGCTCAAAGGGAGCTGAGTGGGATCGAGATGACGAGGAAAAATTAGCTCTTTATGGTAATGTGTTAGGGATGCTGATTTCTTTGTATGTAACTGTATTACAATGTATACATGTATTATATATGTAAATTTATGTGATTTGTGGCGATAGTTCGCCCGACATTTGAGTTACTGATCATTCTTGAACAAAAAAAAGGGAAACCTGTTTCATATCCTTATAGGATATGACAATAAATACATTTGATAGAGTCATGATTAATATTGAGAATACATATACATGTACATGTATTATCTTTGAAAGATTTTTGTAGGATGCACTATCACTGAGTTTCAAGAGTAGGAGTAGATAGAAATTAATCAAGGTTTTTTCACTATCCCAGTGTGCTATGATTGCTTGCATAAAAACCATTACAAATTTAATACAAGTAATTTCGTAGGATACAAAGTAATAATTGCATAATTTTTGACAGGGGAGGAATGCGAGCCATTTATTGTAATGTTACCTGATGCTGATCTAAAAGTTTTGCTTGTAACCCTCAACCAGCGCTACCTGATTGAAAAAGATATTGATGGGAAGATTAAGGAGATGTTGGATCTCAGATGTCTATTGTCATTCAAGGTATTAATTTGGCTTAAAACATTCAAGTATGCTCTAAACTGTAAAATTATACATGTAATATACAACATATTTCTTTGTAAAAAGAAGTTTTGAAATTGAAAAGTATTTATTTTTAAAAAATTTTGAACAAAGAAAAATTATATGTAAATTTAGAATAAGTGCACATAATCTCAGAATTGAAAGTGGAAGATATGAAAAAAATGTAAACACAGAAGGACAGCAAACCACCCTTGCAAGAAATGAAAGGATTTGTAGAATGTGCGACATGAATTGTGTGGAAGATGAGATTCACTCACTGATTGAATGTCCATTATATAAACATGATAGACATGAATTTTTTGAGAATATTGCTAAAAATAATAAAAAAATTTATTGTTTAACAAATAAAGAAAAATTTTTGTGGATTATGTCTATTGAGAATGATATATTGCTTATCAAGTTGGGTAATTTTCTAATCAATATTTTTAAAATAAGAAATAGTGAATTATATAATGTTAAAAAGAACCAAATAAATGCAAAAGAGTAATAATATTAAATTATTAATACTCTAGTACACATATACATGTTACAAATCTTTGTACGTTTGCTAATTATATATATGTATATATATATATTTTTTAAAGCATTTATTATTGGTAATCCCCATCTGCTATAATCATCATCATCTTCTTTAGTTAGTTTCTTTTCTTTTCTCTTAATATCGACATGTTGTTACTATCAATTTTGAATTTCTTCTTGTGTATATAATTCTTTACTTGTATGCCCTGAGGGGCCCCAAATTGGGATCAATAAATCTTATCTTATAGGGGGTAAAACTTGTCTAAAGTAGACGTCAGTGGTTTAGATTGGCAAAAACCTGAATGAAAAATGTTTTAGAAAGAGAGAAAAATATTTGTGAATAAAACTATTTTGTAAATGCACAAGATATCAGAATGCAAACTTGGCTTATGTTAAAGGCTGTACAAATTTTGGATTAAATTTACAGATTGAAGTGGAAGATGTGACTCATGCAAATTTAGTTGATGAAAAAGTCCCTGTGTTCAGGGCTAAGTTTGATTACATGAAGAAAGACAGGCGTGAAAGAGTCTTTATAATGGAGAACACTGCAGCAGCCAATGTTAGTCAAGAATGCTCTTTTTTTGTCAATTCTTAATTCTAAATTACTATATACATGTAACAGTATTTAATATTAAACTTGCATGTTTCTAATCAACATTTTTTGCTGGGTTTTTAGTTAAATATAGTGAACTTAACAGGAAATCATATACATTATAAGAGGAGTATCTGAGGAGTATTGAAAAATGCATTTTTCAGCCATCATTGTACAATGTATATGAATCTGTGATGTTCAATATTTCTAATTTATTCATAGGAATTTGAGGAACTACTAAGACCAATTGTTGAAGCTAAAGAGGCAGAGAATAGAAAGAAAAATCTTTTACAGGTACATATGTACTGGGTATACAGTGGCGCCGCGGTAATCCGGACGCTTCACCTTCCGGACGATATTTTTTGGGAACCGATATTTTCCACGTTATTCTGTCTCATTAATCCGGAAATGCGTGTTCCAGATCCGGACGGTCAATTTCTACTACAAAACGTAATATTTCATTGAAAAATGACTCGTTTATCCGGACGGTAATTTTTGGAGGAGCGACTTTTTCACACCTTTCTTGCAGTAGTGACAATTGTTGTAAAAGCATTGTTCGTGGAATCAGTTTGAAGGCGGTTACCTGTGACCTCCAAACAATAGCGTCTATAATTAGCGTGTGTTAAAACTGTTAACCTCAAATAATAAATACTATAAACTCGAAGAATTAAGCTTATACTGCGCATTAATTAAAAATAAATCCATTCAGTATAGAATTAATTGCTACCATGTATAAATTTATGAGAATTTTGGAGAGATGTAAATGAAATGAATAATACATGTAAATCACGAGATTTCGTTGTGGTATTGAGTTGCATAAGTTTATCAAAATACAATTTTCCATTTCTCAAAGCGTACATTATTTGAAACATTTTTTTTTTCTTTTCATAAGACAATTTATAAGGATACATAGTTCAAGAAAATATCTTTCTATTTAATGCACTAAGAAATACGTAACTGGCGTTAGTTATAAATGCCGATCATGTTTTTTCAAGGTATATAACTTAAGAGTTTATAGAAAAAAATATGAAAATCCTGAATATGGCTTGTGTTTATGTTGAATGTGTACAATACGTACACTGATGACAGTGTTCAGTTACTTACTTTCCTATGTAGAAAATATATGCGGTTAGTCATTTGAACATTCTCAATGGTGATAATGAACAGTTTTACCTAATATGAGCTTGAATAAACCCTAAACAAAAAATGTGCCGAAATAAAACAGTAGCAGATCAAAATTTGGTCAGCCCATGTAACCAGACATCAAATAAAAGGCTAGTAAATTTTCCTGTGTTAAAAAAGGAAGTATGGACATAAAATTGCTTATCCATTTTTCATCGTGTAGTAAATAAATTACATTTTATTTTTTTTTTCTTTTATAGATATTAATTATTTCTTTTAAAACTACAAAAATAAAATCAATAAATCAAGGTAAAATGAAGGTTTTTTCTTTGCCTTCACATTATACCACTATACATGCTTTAAAAGGGTCTTTTTAGAAGTGATTCACTTATCTGGACGATTCATTTATCCGGACGATTTCGTTGGGGACGGAGGCGTCTAGATTAACGAGGCGCCACTGTATATTGATGTAAGCTTTCAAAAAGAAAACTGATTCTGTAAACAAAACAAAAGACAAACTTCTAGGTCAAAGCTTCATAATTTAATACAATATATCTTTAAAATGTTGCTTCCATTTCAGTGTTTGAAATGTTCAAAAGAGGTATGTAAACAGGATGTGGACATCTCAGAACATGTATTTGACAAGAAAGACAAAACTGCAGAACCAGGTATATCATTGGAATGAATTGATATGAAAAATGACATTTTTTAAATGTATATATTCAGCCTTTCACTCTATATTCAAACAGCACAAATTGCTGCAGTAAATAAGTACTCATTATCCTATTTATACTTTCACTTATAATTCTAGGGGTGAGATACCAGTGTCCTCACTGTGGGAGTAAGATGATGATGGAGGTGGCCCAGGAGGAGAAAAATGAGGTTCCTGTTTCCCAGGGGGCTCAACCCTCCAGCAATGGAGATGACATGAAACAGGAGGGGTAATATATTTTCTTATATTTTTAGCGAGGGGGGGGGGGGGGGGTAACAGTGAATGATTGTTTAAACTGTGTATATAAATTTGTCCACTTTTACCCTAAGCTTGTCTAACTTTGATTATATTTCTGTATGAATGTGGATTTACTTTACAAATGCATGTAAAAATTCACATGATTTATGTTTTTCTTTCACCAGGAAAAAAGATGAATCAGAACTTTCAGGTAAGTGAAAACTTAAGAGTCAGAAAATTTTTCTATTTTCCATTTTCATTGTTTATAGTACTACATACAGTATATAGTATAAGGAATTATGCTAAATTAATGTTATGTACATATAAATAACATGGAATGATATTCTGATTGAATTTTTTTTTTCTCTTTCAGGAAGTTTGACCAGGCCTAGGACCTATGCATTCAGTGATGTCATGTCACATTCAGACATTGGAAAAATACTGACAACTCCAGAGATAACCAGATCTAATTCCACAGGGAAAGCTCTTAGTGAAAAACAAAAGGAAGAGGAGAGCGCAAATCTTATCAATTCATGGTCAGATGTAAAGTCTTCCGAACAGAGTCAGCGAAAAAGTCGAAATTCTGTAGACAGTGATATCTCATTGATAACCAATCCGAGTGATGCTAGCATATCTGTGATATCCGAATCAAGTGTTGAAACAATATCTGAACCACCCCAAAATGGTGACAATAGTTATTTTGTGACATCAACTCCACAAAAGCAAGATAAAGGTGAAAATGGCAATGTAGCAGTTCCTAGGAGTTTGAATTTGAATGGAATCATTGAGGAAGAGGACATGACCCCTGTGGGGTCACCACTGTCCAATAGTATTTGTTCTAGCATGGTATCTAGTATGTATGAAAATTCTTTGTCCATTAATATTGACAATCAGGAATATTCTCCACAAAAGGATACAAGTCAGACTGTGATGAATGAGTGTTCAGATCGAGAAAACAACAATGGAGATACAAGTATTTATTCCCAGTTTAAGACCGAGGAAGAATCAGTTGACAATAGTTCTAGTTACGAAACTTGTGATCAAAATAGCACCCAAGACAGTATAACCCAGAAGGTGGGGGCAGTGTTGAATGGAGTTGATGAAGCAGACAGTTCTGCAGTGATGAATGAATCTGGTTATGATTGGTTGAAAAACCTGGACAATCTGCACCATGTTGACTTGAGTGTTGTTGATCACAAGTTACAGCTGTACTTAGATATGAATGTTTTTGAGGAATCTGAGAGTGTGCAGTTTTGTATACAAGTAAGTAAAGAGAACATTTTACCTTAAAACATTGGGATACTGTAAATGTTTTTATTTTAGCAGTAATCTCATGCTTGCCTGGTTTAGCTTCCTCACTTCTAATATATGTCTATACTCTATACACATGATTTCTAATGATGCAATTCCCATTTGTGCTAATTCATTACTGAGCGATATTGTTTATCATGTTTATAGTACAAAATCTCCTAAATTTTGAATGTACAATTTTGGCATATTGTTTTGTTCCTATTGGTTCTCTAAAAGTTTTCTCACTCTGTGTGTCTATCTGTGTTAGGTTCTCATTCTGTTCCCTAGATGAGCTTAAGTACTCTATGAAATTAAATCACCCTTGCTATAAAACCTTTGAATTTCAAGTCTTCAATTTACATATGAATTTATCTAGAAATGTACATAATACAGTTGTTTTCTATAAACTACATGTATTTCTTGCAATGTTTGAGGATCAGGTATTTGGGTTATCAGGTCCCATGGGATTATAGGCATTTTGTTTCATGGACTCTTTTAATTATGCTTAATATATTAAGGTTTGGTTCATCAATAAGCTACTATGCATGTAATTATTGTGCAAAGATAATTTTGCAAAAGGGCTGATTTCAATAATATATATGCCATGATCAAATGCTTAATACATGTAATATCCTATGAACATTTTACAATAGACCAAATATATGAAGGTAGACCTCAGTTGGTGATTTGGCTATTTACAGTGTTGATTTCAGTTGGTGTTTTGGCTATTTACAGTGTTGATTTCAGTTGGTGATTTAGCTATTTACAGTGTTGATTTCAGTTGGTGATTTGGCTATTTACAGTGTTGATTTCTGTGGGTGATTTGGCTATTTACAGTGTTGATTTCAGTTGGTGTTTTGGCTATTTACAGTGTTGATTTCAGTTGGTGTTTTGGCTATTTACAGTGTTGATTTCAGTGGGTGATTTGGCTGTTTACAGTGTTGATTTCAGTTGGTGTTTTGGCTATTTACAGTGTTGATTTCAGTTGATGATTTGGCTATTTACAGTGTTCTACTGTCCAGTACATGAGATCTTCTGAGTTCCAATCCTATCTCATCTTCTCAACCAGCAGAATCCTAATCATTGAAATCTCAGATCCAGACACAGGGTAAGAATTACAAGACATAGGAATGGTGTGTTTATTTTCTCTGTCAGATTAATCTTGTTGTTAGACTCTAAGTAATCCATAATGCAACAGACTGATCCACAATACTCCATATAGTCCTGAAGAAGAAAATAAAGAGTTCATATTTTGATGTTGATAAACTCAAAATGCATGGACAGTCAAGAGTACTAATTCTTTCATTGATAATTAATGTATTTTACCATGTAGGGTTAAAATGTTTATCAGAATATAGTAAAATACATTTTGATTCATGTGCACATTTTGACAACATAGGGAGAATACTGATGGATTGTCCTGCATTGAGAATCAGCCAATCACTGAGTTGTGTTATATTGACATCGGACTAGGTTATCAGAGCGTCAGACTGGAGTTTGATACAATGTGTTCCAGCTACAGCTTCCTGATCAGAGATGAAGAGAGATGTAAATCATTCATCAGTTTGGTTACAGGTATGTCATCTGTTCACGGGCTTAGAATAGCTTTTGTCTGATGAAATGTGTAATATGATGGTAAGGATAAGGTGCATGTATAGAAATAGTTTCAGAAACAATTGCCAGATTTTGAAATTTGGTATTACCATACTTTTATAGCTTTGAGGAATTTTTAAAAAGACAGTATTGAAGGCCTGAAAAATAAAATTTACATGATAAGAGTGAGATTCAGTTCTGTTTGTTTGTTTGTCTGTCTGCAAATTTCTCCTAGGCCTTGAAGTTTGGACTTAAAGATGTAGCAGTTTTGCCAGATATTTGATAGTTTTTCATAAATATTTATGAAGATGAAAATTCTGCAGAAGTACGTATTTCTGTGTGGTATTAATTTATGCTATGCACATGCTCACAGTTTTGGCATGGAAATTTGTCCCATCCTATTTAAAGTACATTAAAGGCATAAAGTGTTATCTAAAAATCTGCATAATCTTCTACCCATGGATTGAATAGAAATTATGATTCTGTGGAATTGACCTCGAGGAAAAAAGTATGGTTACTGTATGTTAGCTTTATCATTATGGAAATTATCCACAGCTTCTTTCTGCTGATGAATTTATTTTGTTAATGTCTTACAGAAATTATCCAGGATACAGCTTTCAGTGAGGAGAGTAAACTGGAGGGGATAAGTAAGTTTAACGCTGACACACTTTGTAATCTACAGGACACGGTCTGGTGGAAGTTCAAACACAACCTCACCGAGGATGACAACAAGTTTGACCTAGTTAGATACCTGTCTGGAACATTTATCACAGGTAAGTTAGTTAGATATTTAAGTTGAGAGTGTTGTAAAGTTACCAAGGTTATTTCTTTTTTAATCCATAAAGTACAATGCCTTATACATTTTGAGGCATTTACTTATACCTTGCAAGAGTTATAATTTTTGCGGATTAAAAATTGGCGATTTTATGTTTTGAGTTTTTCTTCAAAATTTATACAAGCAGAAATTAATTCAAATGTCACATGAAGTAGTCAATTCCTTGATCTCTCACCTACTGTGACATACGTGTAGTTATGCATAGCCGTGAACAAAATCCATGCATCAAACTCAAGGATAACAACATTCAATGTAAGGCATAAATGATCGGATTTTTTATTTACACATTTAAATGCATCTATATGTTAACTTCTTTATTACAACAGAAAACACAGATGACACCAGATCTGTGGGTCTGGCTGTGACAGAAATGTATATCTCTCTAGTCGTAGAAAATCATCAGTGGCCATTACCAAGGTTACAGTCAGCTTTACCTGAACACATCAAAGGACAACAGTTTGTTCTCCTGGACAGACAGAAAATTAACAACATTGCTTCTGTGGTAAGTTGACAAGAAACTGAAAATTTAGGCTTATTCCTTGGCCTATCTCACATGGTCTTCAATCAAAGATGGGAAAGATTTTGATATAAGAGAGTGGTTTAATAACTGAAGATGTTAAAATAAAAACATAGCATTTTTTTATTGTCCGTAAATTTGAATGAAGAATTGGCTACTTACATGTTTAACTGTTTTGCTATTAACTGCATTTTGCTTATGTAAATGACTACTGGAGCTAGGGAATAAATACATGTATAAATAATCATTTGTCTTTATGTTACAGCAAATGTGCATAATTGTTTTTAGGCATCACTAGTTTTTATGTCATGGTAATTTTTTTTCTTCATTTTTTAGGAGGTATGTCAGTCAACCGGTGCTAAAGTGAAGATTAATTTCTTTAATGAAGAATCTCAAGAAGAGGCTCAATGGTTCATTGCCATGGAAACCAGCATTAGTACAAGGTCATTGTTGGACTCAATTCGTGAACCCTGGGAAGCTGCTTTTGGGGTTGAAATGGAAATTATTCCGACAGAATTTGAGGAAGTGTCCTAAGCCAAACATATAGTCATTTTATTTTGTTCTAGTCAACACTGTATTTCCCAATACAGCAATACAGAGGAAAGTTTTTTAATGGAAATTTTTTTTTAACATTTCAGTTAGATTGTCTTTTTATGTGGAAGAAAAAATCCTTAAGGTTAAAACCTGAACTCTAAAAGATATTTTATTTTGAAATTGGTTGTCAATGGGGTAAGGTATTAGTATGTATATGTCCATTTAAAGTGTCTCAAGCGTTGCAATGTTTGAACAAATATTATGGCTACTCAGAGAATTCTTTTACAAAGTACATGTATCCAGATAATTCAGTATTATCCATTATAATCGAGTATATTTTTACCTTTAAATTGTATTCCAAGTTTTAACTTGCTGTAGCTTATGGTGACTTGTCAGTTATGTGTATTATGAAACTCACTGTTAAACATTTTATTAACCATCTACCAATGCAGCAATATAAACGAATATTGTTAAAAAAGTCTTACCCTTGTACTGTAAGTGCATACATTGTATTTATGTTTTAACAACATTCCAACTTCTATTTATAATTGACAGTTTGTTTTTTAATTCTGCTTCCTCTTTGTTATGCTGTTCATTTGAAACAGACAATCCAAGTTTTACCTCAAATTTTTATCAAGTTTTCTCTTTACTTGTTAAGTTTAATTTTAGAACTTCACTAAACATGGATATCTACACGTTGGCTATAGAATGCTTCAAGTGTTAGAAACTTGGGGTGTTTAAATCCTTATCATAAACCGTTACTGCTTCCAGTAATAAGAGATGTTAATATATACACTATTGTAGCAATGTCAGAGAAAAAGGAAACAAATCATAACTCACTGTCCCTTACAATCAACTACCGGTACAGAAGCTTTATATTTCTGAAAAGAGGACTTTATTAAATTGAATATATTGTAATTAGGGTTTTAGTTTAAGACTGCCATTGTGTATTATATTTATTTTTTTTAGTGTATTTGAAATATTATTGTAAGTTTTGATACAATTTTATTCAGATTTTAAAAACAAATAACAGAGAATGTAACCATTGCAACTTTTAAAGGTTTCAAATTCAAAGAAATTTTGAAAGTTCAAAGAAATCCTAAAAGAGAGAAAATGTATGTTTATTGAGTACAAATAGAAGTTAGAAAACTCTTAAGTCATTTAAACATTGAAATTTGGATGATCATACATATATTACATTTGTGCATTTAATAGAAAGATGGACATTGTACTTAGTTAAAGTGATACTCAGTTAAGTTAACATTTTTACCCTGCCTTTAATTTATTTCAAAGCACAGGCCTGTGATATTAAGTGCTATCAATGTCTTCTCTGACTTGAATTTTGCTGCAGTGTTTTAATGCAAATATCATTTCTTCTTGCCTAACTTGAGTTCTGGCCAAGTCATAAATATCTATGTGCTTGTGGTCTGACGTATGCATATAGTGTGGCAAATATAGTCATTTATATAGTGAAGTGACAATAGTGTACATGTAAATTAATGCAATTTTTAATAAATATGGAAGGAGTGTCAGTGTCAGTACTTTCATCTCACCTGAGCCAAAAAGAAAGTGCAAATCTGTCAGTATTTTCATTTTCTTAAAGAATGTAGTTAGCTCACCTGAGCCAAAGGCTCAAATGAGCTTTTCTGATTGAAGATTGCCCAGCATCTGTCTGTCTGTCAGTTGTGTTTTGTGTTGTCTGTAAACTCCATATTTTCAACTTCTTCCCAGAACCACTGGGCTAATTTCAACCAAACTTGTCACAATTAAAGCATCCTTGGGTGAAGAGGATTCATGTTTATTCAATTGAATGGTCACACCCTCATTCACGGGGAGATCATGAAGAATTGGTGAAAATTTAAAGCAATATGAGCTGCAACTTTGATGTTGGAGATTTTTGTTGCAATATTGTAATTAACTATTTCAATGCCAGAAAAAAACATTTATAAACTTCTGTTGTTCATTTTGTGAAGGAAGAACTATTTAAAAGCTTTTCTTTAATTGAAGCAAAATGACATTATAGTCATCCTGATTTCTTATATAATACTATACATTCTATTGTACAGAAATCTTTCTTCTGAAAAAAAATTAATACTTTATTTTAGTCTAATTGATCATAAACGTTTAAATTACATACAGATTTATCATAATAGCACATATTAACAGCAAAATAAAATGCTCAAAAACGCAGCTCATATTGCTTTAATGGCATCATTTAAAAATTTTCTTCTCAAGAACAACTGGCCAGAAAGGATGAAGCTTACATGAAAGCTTCATTATATAGTGAAGATTCATTTTGTTCAAATTATGATCCTCAGGAGATAGGATGGGGTCTTTGGCAAAGGTGTAGATTCAAGTATGTTCAAATCATGGCTGCTGGGGTTAGCCTTATTGCAATCTAAGTACTTAATGATTTATTTTTCAAAAATACACTGTACCTCATTAAAAAGCCCTATTTTGCAGAAAAACAAAAGAACAACCAAATAAAATAATACAGTAAAACACGCTTACAAACAAAGTGCCAGGGATGGCCGATTTTGCTTTGTTATAAGTGAAATTCATTATATCCACTAAGTTCATAATATATTTTAAAGTCACGGGGAATGAAAATCACTTCGCTGTAAGGGTCTATTCATTATAAGTGTGTTCGCTTTAAGTGTGATTTACTGTACAACTCTACCAAAGTTCACCTTATTCTTGAACCACTTCTGTGACAGCATGTTCATGTATGTGTAACATGCTCTTAAGCACTGCAGAACAGAATACTAAGAAAAATTCAATATCTGTATACTGAATGTTTTATTCTTCTCATAATAAAATATTCATAAGGTATGACACATTATGTGTTGAACATGATAAGCACTGTCATACACACGTTATACAAGAATGCCTTCATAAAAAATAATTGTACATCACAAATAACATTACATTCTATTTCAAAGACAAAATTGTGATGTAAAAATGAACACACAAATCATAGGTAATAACTAGATAAATATAATGCCTAAATGCTGACGTTCTTAATTGTCAAATATTCTTAATTGTCCAAAAATGCTTGTTAAGACTGCAGAACATTAACTGGCAAGATTGGATATATGCAGCTTATGTCATTTCCATCTGTTACAGTCAAAACATTTAATGATAGACAATGAAATGGGCAGGTACAATTTGACATGGACATCTGAGAAAACATTGGATTGAAATTCTAGTTTAAAATTCATTTTCAATTCACCTCAGCTACACTCGTAAGCACAATTTTACAGACGTCCGTGTCGAATTGAACCCGCCTATTTCATTGTCTATCTTCAAATGTTTTGACTGGAACAGATAGAAATGACGTAAGCTGCATATTTCCAATCTTGCCAGTTCATGTTCCGCAGTCTTCAATAATTATTAGAGACAGAAGAATGGAGTTGCCCAGCTATTTTAAAGCATATCATTAATAAATGTATAAAAATAATTTTCACAGTATGAATGTGCTTATGTTTAAAATTGATAGCTTATATCTATCTTTAAGAAACTTAAAAGTCACATAAAAGTTAGCTGTTCAGCTACTGCCAGAAAATAAAATAGGTTTCCTTCTCGTCTCTTTGATCTCCACTTCACCTGGAAGTTCTAGAAACCCCCTTCGTTGGAGAGGCCACCACTACAACAAAAATAGGAAGCAACAGTAGATGTATACCCTGGTATGTATCTGTAGTAGAAACACCTGGAAATTTGATCATTCACCTAAACATCCAACAGTTAATATATATGTAAATGTAGTAGAAAACCTGCAGAAATTTGATCCTTCACCTATAAACATCCAACAGCTAATTATATATATATATATAACTATATCTATATATATATATATTTATGCCCCTTCCTCTGTTGTTGATAGTCATCAGTCTTTATACATAGGCTGGACATGTTAAGGTAAAGGATCAAATTTCTGAAGGATTCTTCTACATGTATATATACATGTTTACTCCTATATCATATAACTGATATACAGTGGATTTCAGTCATATGATATGGTTTTCTTATCAACAGTTTGTGACATCAAATGGTTTGACAAATAAAGTAGATTTATATACAAAAGCAGTATAAAACATGTAGCTATGTGTAAAACTTGTGATAAAAAGAATCTCCAATGATTTGTGGTTGGATATGATATTTATCCAATTTATGTGTTTTCTATCCCCTCACCAAGGCTCAGGGATAGAAAAACACATAGCTGCAGAACTGTAGAGATATGGTTTTATATTTTAGTCTTTGACCATAACGCTACAGATCCTGTAATGTAAATGAAGTGCAATTTACAGCACAAGATTTTCTGTGCACTTTGGGGATGTATTTCGCCACTTCCCAGCGTTGATCAATCAACGGCCTTTCATTCACTAATTTTAGACATATTCTATAACCAACCTGTATATTTTATCCACCTCCTTACCCTTCATAGTCATCTCTACAGACCAATAAACTCGCTTGTTGTGAATTTTATCCGATACGACAACAAATTCACAACAAGCGAGTTTATTGGTCTGTAGAGACAATTATAAAGGGTAAGGAGGTGGATAAAATACATGTATACAGGCTGGTTATAGAATATGTCTAGAATTAGTGGATGAAAGGTCGTTGATTGACCAATGCTGGAAAGTGGGGAATTACATCCTCAAAGTGCGCAGAAAATCTTGCGAAGTAAATTGCACTTTATTTACATTATGGGATCTGTAGCATTATGGTCAAAGACAAAAATATAAAACCATAACGCTACAGTTCTGCAGCTAGAAAACACACAACTCGTTGGATCAGAATCCTATCCAACCACAAACCGTAGGAGGTCCTATATATATATATGATTTAATTTTGTTTGTATTCTAGCCTCTGGTTAATATCCAAAAAGGAACACAAATTATTTCTGTATAACCTGGTTTGGTATGGGGACACACCCCCCTGACAACCAGCTGAATCATCTGTATCCATACAATCCTCTAAATTCCAGTCCTCGGGATTCATGGAAAATTCCAGATTTAATAAATGTACCTTTAACTTAACAATAATTCGATCTTGCCACATGTAAACAAACAACAAGGCTGCTGCTAGGCCTATGCATCAGTTTTTACCTCCCCTCGCTTCCCGTTACTTCCGTTACTACGGTTGTATTATTGAGCGGCAAATTTGAACTAATAAAAAGCAACGAAATTTTACACCCTTAGTTATTTAATGATTTTAGAATTAAATTATAAGGAATGACTCTAATTCTTGGCCAAATTATTCAAGTATAACCTGGTTTGGGTCAGTTTACGCTGTTTTATAATCCGCTTCGCAGATTATAAAGCGTAAACTGACCCAAACCAGGTATACTCGAATAATTTGGCCAAGAATTGGAGTCATTCCTAAAATAAACCCCTAGGAATGATAGCCTTCCCTATAGGAAAACCTGAACTCTCAACAAAAACCCAAACAAGAAGTCTGTGAGCCAATGCTCACTAGTAATACCCCAGCTTTGATGTGAATGTACACAAGTTCAGTTATGGACAAACACAAGGATGAACAAGAAGTTGACTTCAGATTTGTACAAAAATGAATGCAACCACATGGCATGCCTAAACAAAAAGTGTGCTAAAATTTCAAGCATTTGCAATTAGTAGTTGCTGAGAAAACTGCGACCAAAATTTGTTCTGTATGGTATGGACAGACACACAGATAAACAGGAAGTTGACATCGGATTTGTACAAAAATGATTCCCACCATATGACATGCCTAAACAAAGAGTGTGCTAAAATGTCAAGCATCTGCAATCAGTAGTTGCTGAGAAAACTGTGACCAAAATTTGTTATATATGGTATGGACAGACACACAGATAAACAGGAAGTTGACATCGGATTCGTACAAAAATTAATCCAACCGTATGACATGCCTCAACAAAGAATGTGCTAAAATTTCAAGCATCTGCAATCAGTAGTTGCTGCGAAAACTGTGACCAAAAATTTGTTATGTATGGTACAGACAGACGCATGGATAAACAGGAAGTTGACATCGGATTCGTACAAAAATTAATCCCACCATATGGCATGCCTCAACAAAGTGTGTGCTAAAATTTCAAGCATCTGCAATGAGTAGTTGCTGAATAAACTATGATGAAAAATTTGTTACGGACAGACAGACAGACACACGGACAGACAGACACATAAGGGTAAAAACAGTATACCCCCCTCTCCTTCGGAGCGGGGGTATAATAATAATAATAGCTTTAATACCCTCTAGAAAACCCTGGATTCCAACAAAATCCATAGGAATGATAGCTTACCCTATAGAAAACCCTGGACTCCAACAATCCATATGGAACAGGACCATAATCCCTAGAGTCTTCTGAATCCTCTTTATTATCTCCCTCTAACCACACATGGCCTTTAGGTACCTGCAGATAGTATGTAAATTGGATGAATTCATGTATCAAGAAATGACTCCACCCATAAACATATTACATATCATGATAAACACCTTGATAAAGCTTGATAAATATTTTTTGTGATACTTTTAATAAAATCGTTTTTCTCTAATGTCTGTCTGACTTATTTGATTTCAAGCTTCTGAAAATGGATTCCACATGCAAGCTTTGTTTGCTTGGTGCAATGAGGTTTATTCTACATGTACATGTATGGCTACATCGAATACACCTATGATAATGAATTCCTGTTAATACAGCAAATTAATTTTCATTCCCAGTAGTTCTACAACATGTTATGAACTTATAGGATATAATGAATAAGATAATAACAAATCACAATTGTTTGCCATTGACATTTTGCTATAAGTGTGTGTTTTACAGTATACCTTAACCACTTGTCCATCTTCTTTAATGATTCTGTCATGTTCCATGCCTATCAGTCTCTTACATACTAAACTAGTGGGGTTGTAGGGCTTCTTACAAATAACTATGTCACCTCTACAATGAAACAATATTGATACATGTATTACAATTTTTCTCCAAAAGTGAGTGGATAGTGCATTTGACCTCAGTGTAAAAGTTTACAGAATATTTAAAGATTCTTCTACCTGGTATTTATTATATACAAGAATTAATTTAATATCAAATGCCATCACTAAGTATTATAGAAATATTTGTGTCCATACATATCACACAAGACATTACTTAGATTAAAAAACATACATTTAATACTTGATATTTGTGTATGACATAATATTATAATCACATTACACAAAATGTTCATCTATATAAATGTGTTTTAATGTTTGATTAAAGTATATCAATTATTCTTCCTTTCTAAATCTAAAATAATTTGATAAACCAAACCAGTAAATAAAGGCTAGAGGCAACAAAAGCGCAAGACTATTTCTTACTTTTGTAATCTCTGATTAGAAACACTCATGTATTCAATAAATGCTTTATCATTGGAGTGAATTGTTGGATACATAGAATCCCCTGTCAGCTGTAATCAATAAAAAAATAAATAAGTAAAGTAATAAGATAATTACGGATTTATTTGTCTTTTAATGATATTTGTTTTAATGATGACCTTTGTTTCAAAAAATATACTAATTTATGTGTACACTTTGTAATAAACAAGAAGTGTAATGCCAGAATATGGCAAATTCAAATATAACCTTAATCTTTCAGTACGACCTTCATTTAACATGAAGTCTTCACTTTGACCACAAAAAGAAGTCCATGTCTCAAACAAATCAATAGTTATTACCAGCAATATGTGGACACAGTTAAAATATATGTATAATGTAATGCATGTTTACTCCACGTTCTTGATTTCAAAGGCACGAAACTTGAAAAGAAAATTCAATTTACATTAATGCTCCATGCTACTCTGTTTGCAAACAGCATAATTCCACAACCAGCACACCAGACTTGAAATACGCCTTTGATGCCCCTCTTCATGGAGGCCCTAAACAGGTTCCTCCACATATTTTGTCAAAACTCAGGCAGGTAGAGTTGAATACCCTTTGAGATATTCAGCTCTGAGACCATTCTTTTCATTTTCCTAAAAAAAGGTGTATAGTTAACCAAGTACATTATACTGCATAACATATGTTTTATTTGGGAGAACTTTAAGTAATGTGGACTCATCACTATTCATAAGGGGCCAATGTTCTAGGATTTTGTGGGTCACCAATACTGACAATTTTTAATACCCACTAACAATAATTGTCGACATACTGAATGTTCTGTTTAAATGAGTTTACCAACAAAATTACATCCCCATAAACCAGTAAAATTTTCCTTGCCCATGAACATTGGATCCCCCAAATTAAAATGATTTCACAGTATTGTACCTGAAATGTAAACTTTTTGAGAATTGGAAAATAATCATATTTACATTATAAACCATAAAGGATATGTGCTTCAAATAACAAGACTTCCATAGTGCATAGGATATGATAACTACATGCCATTTCATTGAAAGATTAATATACACCAACATTGTATTTTTAGGCACATATCAAAACAAGACTTGGAGTCAATTAAATGGAGAATTTGATAGTATCTTAAATCCAACTTTACAAAATTTCGAAGACAATTCAACAAATCTACTAACTGGATGGGTTGTGCCTATTATTGGGATAAAAAACAAACCTGTCCAGCAATTCTATCATATGCAGATGGTACCCACAATTGTGAATCAGAGGCACTTGTTTTTGAACACATGGTATATTATAACACAAAGTATCTATAAACTTAAATGACATGGAGTACAGAACCCCCCCCCCCCCCCCCAGAATTGCAGTCATTTACTTTTCAGAGAAAACAAAGTGGGAAACAGTTCATTACCTTTTTTTCCTATGATAATTCATCTACAAAATAATGTATGGCATGCTTGCATTTATTAACTTCTATCTGCATAAACAACCTCCAAACTTTGCTCACTTGAAAGCTGGTTTCATACCACAAAGTGCTATACATGTACTAGTCTTGGGCAGACAGCAAATTCAAAAATTCAATATCAATATTTAAATATTGCAATAAATGAATATAATGTTCGTTCCATAAATAATTTATGGTATTTTCCCAGTGTAATTTTAGAAACAGGCTTTTAGCCAATCAAAATACAAATAGATAATTCTGCAAGAGACTGGTACAAAAGAGCAATGTTTGGACACTGTTTACAGAGATAAAAGAAAATAAAGACAAGCATGCCATACATAATTTTGTAGATAAATTATTGTAGAAGAATGTCAGCCAACACTTTTCCACTGATTACTCTCTGATAGCATAAATGTCTGTAACTCTGGGGAGGGTGTACTCTTTGTAATTTGGAGTTAAATACTTTATATATATATATATATATATATATATATATATATATATATATATATATATATATATATATATATATATATATATATATATACAATGGAGTAAAAAAAAATTACGGAAACAAGTGCCTGGGTTGTAAACAGGGAAAGCTGTAACAAGAATTGGGATTTTTATATCAGCACTCAATAACACTTTTTTTTATTTTGGACGTGTGCACCTGCCAAGTCAGCCATGCGCATTATTTTTCAAGGTTAACATATTTGTTGGGCATCAGTTGATTCAAGTCATTTTACGTAATTAGTTTCGGTGAAAATTGGATTTTTTTAGTCAAAAGTTGAGGAAAATACTAAATCTCTGAAACAAAAAAGTTGTATATTTTTCGAAGGAGAAAAAGAAACTGCAATTTGATATGCTATTGAAAGTACCTCCGCCAAGGGTGATGGCTAAATCTTAAAAATTTTGTGCTGAAATTATCTTACCTATCTCACTGACATGTCGTCAACAGCAGTTATGACCTCCAGTAGATGAATGATAATTTCATAACTGATGCAAGCTTAGCAAAAATTAGTCTGTTCGTTCAGTTCTCAAACAGGAAATTTTACATTTCAAAAAAGTAGAAAGCCAAGAACGGACGGAACAAAAGAATCCGGAAGGTGACGGATGCACAGATTATGGTCATTAACATGTTTCTTACATTAGCAACTTTTCTGGCAAACGACCCCCCCCCCTCCCCCCCCAAAAAAAAAACTCGGGAGGGGCCAAAAGCGTAATCTTATTTTGTGGGGGAGTTGTAATCTCTATTGAGATTCTGCTGGGCTAGATATTTGGACTGACGCCCACTGTGGGCGTCAGTCCAAATATCTAGCCCAGCAGAATCTCAATAGAGATTAGGGGAGTTGATGTTACAAAATTTCCTTTCCATGGTCATAATTTAAGAAGATCAAACTATTTTAACACTGTTTACAGAGGTTCCAAATAAATTTTAGCTTATTTTCAATATCTAAATTTAAAAAACTTGAAAATCTTTAACAGTTTTCTTACCTGCTGTATCTGACCAGATCTGCTTCAAATATCGATCACAAGCACATGTAGTAGTCAGCTGCTTATGTGTAGAGACTTTGTACAAATATGAATATCCTCGGTGACAAAGTTACAAGTACATTTAGCAGTCTGTTTAGTTACATACTCTGTCCTTGATTTCCACTTTGGCAGAAAATATACAGTAATAATTAAAAATCCACGAGAGCTTGTACTTCTGCACCCCCAGGAAATTAATGCTTTAAGTATTGTCGTGTGATTATATCAATCTTTTTTTTCCTTCTCCGTTTTTAAGTGAGTTTGAAATCTACAAGTACATTAAAATTCCCGTTATAATAATCAAAATGATTTTCAATTCAATGTGCAAAACATGACACATGGTGACCATGTAGGTCACGTCAGTTTTGTTGGCATACTATACATGCAGTTTGTACGGAAGCGTATTAGGGCCGCAGCAGTATCTTTTATTAATTTGTTTTAACAAATTAGTAATTTGTTATAACAAATTACTAATTTGTTATAACAAATTATCAATTTGTTATAACAAATTATCAATTTGTTATAACAAATTATCAATTTGTTAAAACAAATTAGTAATTTGTTAAAACAAATTACTAATTTGTTATAACAAATTATCAATTTGTTATAACAAATTATCAACTTGTTATAACAAATTATTAATTTGTTATAACAGATTACTAATTTGTTATAACAAATTACTAATTTGTTAAAACAAATTATCAATTTGTTAAAACAAATTACTAATTTGTTAAAACAAATTACTAATTTGTTATAACAGATTACTAATTTGTTATAACAGATTACTAATTTGATATAACAAATTATCAATTTGATATAACAAATTAATAATTTGTTATAACAAATTAATAATTTGTTATAACAAATTATTAATTTGTTATAACAAATTGGTAATTTGTTATAACAAATTAAAAATTTTGATAAAGTGAAAGTGTATACAGATCTATGGAAGCCAGATGAGATCAGAAATCTTTTTATAAGTTGGATTTGTGAAAATAATAAATGTACAAGCTCTGCAGCTACAGCTTTTGACCAATATGTTAATCTGGATTTACATCTTTTAGCATTTAGAGTTTTCACTGTCAAACATTATTGTTATAAAGATACAATGCATCAAATTTTTTGGTTCCTATTTACTTATTCTTAGGAGCTCTATTTGAATTTTGTCCTCCTCCCCCACCAGGGCTCCGTCCTTGACTCCCATTTACCAGGTCATTGCATCCCCGTTCGTATGCTAGGAAAAAATATCTTATCAAAGACATGTTATTTGGAGAGGGAATTTTTTCCACCCTGAATCAACATGTTCATTATAATATGTTTTTTTTTTCAATATGTCTTTTATTTTATTTCATTTTACCCCCCCCCCCCTCCCTCTCTCTCTCGATTCATTCTATACATGTACCAAATGATTTATGCCTACTGTTCAATCCAGTTTATGTATCATGAATAAAATATATTTTAAACTAAACCGCCGTTCCTAATGCATAAACCTGAATCTGCTCCTCTGTTGAACCTCCTTGGCCCCAATTTATGCTGGGGGCAATAAAGGCAACATTGATAAAAAATGAATTTGTAGATAAATTATCATAGAAAAATTGATAAACACTCTGTAATAACCTTTTCTGAAAACGAAAATAAACAATATTCTTGAGTGGGTAGTACTTCTTAAATTTGAATTTAGATACCTTGTGAAATTTTTTCATGTATGTATGTAATTTTTATAATCAAAATACGTGCCTTTTGGAAAAGCCCTCGAAGTCCCACTAAAGCCTTCATAACTTATTATTGGCTGAAAACTTTGACAGTTGTTTCTTCAAATTCATTTGTAATTTGTATCCTGGTTGTCTCATATAGGACTACTCATATATTTTACAAGAAATGGTTAAGCAATATAATTTGTTATAACAATACACACAAATATTAAACATGTGTAAAGAAGGAAAAAATAGATCTTCTCCCCTTTTGAACCCTGTGTTGACATTGAAAAAAGTGTTGATTTGAATGGACGACGTTGAAGTCATATTTAATTGTCCGGAACTTCGAATTTTTCTCGAAGGATCCAACATTCTGTATTTCTTCTACATAATCCCTGGGATGCAGCTATTCCTTTAATTGTCTAACAGAGAAATCTATTCCAAGGAACTGACTCAAAAAAACAAAAACAAAACAAACAACAAACAAACAACAACAAAACAAAACAAAATTTTTTAAAAAAAACCTGCAATTAAACAAAAATTAAAGTGCTTTAATCTAAGTTGCTAATTCATCTAAATCCACATTAACATATTGATCAAAAGCTCTCCAAAGCTTATGCTTAACGTGTTCATAAAACCGATTTAAAATAAGATTTCTGATCTGATCTGATCTGGCTTCCATAGATCTGTATTCACCTTCATATTTTGTAAAAAATAATAATTTTTTAAATCAAATTAGTAATTTGTTATAACAAATTACTAATTTGTTATAACAAATTACTAATTTGTTATAACAAATTACTAATTTGTTTTATCAAATTAATAATTTGTTATATCAAATTAATAATTTGTTATATCAAATTATTATTTTGTTATAACAGATTACTAATTTGTTATAACAAATTACTAATTTGTTATATCAAATTGATAATTTGTTATATCAAATTAGTAATTTGTTATATCAAATTAGTAATTTGTTATAACAGATTACTAATTTGATATAACAAATAAATAATTTGTAATAACAAATTGATAATTTGTTATAACAAATTAGTAAGTTGTTATAACAAATTAGTAATCTGTTATAACAAATTAGTAATCTGTTTTAACAAATTGATAATTTGTTATAACAAATTGATAATTTGTTATAACAAATTAGTAATTTGTTATAACAGATTAATAATTTGTTATAACAAATTGATAATTTGTTATAACAAATTAGTAATTTGTTATAACAAATTAGTAATCTGTTTTAACAAATTGATAATTTATTATAACAAATTGATAATTTGTTATAACAAATTAGTAATTTGTTAAAACAAATTAATAAAAGATACTGCTGCGGCCCTATTACGCTTCCGTAAGTTTGTGATAAACAGAACCCAGTTAAGTTCAAATCAGTATGTCCATTGTCTTGGATGTGAATCTGCGTGCACAGTATTACAGAACTACATGTATATTTAAAATTCACTATGCTGAAAGGTTTTATTTTCGATGGGGTCTTTTTGGGGAGAGATTGCAATTCTACACAATAAAATTCGATGATGCACTTGCAAAATAATCAAATAGTTCATAAAATTTTATATATTAGCTTAATATGAAAGTCCACGAACAGTATTCGTGCTCGATTTTTATTTTAAATACCCACTTTTTAAAAATGTCACAATCAAATGACGTCATAGTTCCAATAACGTCACAATAACTACACCAGAGTTGCATTCATTCTTTGTCAGACAGAATGGGACTAATCCAAAGCTGCCTGAGAAAGAGAAGTAATAAAATAGGTGTTATTTCAGATGAGGAAATGGATGCCTACAAGAAAATTAAGAAAGAAGTTCAAAGTGAGGCTCTGGAAGAGAAACTCCGAAACAAGCCCCTTCCATGGCAAATGTTCTGCACGTCTCCAACTAGAAGTAAGGATGTCGACACTGTCAAAGAAAGCAAGATGTCTGATGTTGTGAAGGCAAAGGATGGGATGTCGTTCAACATTGAATTCAAATCAACGATTCCAAGGTTGCCACCTATCAAATTAAGGTCCACAACCAGAGTCGTCTATGACGAAGAGTATGAAAAGTGGAAAGGTAATCTAGTAATCTCTCTCTCTCTCTCTCTCTCTCTCTCTCTCTCTCTCTTACCGTAATAGTATTGAAATTGTAATAAACTCAACGTTATTATGTTTTTAATGACAGATGAAAGAGACAAGCTTCTCAGAGAAAAACAGGAGAAGGCAGAAGTCAGACGTAAAAAAACTCTTACAGAAGAAGATAATGGCGGCACAAAGACCTAAGACAGCTAGATTCAGGAATGCAGGGGATGTTACACCATTTTATTAAAGAAATCCTTCTGTCAAATGAAATAGAGTTTGTACAAACTAATGTAATTTTTTAAACAACTTTTGGAAACAAAGACAGTATATTTGCTTCAGATCTTTTGTTTGGATTTTTTTCTTCCTTGATGTCGGCCCACAGATACAGGGCTCAAATTACTTACTTAATTCTATAACTCAAAAGACTTCTCTTCGATTCTTCGTGCCAGATAATGAGCTCGAGAAAATCGAGACAAAATCGCAGAGTTAAAATAATAATTCTATAAATTCAAATATTTCGAAACATTAGGCGTTCCAAGGAGTACTCATTTAATCAGCAGGATTGATATTCCTTTTCAAAAAGAATCAATTTGTAAGTATACTACATGCACTAAGAAATGTAATCTCTTGTTCTCTTCACAGTTGTTTTAAACATTATTTAACAGAAATAAACATGTACAATGCTCAGGCCTTTTGTTACTTCTTTAGTTCGGTGGTTTGGAGTTTGGTTTAATTTTGCTAAAAGAGGTCCCGTTATAACAGCTTATAAAAATTTATATTTTCTCTACTACCTCTATCCATTGATATTTATAAAGTGTACATTTTTTTATTTAATAATTAAAACGTAGAGTTGACCGCACTTAATTCTAGCATACTGCAGTTTTACAAAGATCCTGGGAGAAAGGTCTATCTATTCCGGGCCAAGAAAAATGCACGGTCCATTGATCTCTCTAACAGTTCTACATGGTGCCCACACCAATCTATCTGCGAAATTTTTAACGACACCCTTTCCTTACAATGATTTGATGAAATTTGTAAGGTTTAGCCTTCCTCTTTTTTTGTTTGTTTTGTGTGTGTGTGTTTTTCGGGGAGGGGGGGGGTGTTCGGGTGCCTGAAAATTATAGAGGTAAAGTGAATCAAGGTGAAAGATTACTGTATCCTTTTGTGTGTATAAAAATTATTATAAAAATCATGAATGCTAAAGAGAAACGCATTTTTTCGTAATTATTTTTCCGAGAAATTTAAAACATTCAAAATAACTAGACACACTGGTAATTAAGGATATTTCGCTCCTCAGCCAGGAAGGGTATTTTTACTTCATGCATGCAACTCAATATGATTCAAGGTTCTTTGAAGTCTAAAAAAAACTGTATTGGAAAATTTTGTACCCTATAAAAGTTACCAAAGCTTGTTAATCATGTTATGAAATTAGAAATGAAAATTTTTTATGAACACGCAATTTTCTTGATATACCTGGATACCTATAATTTTTTATTCTTAAATAAATTTGTTGATCAATTAACAATGAAAAATTGCTTAGCTGGTGCTTTCGTTTGCATTTCCTGAAAATATATTTGAGATTTGATAATTTTCGCTATATAATATGATTAACTACATGCATAATGATGAACTTTGAAGAAATATCATGGGTAAATACACATTACTTTTTGAAATAGATAACATTTTTGTGAGTATTTTCAATAACTTAACTGCTGATTTTCAGAACCTGAGGATCGGATTACCTTAATTACATGTAATTATGATAAGCATATACAGACCGACTGTGTAACTGTAGATTTCTACTTCTGAAATACCCTCAGAATTAGAGGGATATGTATCATAATAAGAGGCCAAAAACTTAATTTTGACAATCACTTGGGTATTATGAATGTTCAAGCCAAGACCAACTTTATACAAATTTAAATTGAACAGTTCTAAATTTCTGTAGGGGACAGTTCTATAGTAAACTCATCGTACATTATCACGTTACATGAAGCTCAGCGGTTAAGATTCTTATATACATGTATATAATGCATTTTCATTTGGAGACAAAAAATTCATACTTTGGTGAAGGGCTTATGAATCATTTTCAATAAACAGCCTGCTATTTAAATGTTCAGAATTTTTTTTAAAGTTTTTAAAAATAAATTGAATTTTGAAACTATATACGTCCAACATGGCCCACGTCAAAGAGTTGGTGTGAAACAAACGAGTCTTCCTGTTTGAAGTTTGAAAAAAGTAAAAGTGTCAGACATACAGTTGCTGTGACAGCGCATCATTTTATGATGTTTTATTCAAATGAGAAATTCAGAGGCTGGGTAACAAGACAAACGCATAATCAGTTCTACACGCTTAAAAATGTTCAGGGTAGTGCATCCCTCATCTTCTGCTACAGAATTTATCAACTAGTGTCTACTATCTGCCGTTTTATTTAGCAGTTTATATATTTTATTTTAAACAGAAAGTCGGCGAAAAGTGTTCCTTTTTTGGCAATTTAATATTGTGAATCCTGGGTGCGATATTGTGAATCTTGGGTGCAATTATCTAAAGGGAAAAAATATCGAAATGCGGTTTTGAATATACATGTACATTTTTTTTTAAATTGGTGAAACATACATACAAACACCGATTGATTAAAACGTACATGTTTTAATCTACTTCAAGTCTTTCTATGCAGTATAAAATTTCAATGAAATACCGACTGAAAAGTTGCAAATCGACTCCAGCGATTCCTTGACATATAAACTAAGACGAATGTATAAAATAAATTCATTCAGTCAAGTACATTAATTCTTAGTATCAAGTTAATAATTTAAATGTTAATTTAACTCTACTCTTACACATGCAACGACGGGGTGAATAAAAATTAGGGACATGCAAATATTTAAAAAAAAAATGAAATGTAATTTATTTCTTCAAAAAGAACGAGTATACTTCATATTATTATTATATTATATCATGTGTACACGTGTATTACTATTTGCTATGAGTGTGTTGACAAAGTGCATTATTTGAATAATACTGTAAATCATGAATGTATTAATTTACCATTATTTTCATTATTATCTTTCATCAATGATTATAATTTTTTTTTTCAATAATTAAGTAATCATTAAAATATAGATTAAAAAAAAACACATGTCAATTGAATGAACAACACACCCAAACCCTTAAACTCCAATTTTAAAAAATCCATTGATCAATGATTTAAAGTAAAAAAAAAATTCTGAAACGCGTGTTTAAATCGTGAACAATACAAACAATGATAAATTCCTTTTAGGAGGCTTTGTGGAACTTTTAATACTTTTACAAAACAATTGTGTCATTATTCTGTTCCTTCAAGGACAATACTTGTACCGTTACTGGGTACTAATGCAGGCAAATCGTCAATTTTCAGTGACCTGTCGTAACCGAAAAGCAAAAATTCAATTGTAACACCGGCCAGTGTAAAGACGAATAATGACCCTCTTAGAGTAATGACACAGTCAAGGCCATTTTTCAACATAGGAAATTGACCACCAGCAGTAGAAAAAAATGTGTTTATTTGTAGGAGAAAAAAAAGAATCACAGACGTCAGTTTCCTACATGTGTCACCAGTATAAGAAAATGACCTCTGTTGAAAGAATGACCACAGCAGAATATGTTATAATATAAAATTCGAAGGACGAGGGGCTGATGCCAATATTTGCAAATGCGGGTAGCCGTGAAGATTTCAATTCGTTTTGTTTTTTGTTTTTTGTTTTTTTTTTTTTGGACTATAACACTGGGGGATGAAGATGAGTTATACAACATAGCAATGCAGCAATTAAAATTGTAATAAAACAGCTTTATAATTTTCTGACCTGATTTGTATTGTCTTGGCGTGCAAGTTTTTTTTTTTTTTTTTTTTTTTTTTTTTTTTTTTTTTTTTCTGTCAAAAAGAATACTAGTATGACTTTTGCCCCCCTCCATATGGCGATAAAAATTTCTTCTAAAGAGAATCGGCCACAGGGAAGAGTGAAAAAGTATTAAATTATAAGGCCATACATCAAAGGTCCAGAAAACTTCTCTACAGAAAAAGACTAACCTGAAAATTATAGTTTTACAACAAATTATAGGCAACAATAACAACAGAGACTTATGATATGCATTCTGTTCCAGACATTCAGATAATTCTTTTTAAACGTTTTACAAAACATTATAGGCAACACATCAGATCAGAATCAGAAATTTTTATTTAAAGTCGGATTTTTTTAACAAATAACATGAGCTCTATAGAGCTTTTGACCGACAAGATTAGTAAGACATATACATAAAATACATAAATGACAATATACACATATAAACATAGTTAAAATTTCAATGGCATGCAGCACAACAGACATAATTTACACACACAAAGACACAACAACAACACATATAGCATGCATTTACATATAGGACAATACATAGAAAGATACATAAATAGAAATAAATATGATTGAAAAGTCAAAGTAGCACTTATACACTAAAAAGGGTAGTCTATAATTAAATTTATATAAAATATGAGATAGCACTTTCGCTGGATTAAAAGTTAAACTTTATAATTTCATAATTTTATAGTAAATTAACTCATTAAAAGGAATAAACATACTAAACATAAGAAACAGAAAATTGAAAACTTAAAATCTATAAAAGAACTGAATTTAAAACTAAATATTTAAGATCTGCAGGAGCCACATTTACAGGAATCTCCATTCCAGTTATTAATAAGACTTTTAAACTGATTTATTGTAGCTGCATTTCTAATGTCTTCTGGGAGTTCATTCCAGAGTTTGGCTCCTGCATATCTAAAGGAGTGTAGGCCATGTTTAGTAGTTCTTACCCTAGGTACCTGCACTGTATTACTTTTCCTAAAATGATATGATAACCATAATAACGGGTTCAAAAGTGGAGGGGGAACTTCCCAAAAATGTCTGACAAGCGAAAAAAAAGCTAATTTACTATCCAAATCCCGCAATGTGTCCGTGCTAGACCTTACAGCGTCAAAAAAGGGGGGGACCAGCATATAAAGGAAAATTTACTATAGCAAAATACTATACTCAGAAAAAAGTGCCCCCCCCCCCCCCCGCGTTCTACGGGCCTGCAACAACAACAACAGAGAAATTCCTTTGAATGGAAATTTAAGCTAAGATTGAAAAAGAGAGAAATCTCGTGTTTGACTGAGTGTAAATTTTGAGAGTGATGCAGATACGCACCAGGAAGAATAAACAGAATATATTCTGATAACAGTACTTAGAGCTAAGTTTTCGTCAAAGAACAGTTACTTTTGTTGATTTTTTTTTATTGAAAGACTGATATGGATATATGCGAAACTTCCCGAAGAAAATTGGAGTGTCGAGTGAAGTTCTTTAATTGCAAGCTAATTAATTTTGCTTTTAAATAAAAGTATAACTGTCCTACAATACATTGCATTGTAATGCTTGATGTACTGTCTAATTTAAACATACTTGGTCAATTTTTCTTATTAGGCAAAACATTGGAAAAAAATATAAACTTTCCTGTTTGACTGATGAGTGAATATTTTGAGACTCAAACAAAGCGCCGATGACTTTGTAGAACAATCAAAGACGCTTTTCAGTACTGCTTAGCAGTACTTGTTTAGTGAGATCAGCTCACACTAAGTCCTTTACACGCGACATTACCCGTAACCGTTATTTACTCTGACTTTAACACGTGGTCATTTGTGAATGTCTCTCTAGCGTCTTATATATAGTATACAGGCCTGTTATTCGTTAGCATTGTTAAAACATTTACATAATATGAAGCAGAAATCAATGATCGTTTTGTCTACGTTGTTCAAAGGGACATAATTTGAGTTATCGAACTTTGAAACAAAACTTACATTATGCAAATTTCCAAATAAACATTCAATCACAAGGACAAATTGTATATAAAAGCTGTCTTTGGAGGGTGGATGGTGGGGGATATTTATAATACAATGACAAGTAAAATAATTGTGCTTGTTATACAATGACAAGTAAAATAATTGTGCTTGTTTAAATACAAGTAGAACTGCACCATACTGCACTCTGCTGCAATACAATGCGATGCATTGTGATGCCTGCCAAATTCTCCAATCAAAATTAACTTAGTAAGTTTTTTTCTTAATTGAATTTAAGAACTGATTGAATACACACACTTTTTTCATTTTATGCTTTGAAGAAAAAAGGGTTTCAAAAAGAGACTAGAGAGCATTTCTGTTATTCTCATATTCTTAAATATTTGTTTTCTTTGATATGAATCAAAATTAACAATCAGTAATTAAGTCGAAGGACTTTCGCAAAGTTACGTGTTACTGGGTTTTTTGTTTTTATCGAATGACTAGTTTGAGTATGCGCAAAAGATCCAAAAGAAATGAACACTCCTTTTTGACTGATGAGAGGATTTTTTTGTTTGCAAGAGAATTTATACTGTTTACCACAATAGGAATTTAACTGCATTTTATTGCACTGCACTACAATGCAATGTCAATCAAGAAAATGAAGTCCATTTTTGTTTCACATTATGGTATTGAAAATAAGAATAACATATTTTCTAATATATTTTTATTTTTAAAAAAGTTTTGAAAAACAGATTGGATGGAATATTTTCATTCACATTTTCCTATATGATTGTTCTCTTTCATACGAATCTAAATTAGCAATGCAGTAATAATGTCGAAGGATTTTTTGACAATTTTTTTCATTGCTGTTTATTTTTTTATGCAAGCCTAGTTTGGGTATATGAAAGATTGAAAAAGAGAGAAATCTCGTGTTTGACTGATGAGTGTAAATTTTGAGAGTGATAGAGATACGCACCAGGAAGAATAAACAGAATATATTCTGATAACAGTACTTAGAGCTAAGTTTTCGTCAAAGAACAGTTACTTTTGCTGATTTTTTTTTTTTATTGAAAGACTGATATGGATATATGCGAAACTTCCCGAAGAAAATTGGAGTGTCGAGTGAAGTTCTTTAATTGCAAGCTAATTAATTTTGCTTTTAAATAAAAATATAACTGTCCTACAATTCATTGCATTGTAATGCTTGATGTACTGCCTAATTTAAACATACTTGGTTAATTTTTCTTATTAGGCAAAACATTGGAAAAAAATATAAACTTTCCTGTTTGACTGATGAGTGAATATTTTGAGACTCAAACAAAGCGCCGATGACTTTGTAGAACAATCAAAGACGCTTTTCAGTACTGCTTAGCAGTACTTGTTTAGTGAGATCAGCTCACACTAAGTCCTTTACACGCGACATTACCCGTAACCGTTATTTACTCTGACTTTAACACGTGGTCATTTGTGAATGTCTCTCTAGCGTCTTATATATAGTATACAGGCCTGTTATTCGTTAGCATTGTTAAAACATTTACATAATATGAAGCAGAAATCAATGATCGTTTTGTCTACGTTGTTCAAAGGGACATAATTTGAGTTATCGAACTTTGAAACAAAACTTACATTATGCAAATTCCCAAATAAACATTCAATCACAAGGACAAATTGTATATAAAAGCTGTCTTTGGAGGGTGGATGGTGGGGGATATTTATAATACAATGACAAGTAAAATAATTGTGCTTGTTTAAATACAAGTAGAACTGCACCATACTGCACTCTGCTACAAGTAGAACTGCACCATACTGCACTCTGCTGCAATACAATGCGATGCATTGTGATGCCTGCCAAATTCTCCAATCAAAATTAACTTAGTAAGTTTTTTTCTTAATTGAATTTAAGAACTGATTGAATACACACACTTTTTTCTTTTTATGCTTTGAAGAAAAAAAGGTTTCAAAAAGAGACTAGAGAGCATTTCTGTTATTCTCATATTCTTTAATATTTGTTTTCTTTGAAATGAATCAAAATTAACAATCAGTATACTGCTTAGCAGTACTTGTTTAGTGAGATAAGCTCTTACTAAGTTCTTTACACGCGACATTACCCGTAAAGATTCAATTTTTCGCCATAAATGATCACAGAAGGGAAGATTAATTAAGTAGACTGTGATTTTTTAAATCCCACTCATTTCTGTTTAAAATTTTATAAATCTTTCAGAAAATTCTGGTAACATATTTTTATAGGACATGTTTTTAAAAGAAACAGATTATAGCAATTTCCTGTTTACTGCCAGTTTTATTTATAAAACCGATTCTACCCTATAACCTTAGAATGGGTCAACCTACACCACGTGTCTTGAATTTAAATCACAATAACATTAGTAGGGGTGACTGTTTGCCTGAGACTTTATAGTTGTGCGAGTCTCAAAGATCCCAGCTCTCACAATTATGTACCCTGCACGTCCCCAGTCTCTCTTGTGACAGAGAATACATGTATACAGTATAATACACAATTCTACAAAAGCCTCATTCTGGAAATACCGGTACTCAAATATTGTCAAATATTGCTTAGCAATATGTTAGCCGAACCCATGCATTCATTTTGAAGCGATTTTGTGATGCCAATATATCTGCAACGTTAACATTTTCCTTTTTTTTTTAAATTCCAGATGCAATGTGATTGCGTTTTGCAGCTGTTGTTGATTGTTAAAACACGACTCGAGATTAAGGAGACAAGTAAATGTCTTTTACTAACAGACATACTGATCTTTACATACAACAAATCAAAACATTAAAACCATGTCCAATTAAACATGCATGGCGCGGGTATATATGTGAAAGTGCTTTTGCAGTATTATTGTACGTCAGCTCTGCAACCATGTTCTTATTCAATTCACTATAAAACAATAATAATATAATTTAATATATAATATAATATAAACAATTAACTGAAACAAATATTCAAAGGAGAACAAATCTTATTCAATAGCCTAAAAGGTTGTTTTTAATTTTTACAGAGTGTCTTTTTTAGAGGTTGGAATTCTATGCAAAAAGCCAATTACACTGACAAAAGCATTAAATATCTCATTAAAATACAATAAATTATGCATATAAATGAAAGAACCAATAAAAAGCCTGTTTCTCTATCTCAGCCACGACATGACAGGAAATCCCCTACTACAGGAAGCAGACCAGGGACGGGGAACCAAGCTAACCCAAAAATATCCGTTCGTGTTCGATTGGTTCTAATCATTACTCTCTAAAATGTCATAATTAGATGACGTCATAGTTCCTATAACGTCATAATAACTCCACCAGAGTTGCATTCGTTCGTTGTCAGACAGAATGGGACTAATCCAAAGCTGCCTTGGAAAGAGAAGTAATAAAGTAGGCGTCCTCTCAAATGAGGAAATGGATGCCTACAAGAAAATCAAGGAAGAGAATCAAAGTGAGATACTGAATGAGAAATTCCAAAACAACCCCCTTCCATGGCAAATGTTCTGCACATCTCCAGCTAGAAGTGAAGATGCCAACACAGTAAGACAGTAAGATGTCCGATCTCGTGAAGGCAAAGAATGGAATGTCGCTCAACATCGAATTCAAGTCAACGATACCAAAGTTGCCATCTGTCAAATTAAGGTCCACTACCAGAGTCGTCTATGACGAAGAGTATGAAAAGTGGAAAGGTACAGATATGTATTCTCCCTCCTCTCCACCCCTTCTCTCTCTCTCTCTCATATATATTGTAACTAAAAATAAAATTAAATAATAATTTTTAATGACAGATAAAAGAGACAAGCTTCTCAAAGAAAAACAGGAGAAGGCAGAAGTAAGACGTAAAAAAGTCTTACAGAAGATAATGGCAGCTCAAAGACCTAAGACAGCTAGATTTAGAAGTGCAGAACAAGTCGCCTCAGTGGGTTAAACAAAAACTCGTTCTGTTAAAATGAAAAAGATCTTAGAAAAGCTGGCATCGATTATTTTTGTCTATAAACAACTTTTGGAAACAAAAAGGGGATACTCGAAGTTTAATATTTGCTTCAGATCGTTGGTTTGGCTTTTATTTCTTTTCCCTCTCTTTGGAATCTTCCAGAATGTCAACCTATAGATAAATGTATGTGGATCTTTTGAAACGTTCTGCTATCGAAGGAGAACCCATTTGATCAGATGGAAAGGGATTCCTTTTCAAAAAGAATCAAATTGTAAATACTACTTCTTGTTCTCTTTTTTTAAAATTATGTTTTTACAAACTAGTATGTATTTACTGAAATAAACGTGTACATACAATGCTCTCGACTTGTTACTTCTTAAAAGTTTGGTTTCATTTGCCTAAAAGCATATCCTTTATAATGAAAAAGGTGAAGATAAATAATAGGGATCGATCTCAAAAACCCCTACAAACAATACAAACCTGTGAACAAGCATAAAACACAGACCCGTGGTTATTCAAGACGAGGGATCAGATGCCTGTGAGGAGAAATCATTCCCTTACTGATGTATAAATGCGCATCTGGTGCATAAACTCTGGTACCGTATAAGATTTACACTATACTACTTCACATAAAGATGGATGTTTAAGGTCATAGGATACTAGAACCCAAAAATCCGAAGAAGATGAATTTTTGTATTGCGCTGATGTTGGACCTTCCTATAACTTTTTGGTACATTTTTATCAAATGCTGAAATGCCAGTGTTCGACCTTACAGCATCAAGTGGGGGGAGCCAGTTGATCAGCGTCTGCATGAAAATTTACATATTAAAACTACAAAAAAAACTATAACCCCCCCCCCCCCTCCAGCTGTGTGCCTGGTTTTGGTGAAAAAATAAAATTTATTTAAAAAAAAAAGAGGCTAGTTTGATAGGAAAAATTTCGTGAAAAATATGTGTTTTAGCAATGATAAATTAAAGCCAGTTCAAACTATTTTACAAACTTCTATGAGTATCCTATGTCCTTAAATTGAAAAAAATACACTAGCATATTTTTACAGTTCAGTATACCCAGGATTTTTTTCACAAGGGGGGGGGGGGGTGTTCCAGTTCCACATCAACTGTAACAAATCTCAGACTCAGAAATTTGTTTATAAGTTAAAAAAAAACATATCAGACAAAAATCCTATTTTCGGGGGGGGGGGGGGGGGGGTAGAAGACAATATTTCCCAAGTTAATTTTTTGATAGACTGATAGATGACCCTCACCATTTTTAAAGGAGTCCGTGTTTCTTGGGGAGGGGATTTTTTCCTTAATTTTACATAGAAATTTAATGATCCTAAAATTCTAGGGGGGGGGGGGGAGGGCAAGACTCCACCCAAACTCCCTCTAGCCCATGCAGTTAATGCCAAGAGGTGACTCTGCTTAGTATACTGCAGCTTTACTCCTTGGAGTAGGGTCCATTTTTCTGGGCCAAGGAAGAGTGAAGTCATTTTGAGTCTCCTCTGACAGTTCCACAGGCTGCCTCCCCCCTCTTTTACAATGAATTTCACAGGGAGATACTGTTAATATGTCAATTGATGGTCTGCTTTAAAACTGTTTTACCAGTAATTAACAAACATTAAGGTTCTTTAAAACTGCCTAAATCTAAGTCTCAAACATCTTGTTTATGATGCTTCATCTAAATACCAAAAACTCCCGAGGCTGGGTCTAAAAAGTTTAAAAATTCTATTCTGAGCATAGTTTTATACCCTCAAAAAGAATTCAGGATAAAACTTCACTGAGGGTAAACCTAATTTTAAGAATATAAACACATACATGTACAAAAATATTTTGTGGACAAATGGCTCACAATAAGATAGGAACTTTACATTCAATCAAAATGTTGTTATAATGGAAGAATTATACAGTCCATATATATATCAATATATAGATAGCACGAATTTTGTAGTTTAAGGAGGAAGATTAAGGAAGTAATAGCAATACAGTAAAACTTGTCTAATCCGAACCTCACTGGTTCCATAGAAATTGGCTGGATTAGGCAACATTTGATCCGGATTAGACAACATTTTGAACAATTGAATTTACTCAAAGGGACTAACAGTTTTCATTGTAATGGACAAGATTTTGGATTCAACATCCAGATTTGACAAGTTTCACTGTAGATTTAAACAACAAACAGGATCACTGGTGATATAAACAACTTACAATAGAAAAACAACACAACAAACAACTCTCATACTTTAATTAACATAATGTTTCACATTTTTATAAAACTGAAGTGTTCGTTTTTAAGCCAGTCAACATATCTACTCAAACAATTTGAATACGTGTAGAGGATATTGGTCAGTTTTCAGTTTCATCCTATCTAGTTCTTCAACTGTAGGTGGTTCCTGGAGTTTCTTGTATTCCCGTGTTTTCAGGACAGGACGCGGCCTGTCCGAGTCCACCAGACGTATTCGGGCAAAATATCCGATGTAAGGTCTATCAATATTCAGCTTTTCTTTCATGCAGTCATCAAATACCAGTTGAGGTTTTCTACACCTAAAAGAGAAAGAAAATTTCTCAGAAAAATCACTGAGAATTATTTTTTCTCCCTTCTCACCTGTCCTCAGAAATGATGCTTAATTACTCTACCTTGCATTAAAGAATATATCAAAAGAATACATCAACTACAACTTATTATCTTAAAGTTTTCTGATGAATAGGGGGGTAAATAAGTTCTTTTTTATGTAAATCTTAAACAGTTTTGTTAATTCATAATTTTGATAACATTGAATTATCAAATATTACATACAAAAAATTGGGAAATTTAACCCAAGGTAAAACAAGCTTATAGTGAAGTACCAGGGACAAACAATTTTGATTCATTATACATGTATATGTAACTGGTTATATCCAATAAGTTCACATAATGTGTTTTAAAACTAAAGGGAATGAAAATCACTTTGCTATTTATTATTTAAAGTGTGTTTGCAATTTTTTTTTTTTTTGCACCATTTTTTTTTTTATTTTCAAAACATTTATATAGATCAGGACTTACATTGAAAAATCCAGTTGTCCTTTATAGTCTCTGTCTATACACGTATAGTAGGCCTCAAATTCATTCATGCAATGCTTCTTTACTTTACCAAAAAACTGGAAGCCACATTTGGTAACTTCTCTGCCCTCTTTCAAGCATACAGTTGGGTTCTTTTGGTTTTCTTGCTTACATAACATGAATTCCTAAAAAAAAAAATAAATTATGATGTAAGTTCCTACAAATCACTTATTTCGCAGTCAAATTATATCAAATTCACTTTAAAATAACTCACTTCAAAAAGGTAAAAGTTGTGGAAGATAATAAGTGTGAAAGCCAAGAAGCTTTTTTGGACAAAATAATACACATTTGATGAAAAGAAGCTAGATTATATAATCTAAAAACCAGCACATTTATAGAATATAAATTCTTGTCTAGTAATTGGCTCTTCTGTTTAACCATCTGGAAAATACATGTATGTTTGATGCAAAATCCCAAGAAAATTTGGTCCAGGTAGAGGTTATATTTACTTGGGAATGAACCTGTTCAATCACCCAGAAAATGTAGGTCAAATGCAGCATCTAAAGAAGGTTTGATAGTATGCTTTCCTAAATGCAACATCCATGCTAATTTGGTTAGACTATGGCTCATAGTTACAAATATGCTCAGTCATCTAGCAAACATTGGACAGATGCAGCAATCAAATCAGGTCTAGTAGTGTGCATTACATGTACATGTACCTGATGATCATTTGTGCAAGTTCCATTAGGCCAAGCTTAAAAAATTCTTTGTTTGCAGTTGCTGACATATAATTTTTAGAGTGGGTAGGTAGTTTTTTTTGTTTTGTTTTTTTTAAAAAAAGATTGTTGTTTTCAGATTTTTGATAGATAACAAATTATAGAGATTTTCATAGGTTGACTAAACATAAATAAGCTCCACTTGTTATAAACCATTAATTGATTAAAACAAAAATAGAAAATGAAACAGTTTTAATGTCCTGAAAGCTTGAAACTTAAAAAAAAATAATAATTCAAAATAGCTGAAAAAAAGTTTGGGTCAGGTGCATTTTCAGTGGGTTAGGCAACTGCAAACAAACAAATTTTTATTTAAGGCCTTAAGGTAGAACTTTATAATAACTTGGGAATGGACCTGCTCTAAAAACTTCAACCTGTTCAATCATGTGAAAATTGCAGGTCAGATGTAGCATCTGACAAATAAATTGATGTTTCATGGATTTCAATAACCTCATTAAAAAATTCACTTGCTCACACATAAAATTCACAAGCCCCAGGCACTGGAAAATTGGCTTTGTCAGCATCTGGCTTACAGTTACTTGGGCCTTACGGACCTACTCCTAAAACTTCAAACTGGTCACTCGTTTAGAAATAAGTCATTTGTAGCATCTTAACCCTCGATGCATCTATGCAAGTTTCATCTGTTTCAGACTTCAGCGTATAAAAAACTGCTTACGACTGCTTAGAACCATTTAAAGATAAATAAAGAAACAAGATGAGGTGCAAAATATATATGGTTAACAAAGTACCCAAAGCATGCAACAAAAAAGGGGTCTGTAAACCGAAGGCTTTTACAATGCTTGGATCTGTAGCTCTCTGGTTTGACTGTCCAAATCAACCAGAGAGCTACCAGTTTTGCAGATAAGTGAGAATGAGATCCATGTTTTCAATGTGCTGAAGTAAAAAGTGCAACAGGCACAGTATCTATCCAAGCCAAATTAACATATCATTTGAATATTTTCTAGAGATCACAGCTAAGAGTTAAAATTAATGGACATTTTTCTTCCTCGTTATTTAATGAATCAGACATTAACCTGCATGTACTGTAGCTGTTCTCAAGTTTTATACGCTTTTATCAAGAAATAAGAAAAAAAATTAGTAAAAGTGCAATTTATTGGCCCATGTTCTTACAAACTTTACAGTGTTGAGAAAATTCGAATTATCTTGTTACACTTACTTTGCACTGGTTATCACAAAATCTTCCAAAATATAAGGACCCTGCTTTTAATTCGGGCCATGTTAAATGCAATTCAGGAACGGTTAATTCCTCGTAGGTTGGCAAAGTTTCGTAAAATTCTGTTGTCATTTTTGAGCCCCAGTTCGCCAACCAAGGGCACAAAATATATTTTGAGTTCCGAGCCCGATCCTTAAAAAAACTATTGTTTATCCACGTGACTAATGGCCGACAACGAAACAGCGTCATGACATCATGTAAACAGTAGAGTGTGAATTAAATGGAATAAAAACTGTAACGCTTGATTGTATATATGGCGTTCTTATCAGGTAAATATGCTTATTTCTATCATATTGACACATATGGGATAAAATTACCAAGAGAATTTGATCAGTATTGAACTATTTTGAGATGGGGCCTAGTGCGCGCATAGACTTGATCTGATTGATCTTCTGTATGTTATCACATTATTGATGTCTGTACAGTATTAACATTTACATTTTATCAGTTTTTACCTCTCTAAGGTTTGAAATTTACTGACATCTCTATTTAGCAAATATATTTGGGGATGACATATCATTATAATGTATACATGGCCAACTACGATTATAGACCTATATATATGACAATAGGGATGACTTCAGCTTGAGTTGACCATTATTAAGTGCTCTTATTTTTGTAATGATATCCCACTATCACCTGCATAATTTATGGTTCTGTTTCTCAACTGATTCAGTATGCAATCTTAAGCATGTTCCTAGTTTAATTTTTATATACAGAGGCAGGCTCCTGACAAATAAGTTGATGTGACAGGACATTCAACAATTTTGTTGAAAGGCAGAATCCTGTCGTTAAGTTGTTTTTTGATTGACAAGTCTCCTACCAATGTTAGGCCATTGTTTTATACCAATTTTGACAACACATTACTCTGTTAACCCAATCAATACAGAGGGCTCATGTGACTAGCTGACAGGAGATGCTTACTCCTCTTAGCACTTGATCCTACCTCTGGTGTTTCAAGGGATCTGTGTTTTTGCCCTGCCCACTATTCATATTGTTGACACTTCCCAAGTGAAAAAAATCCTCAAACAAATCACTTTAAGAAATCACTAATGAATCAGTGATTTGAAGATGATTTGTAAGTGATGCAAATTCCCATGCAAATGAGCTAACAAATCACTCTGAACAAATTGTAAGCAAATCACCTAACAAATCACAACCAAATCACTCTGAATAAATTGTTTACAAATCACTTCTGTTTAACAAATCACAACCAAATCACTTTGAATAAATTGCAAACAAATCATTTCAAATAAATTGTGTACAAATCACTTCAGTTTAACAAATCACTATCAAATCACTCCAGGTGGATACACACTAATGTATGCATGATGCTCAACCATCCCTCAAATATTCACTTGAAACACATGCATATTTGTTATAATTAACAATACACTTTTGGCAACAGCATTTTCATTCTGTGCATTGAAAATATACACATTTACTGGGATGTATCCTCATTAAGATGGCATCATGTACTTCAGATATAGTTGGTTTCAAATTCGGAAGATTATATAGGTGTAATTGGCATCATGTACTTCAGATATAGTTGGTTCCAAATTTGGAAGATTATAGGCATTAATTGTTGTTTTAGAAGTTGGTAAATGTTTTTTTTCTGAAATAAATATTTGTCTACAGACACTGTGAACAAGCCACTTTGCTGAAGCTTATAGCTTTATATAGATTATTTATACATTAATTGGCGACGACTTTGTTGTTGGTAGAACATGTAATCATGGTAATAAACTGAAGTATTGTCATTTCTAAGGAGGAAATGATAGCATAATACAATAATACATACCTTAAAAACTATATGCTGCATGGTTATGGCATGAACATCAGTTTCAACAAAAGAAGAGAGGTATGAATCTAGAACGGCACAATCTAGCTCCTATCATTTCAATTCAAATCTGATGAATGAAAATTGGCGGTAGAGTTTCTTAACTGACCAATCAGCAAGCGCAGCGGAAGTAATGAAGTAAATCATTATCAAATCACTCTCAAGAAGGACCATGAGTTCAACAAATCATTAACAAATCATCCAGAAGAAAGACAAAGTTAACAAATCATCTTCAAATCACTCTGAAGAAAGACTAAGTTCTAGAAATCATTTTCAAATCACCTTGAAGAAAGTCTAAGTTCAACAGATCATGAAGAAATCACTGTAGCAATTTCCTAAGTTTAACAAATCACTAAGAAATTGTATGAAATGTGAAAGAAATCACAAACAAATCACTCTTTCGTAACAAATTGTAAACAAATCATAGTCATCATTTTGGTAGAAAATGATTCATTCATGATTTGTTAAATGAATTGCTTACAAATCACTGAAACAAATCACTTTTAAGTGATTTCTGGGCAATTTGTAGGCAATTTGTTAGTAATTTGTTTGAGAAAATTTTCACTTGGGTTATCAGGATTTATGAGATTGATCAGTATTATTTTCATCTTTTTTTGCATTGGATATATCATATACCCTCTCTTTAACTTTAAGAGAGACTGCTTGTATTTATTTCTGTAAAGGTTTGAAATGATATGGTTCATGACTTAAATGTAATATAATAATGAAAAATACGTGGTACACAAAAATATTTTTTTTCTTCTGTTCTGAAAGTCATTTTGATTTGCCTTGCTTTCCATGGATTTGAACAACTCCACAATCTGTAGACAGTTAGTAACAAACCTAAGAAGTGTCAAATTTCTTTTGTCAAGAACCAACAAAAGTTAACAACCTAATGAAATCAATTACAATTTAAGGAATTTATTGTCTCAGTGCAAGGTCATTTTGTTGTGATTACATCACTGAAAAGGGGCACTACTCTAAATTTAATTGCAGCATTACCAAATTGGAATTTATCTTCTTTTTTTAATAAAAAAAAAATACTGGCATGTTTTTTTTCTATAAAATTGGATGACATTGCCATCCAAATTTTGCAACTTGCTGTCCAAAGAAATATTGACGGCAGGCATATGGCGTCCATTATCCAATGACAGAGCGTCATTCTAGTTCGAGGCAGAAAACAACATTGCATGGGTGATTTCAATATTAAAGGATAGACACTCTGCTTTGGATGCTGCATTAATTTGTATATTTCAATTCCCGCAATTTAGTGAAATGTTAATATTGACCAAACTTGCTCTAGGTATTGCATCTGGGAATGCATATCAGATGTGCTTCAGTGTCTGTGTGTGACCTGTATTTTTCAGATGAGTGTTTAGGTTAAAATATTTGAAAGAGGTTCATTATACAAGCTCAACAATGACCAAATTTGCTAAGATGTTTTATTGGGGATATATACAACCAATTATGTTTCAGAGGCTAGTGTCATGCACAATTTATAGCTGAAGTATCAGGGTAAAGCTTTTTGAGCATCTTATTCTCAACTACAGTGTACCTTTAATTCAAGCAATGACAGTCTTCATTTGAATCTGCACTACCTCTTGAATATTTCTTTAATAGCCAATTTTCATGACACATTTTCAATACAGCAGGTTGGGAAAATTATTAATAGAATATTAATGTATTAAAAATGTAAGGCACATGCTCCGATGATAATATTATTGGCAATTTAAGATAAGACGTGTCCCTTGTAAGATGATAGATACAACTTTAAGTGTGGCAAAGAGCAATAGATAAGAAAATAGATAAATGTACATAACTGCTGTCAACACTTGCTGTGTAATCTATACAAGGTAGTATTTTGTGCTCAAGTGCATTAGTCTGGAGGGGAGTGTTGTATTTTAATTGTCTTCAAATTATTTGCCTAAAAGTGTCAACAGAAGTGTAAGTTGCAAGGTAATATATTAATTTTGTTTTTTAAGAAAATGCGTCTTGAGGTTTTTTTTCCATCTGTAGAATTTGTAAAAAATAAAAAATTAAAATCCTAATGATAAATGAACTTCTAAGGGTTTATGGCGATAATGAATGACTGCTGGTTGCAATACTTGATTAAATATTTCTCGCATTTGATGACACATGAGTTTTTATTCTTCTTGATTGATATATATGAACAGTAATCATTTAATGAAAATGCAAATGTGAACATCCACCCCTAATGAATCTCCATCCCCCCATTTCAAAACAAGGAGAGGGAGAGAGGCTTACAGAGGAAAGAAGTGTAATATTATTATTTGTGCAAAATTAAAGCCATATTTTTTTATGGATGCGTGAGTGTTGGAAAGTTTTGCCTGTCACACATATATATATTGCTCTTGACCACATAAGGAACCCCATCAAAACAGTCAAGATCACACTGCAACTGTGTAAAAATTTTTGCTCAGACCTTTTCTGTGTACTGCAGGAACTGTAAAATATGCTCAATGATATAATTAACAAAAAAAGGTTCTTTAATAAAAGAAGTACAATGATCTTCAACCTAGCTTAATTGATCACATTGAATGTGGTCATGGTCTTATAGTGTTGGTAAGGAAGAACAGGAAAATTTTTGTGTAGAGAAGGAAGTATTGTGGAAGTCTTAGATACAACAAAGTTCATTTATACAGTTAACTGTTCTTATTTTTAATATCTTCCTTTTTCTAGTCTGCTGAAATTTCTGGTACATGTGTTTTGTTGCTCATTTATTTATAAAATGGATTATTCTTCAAATCTTACCTTTTAGTTACTAGCTACAAACTTAAAACTTACATAGTTATCTTGGTGAAAGATGATGTGTGTGAAAATATTTAAGTAAATACTTATTACATGTATATGTTTGTAAAGAAACTCACACCAGATCTTTAAAATGTTTTGTTTAATATTTACATCACTTCCAAATGCAAAGCAGACACATAGACATTACTTATATCATTTTATAGTGGAAGTCCCACCCATGCAGGTGATGGAAGGATTGACAATAATTATACTCTCTTTAAATACTACGTGTTTTATAAGTAACATATATTTTGTTCAATTTAAAAAATTGACAATTACACAGATGACATATTGATTTCAGTGTGCTAGGACAAATAATGGTACAAAAAAATCTACAAGGTTAAAAACAGCTGATCAACTGGCAAAGGGCCAGGTTTGCACTCTCATCAATCTTGGATCAATCGGCAACAATAGCAACCCAACATTGTGCAAAGGGGGTAATATGGGTTCAAGGGGGGTTGAACTTTTGCCAAATGTTTAAAGATTTATAGATACTGAAGTAAATTAATGTCAGACTTTCTCCTGCTGTTTCATAATACTTTGAACTATTAACATTAGTTAGATGAGAAGTATGTTTTTAATATTAATTAATGAGTGTAATATCACCAGCTCAGCAGCATTTGAAAAACTTACAGTGAATCAGACTTTTCACTTTTTGATCCAGAAAAGTGACAGGAGTTTGGGTTGGATAAAACTTTTTAGGGGGGAGGATTGTTAAATAGGATAAAGTTTGAACTGCAGAAATTTCAGTTATGGCTGTGCTTATATCACCCGAAATTGACCCTCAACCAGGCCAAAGTCATGAAATGTAATTATTTGACACAGTTTAAAAAATCTATTCACATGCATTGTTGCAGTATATTATATCACTAAATTCTTAAACCCTTCTGAATTGGTACAACGAACTATTCTTTCACAATCTTCGTTATGATTAATATCTTGAAACACTGATGTTCAATACCAGAAATATCATTGCATTATTATATTGATTTGAATTTCAATAACCAACAGATTCCTTGTTACAAGTCATTTCCAGCACTCTGCCACATACATGTACAATTCCAATTACAAAACTTAAATAAGAAAACACTTTGCCCTGAATATAAATGAGAAATGGATACGTTGTTTCAAAATAGAATGTACAGAAAAGTTCTCTCTCTCTCTCTCTCTCTCTCTCTCTCTCTCTCTCTCTCTCTCACAAAATTTGCTCGCAGGAAATTATTGATTTAAATATGATTTGGATATCTTTTTGCAAGAAAAATTGATGAAAGGTAATTTAAAATGAAGACACCCCTCACATTTAATAACCCTTGATGAAATTGATGTGCAGTTTTACATCACCACAAAATTTGACTAAATGCGTCACCCCTCTCCCTTGGTAGGGGGCCTATATAAGGAAGGGGACTATTTATTTGTCTATTGGACATGTGCTGGTAGATTATCAGGGCATTACCAGGTACAAATTGAAGAAAACTGGCAGGGCTCAAAGAAATCCCATGTAAGGTTCCATATACATAAACGTTTATATAAATAAATTGACATTGGACTCTTGCCATGTTGTCTCTAGACATTTTGATCAGGTGTTATTGTGTCACGGGTAGAGAAGGACAAAATCAGCTGAGTTTTTACGCATTACTGGTTCAAAGCATAAACAAAGCAACAGCAATTCTGTGAAAATATTAATAAAGTAATTTTTTCTTCATTGGATCTTTCTTCTTATCGGAATCTGAAGACTTTTAGAAAATTGTTGCTTTTAATGACATGAATGTTGAATATATTGCACTGGAGAGGAGTTCATGCCTGTGAAAGCTTAATAAGGAGATTTTTGAAATTCAACTGCAAGAATTTTACACTCCATAAATTTTCTCATTCATTATTCAAAAACGTAAGTACTGATGTAATTTTCTACAGTATGTTGAACTTCTATTGCCCTTCAGAATAGACTTGGATGTCTGTTCTAATTTTATTATAATGTGTACTTATAAAGTGCAATCCATTTTTTTTTTTAAGAAAAAAGAAACAGTTTCCATTTTATAATAACTGATTTGACTGAAACTTAAAAATATATGTATAGTTAAATTTTATATAATGAAGTTTGTCTGATATTTGTTGGCATTCATCCATTTATGAAAACAAACTTTCAAAAAAAAATGTATTTATCGATCCATGTATTTATTGTATTGGCGTTATGCAATATATTTTCAACAGTGAAATACTGTGATTTATTTATTGAATAAAAGTGATATTCTCTCGCAATGTGAAAGGATACCAAAATGATATTCTCTCACAGTGTGAAAGGATATCAAAGTAAGTAAAAAGTAATTTCTGGCCTGTCATAAGATAGAGATAGTAACTAAACATCTTGATAGAGCTAAAACTGCAAATTTCTTCCCAAATATGTTGCTAAAATCCATGCTATGTAATGTTTTCAATCACACAACTGCTAAGCTATGACATCTCAACCGCCCAACTATGACATCAAGTCTATGACACTGTGTTAAGAAAAGACAGAGGCAAAGGGAAAATCAAAGAAAATGTAATAAACAGAAAATTCAATGTTTTGTAGATGAATATGGAATTTATTTCACTCGTGAGACAGGATTTTTTTATATTTTCACGAGTGCGAAGCACGAGTGAAAATATAAAAAAATCCTGTCCCACTTGTGAAATAAATTCCATATTCATCTACTAAATATTGAATATCCTCCATTTATTGTTTTAGTATAATGGGACTTAGTACTAGCTACGAGTAATTTTCTCTCTTTAAATGCATACACTTCATCTTAATTTGATAATATATGATTTATACATATTTACACAATCAAAAGAGATTCTTCTCTGGGCATTGAAGATTATAAATGATACACATCACCATGGATTTAATATCTTTAAGGTCACCAGGAATATAAAATTTTCAGTGGGAGTTAAATAAAGTCTTACTTGGGTTACCTCATCTCTAGACCTGTTTTAGTCATCCATATAACCATGGACATTACATACAATTGGTCATCTAATAATCCCTAATCCCTGTTTATACCTGTGTAAGTTTCTAGTTTTAGAGCCATGCGTAACTATATACCCCCTTACAAGTGCTCATTAAAAGTCTAATCCTATAATTCTCCCTCCCAAAGTCTGTACAAGGTGCAAACTGTGCTGTTTTTTAATGTGTCAAGTGTTGTTCATTTTTATTACCTGCACACCAAAGATATTTGTACAAGATTGTTAGCTAAATATATTTTACAAAATAAAGAAAAACTGGAATCCAACACCGCAAAGTTCAAATTGCAGAAGATTCTCACGAGTAGCAATAACCCTTACAGGTGCAAATATATATTTTGTTAAATTGTTTATGATCAAAATTTGAAGGTTATAGATAAACCTGAGAGTCTGATATATCTCCAGTCAATGTTTATATTTACCTATACAATATTAAGTCAGTTATCAACATATTTTTCTTTAATTTGTAGGTGTGACTATTAACATTTCTATATCTTATCTTAAAAAGAATTTAATCTCATAATATTGTACATGTATAGGTACTTGGCACATACATCATATCTAACTTGATATCATATCTATAAGTCAAGAAGAACTCTTTTTTTCTCTCTTTAAATTGAGAGATGGATTTTAGCTGTATTGCAGTTTTCTTATGAAGTGATTAAAATTGTATTACTATGTCACATTTAAGGTAGATATATAGACAAATTATGATAATGTCTGTCTGTCTGTCCATCAAGCTGTGTTCATGTCTGTCATTTTGAAATGGGACTTTAATTTCATCATCATGCAAGCACCATGATTTAAGAAATAATCCATAAATGGCTGGGTTTATTATTTTTTTTTTTATTGGGCCTTGGGGTCAAGATCACTTAAAGAAAAGAAAAAAAAAAACCTGTGTCATGAGGTCAAACAAATGATATTGTTTTAATGTGTACATCTTTTTGATATTAAATATATGTACTAGCTGGTAATCTGACATTTCATCAGGGTGGGGTAGTTAAATGATGAAAGAAAATCTAAACTTGTCAAGATTCTTAATCTCAGAACTTTGGTCCATACTTAGCAGAAAGAGTGTTATTCCAATCAGTGATCTCAGTGATATGATATCAGTAAAAATCACATAGCAGATTAAAATTTATGCTATTTAATGGATTGTTGAAATTTTAAACTTTGTAAGTATAGTCTTTAAAAGGATCCCTTTTTTTCAAATTTGACCATCGGTAAATAAATAGTCATAAAAAGTACAAGTAACATGCAGAAAGATTTTGCATATAAGTTTAAGATGGGAAGAAGAACATAAGAAGCCATTTTGTTATTGTGAAGTCTTACACTGAAATTAAGCACCATTAACTAATCTTTGACTTGATTTACACTTGAAATATACTGGGGGTAGGGGGGTAGGTTTTCAAAACTTTTGTCCAATACTATAGTTCTTATACACATGTAATAAAGAATCTGCTTTTTTTCCCTTATATTTCAGTATATGTGCAATATACATAATATATGCACTGCAGAACTGCTGTTACCATTAATTAATAATATGGAAATGTGTTTTATGGTAGTAGGTACCTGACTTTCTGAATTATTCATGAGTTAGTTATACCTTTTCTCTCCTTACTTTTTTGGGCAAAAAAAAAGGAAGTAAGAGTTTTAACCAGAATGGGATGTATTTTAAAGTTTATTTGCAGCAGATATAAGCAACTATGTATTTCTTGGAAAGGGGGAGGGGAGCCTAGGATGTGAGGAGAAATGAAATGCATGTCAGAATCGCAGTTTAAGCTTGTGTCATACGGAGGACTATATGTTAATTTTGTGGATGTTGTGTTTTCAACTCATTTTCTAAGTAATATCAATTAATGATATTTTAATGATGCTGCTGTATGTTCAACCGTCGTATAGGTAACTCTCATTTAGAAATATTTGCTTTCTTTTTGTACAACCTTGTACACTTTATCGATATTTCAAGAGATGCCAAACATATAATCGTTACATATAAGCACTGCATGATTCTGCATATGTTGAAAATATTAAAAACATATTTGTTTATACTTTTAAGTCTACTTGAACTGAAAGTTTAATTTCACACTTGTAAAGTTTGTATACATATAACACTCTTAAATCCACCACTGCAAACAAAATTTGTTAATATTGCTTTTAGGTCTGCTGATTCATACTTTCACAAATTAGCCAGGAATAATTTCCGAAGACCTTTGTTATTCACATGAGGTTTTAAATCGTGTCTTGGGTCTTTGTTTTGGTAAGGGCCTCTGCACTGTGTGTAAGTTTAATTAAGGAGACACATTTGCTATATCAGCTGATATAGCACCCCTAGTCTTTATATCCTTCACTGGCCGATATTTAAACTTTATGGACCCCAGCCAATTTTTCCAATGTTCGATTTTCTTTGTTTGGAAGACTTTATTTTCGAATGGTTTCGTCTCTGCAAAGGTTTTGCTTAGAAAACCACAGGTCTGTGAATTTTGTTCCAGTTTTTAATTTATGGCGTTATCAAACCTCTTTGATATTGCTTTAAATATCAAAGATGTTAGATTATTATGATTAATGTGTGTTTGACCTAGCTTTATCAAGTTTAAATTAAGAGGCATAACATATGATGTAGGGTAGTAGTGATTTGCTTGTGACTTGCAATTTTTTTCTTTATTGGGATACAAATTTTGGAAATGAAAGAAAATTAAATGAATTTGTTCATTTGTTGTATTTAGTGTTTTACTGTTTAGTAGGATGTAGTTCTAGTTTAACACAATGTGTTAAATGTTAAAGAAAGGAAAATAATGTGGTATAAACTGGGACAAAGTACAAGACAGTGTTTACTTCAAGAAGGTGCCAATTAAAGTATGTATTACTGGTAACTGAGAATTCTGTTTGCTTACCAGTTTATACTGACACCTATCCAACTCATTTGAAAAATGTACTGGAAGTGCTTTTTATTGAAAGTATATGTCCTCTCTTAAGTGTACAAGGGGTCCTGAGACAATTTTTTCCTGAAAGCAAATCTACCCATTGATATGTCTCATCATTGCATGTTTGTCATTCTCATTTTATTAAAATGTTTAAGCAAGCATGCACTTGGAGCAGAAACCTTTGAAAAGTCAGAAGGACTTGTATTTATTCTTATATCACTAGTTGTCATCTGAACTGAGACCAGATGAAGTATTTAAAGATTTATTTTATTGAACTGAACAGTTTCGTGTAATGAAAAGGAAGCTTTTATTTAATTTTGTTCATTGATGTTTCGCAGGAATTATAATAAGCTTGAAGTCATAGAATGGCATGCCGATCACTTAACAGAACCACAGTATGCCGGAAAACACTGAGTCAGAGGGTCAAGGTCGCATCGGGTCGGGTCACTCTCGGTCAGCTATGACCATCAACAAAGAGCTACAGGCCAATAAGAACAGGATTGGGTCAGCCAAATACTATGACATTGCCTCAGCTCTCATGGGTAAAGGCAAGGCTGATCTAGAGGAACTGTTTCTTAATGCCGCCAGGGTAAGTTTCCATTCCATGTTTCTTCTAATATGAAAACATCAGCAGTTTCCATATTAATTAATGTAAATGCTGTTTGACAGTTTTGTGAGGTTAGCAAGAAAGATTCATTTTGTTAGATCTTTGAAATCAAGCAGATATACACACATCTTCAGTGTATCTATAATGACCTTCAATAAAAATTATTCTTTGTTTGTTGAATTTGCAAGATTATAGAAAAATTCAGAACTTGAGTATTTTCCCCTGTATCATTTTCCCACTATTTTGTTAACAGGATGGAGACTTTGACAGGATAGAGACATTTTTACTCAGACGTAGTGATGTCATAGTCAGCATTGATGTCAAGGACAAACGAACAGGAAACACTCCTCTTATATGGGCAGCCAAGAGAGGACATACTAAGGTAGAGATTTCTATACCTATCTTAGATAAAGTGTGCAAAATTTTGTATTCTGCAAGCTGCTGTAAAATTGTGGCTTACATTAACAAGATTAAGCAATTTTATTATCTTCTCAAGCGCTGAAATAATATCTATACAACTCAATTTCTTGAAATGCAGTACTAATATACATGTGAAATCATGCAATTTCGTGGTCTGCTTGTATGAAAATTGAATGTAACTGGGATGAATTATGTTTTTGTAGATTGTCCAGTTACTGCTGAAGCATGGAGCAGACATCACTCTCCGAAACTATGAGAACCAGACAGCAGTAGAAGTGGCGTCTGCTGGAATACGGACAATCCTACTGGACTCCGTGGATCGCTCCACAGAATCATTCCATCGTCTGCTTCTACAGGCAGCATGGCAAGGCAATATCAAAGTCCTCAGGAAATTATTGGTGAGTCTAATTAAGAGTAGTGTACAAATTGCATGTCTAGGAGATTGGAACAAATTTGATACTGTATGTTTCATGTAACTCACCCTTTATTCAAACTGATGAACCATGGTTGGTTTGCTTTGTACTTGAGAGCCTTGCAGATTTATTGTCATTCAAATAGAACCATCTTTTCTGAACTTTTTTTGTAGCTTTTCTTATCAAAAACAATTTTAAGTAATTCAGAAGAGTTTTAATTGTCCTCTATCATATTCTAGAACATCCAAAAAAAGCGATGTTCTGATAATTGACATCGAAGTGGGATCAGTTGTATAGACACAGCATATATTCATCTTCACAGATAGGCCATGAAAATATTCTTGTAGGGTTCTGCTGTTTGCAATATTCGTTTAACTGTAAATTACAAGGTGTGCTAAAAGATGCAGGAGATGTAGGAAAAAATCAATAAAGTTAATAAAAAAAAGTCCAGATAAAATGTCGAAAAATCAATAGCATACCCATGTCTGCTTCACACAAATTGTTGCACTGGAGGCTACTAAATGGTGATCACTTCCTGATCAGCATGGACTTCTATAATTAGACATGATCACCTATTAAACATAACTTTGGGAAAGCCCATCCTAAGGAATGTCCAAATGGGAATTTTCCAGTAGGAAATCCATTTTGTCATTTTTTTTTATCATGGAACTTTTATAGCTAAAATCGACCGTTAAAGTTTGTACATTTCATTTAAATTTTTTCCATGATGTGCATTATTATTTGTATGACTCATATAAAGCTCATGCATTGCGAAATTTGGATCCCTGCAAAACTTTCATTTGATATATGAAAATAAAGACTTGAAATTTCATATCTATTGAAACGTTATGAACAAGAAATAAATTGAAGAAGTTACTTTATTAATTTTGCTGCAAAGTATGTCTTCAAGATAAGTCAGAGGTAATGTATAAACCAGAGTGTGAAAACAAAGAGACTCTAATCATACACATATAACTCCACCATTTAACCTGTGTTAATTCTTGATTTGTTTCTATTTCTTTTTACTTTACAGAATGAGAACAAGGTTCGAGACATTAACTGTCAGAACTCGGAGGGGCTAACTGCACTTCTACTGGCCTGTAGAGACATTCAGCTGTTTGAACGACTTTCAACACAAATGAATCGCCCCTACAACCCTGTGGAATGTGTGATGGAGTTACTTGCCCATAGAGCGTAAGCCCATATTTTTATTCTGCATATTGATCAATAAAGAACAAGATTTTATTTTTTTGTTTATGTTTCCTCAGATAAATAATTATTATAATTTTTGAATGAAGACTTGTAAATCCAAGAAAGGCTCTGTATCTGTTGGTTGTAAAATTGCTTCTTGTATCTGAAGAAATAGTTTTCAGTTGTAAACGTGCAAAAAAAATGTTGAGAAATACATGTAATTCTTATTTCAGTGATGTGCATGCACTTGATGGAGATGACATGGCTTGTTTACACTACGTATCTAAATCTAAATCTGGTCTAGCTGTGGCTGTCATGCAAGCCATACTGGCTGTAGGACCAAATATAGGTGAGTAAAGACTGTAAATAAAATACATGCTGTTCATAATCAAAAATATTCTCATTGAGAACTTGAAATGCATTGTTGCTAACAAAACATTTTGCATTTTAAGATACCCTAAGTTATTATTAAAAATTTGATGCTTTGTGCAAACTATATTACCTTCAAAGATTTGAATTTGGAATGTGTATATTAATATTCACCTTTGCATAAAAAGTTTTAAAATAAGGATTAAATTAATTTTCAGTAAGTAATTTCACATTATTGATTTTACAGAATCGAAGGATAAGCGTCTTTTTGCTCCAATACACTGTGCCTCACAGACAGGCAATGTTGAGTGTATCGAAGCATTACTGGAGGGAGGTACAGAGGTTAATTGTCGGGGATTTGCAGGTGCTACTCCCCTCCACATAACAGTAAGCATGGATTTCTTCTAAATCACTCATTTGTAAATTGTCGCATGTGAGATGCTTATCTCTGTTGGCATTTCAACACCTTAGTCATGTCATTGATTTGGATTGTGTACTGTTTGCATTAATCACCTGTATCAAGGAGAATTTTTACCTACACTTTTTTTTGTGTTCACTGTTCAAATGTAGACATGGAATTTTTTTTTAAATGAAAAATTAGCGGACTTTTGCCAACTTCTCCCCAGCAAAGGATTTTTATTTAAGGTAAAAGTCTCAGAACATAGCAGTATACATGTATCCAAGTCTTGTGTTTTTTTATTTGCAAATTTTCATTTGATGTCTTCTCAGGCATATAATGACCATGAAAAGGCAGCTTGCTCTCTGCTGAAACATGGAGCAGACGTCACTCTAACAGATGATAGAGGACTGACTGCCCTTGACCTTGCCAGGGGTCGAAAGATCAAGGCTGTCCTCAAGGAGGCCTGGACTGAGGCCACACAGTGTAGGCCCTCCACTAGTCTGGCCCCACTGAAAACTCCAGGGAGGGAAGATGTCCGTTTGTCTACTGAGGATGGCAAAAAGAAGAAGCGAGGAGGAGGGGAAGTGATATTTGATGTAAGGTTCTTCCTCAAGTTCTGATAAACAGGATGTTGAGTTACAAATTTTAAAATGGTAAACGCAGCACTTCTAATACTGGTTTGTAATATTGAATGATTATATTTTACTTTTGCAGGCAATGCCAACCAATGTGTTTGCCAACGTGAAGTCTGCTCCAAGCAGTAAGTTTACTTTCTTGTACATCTGGAAAGAAGATTTTGTGCATCAGTTTCTTGTTTATGAAAAAGTGAGGCAAAGGTTATGCTTTGGATTGTTTATCTTTGGATGACACAATGTATACCAACAGTACATGTGCCTGTTTACATTAAATTAGCATGTTTATAAGTAAGTTTATTTTCTGAGAGTGTTATTTATTTGTTATTTCTTCAGGAGGGAAGCCACTTTCAAGACACTTGAGCCTGAGGGAAAAAGCCAGACTAGCAGAAGAGAGCATGCTTCAGGACATTGAAAATGGCAACTTTACTCCTGGCCCCTATCTTAGGTATTCCTCTTTTACATGTGTGTGTTATATTGTTGTGTGCTTTCAGTATTAACTACTGCATTCAGTGGACACAAATGTACCACACTTGTGTTAATGGTTTATGTCACAATCTGTTTGGACACATTTTGTTGTCATTGAAATGGAAGAATTTAAAGTTCAAAACTCTCACTTCACCTCTGTGGTAATATGACACCTTCACATGTATTTAAAGAATTTTTCATCAATACAAATTTAATAGGGTTGTTTACACCTGCCTATTTATGTGTATTGAGTACCAATTGACTCATTCATGTATGACTTACACTATCACATTTCTCTACACCTTGAAACCAAAGCTTAAAAATCACTGTGTGCAGGGTCACTGACTCTTAACTTGCACTTCTGCATTCTTTGTTCAGCACACCAAATGATAATGACCTGAGTTCAGTCAGTCGATCTACATGTAGGGATGGAGTAAGAAAGCTAGGAAAGGTCAGAGGTCAAAGGGTGTCACCTTCACCTATACCAAAAGCCAGATCCAAAGAGAGGCTGCCCTCCATCAGTCCAGACAGAGGGCTAGACAGGGATTCCCCAACATTCAGCAGGAATGGAAAGTATCGACGATCATTTGATGAGGGCAAGATTGGTCTAGGAAGAGGAAACAAGCCAGGTATTTGTAACACTTAGAATGTTGTGCAGACTAAAGTAGACTAAATGAATAACTGGATTTTGTTTTTTATATGTATAATACATGTACAAATAGTTTAATTGAAAAAATGTTTTATTTGGTGAAAGGGACAGAATCATATGAAGTTAATGAATTGAAGAAACTGTTTCATATTCATAAATACCTGAACAATTTTGTAGTTACCTACCCTGGTCCAAATAACAGGAGTAACAGGGTGTCCCCTTTGACAGTAAAAGAAAACACCAGGACCTCCCCCCTCACTATTGTTGACCCTGATTTTGACCAGTGTATGCAGATCAACAGGTATGTTGTAAATAAATAAATAGTAAGAAAAATTTTCTTCTATTTTTCTCTCCCTTCTTGATGGTGGATTTCTGGAGATAATCTATTGCAGCTGGTTTGTATAAATCAGTAATGTTGTCTGAATAATCCGTTAAGAACTAGAGATTTATAATTTTCTTATTTTTCTTGTTTCCCACCTCTAGAGGGTCTGAGTTTCATGCCTCTTGATTAAAATTGAATTTTCTATGATGATTAGTTTCGGCCGTAAAATTAAACTGAAATTCATAAAAAATTTAATCACATACATGTAACTTGAAAGAGAGTCTGTGTAATGTATATGCTTTAATTCTGTTTCAGAATGCAAGTTCCATCATCTCCTACCCCTAGCACGAGTAAGAACTATAAACATCATCGTAGATCTGGTTCAGACACTATTGCCAATGCTGGTGACCTGGCCATGACCTGTGACCTGTATATAAATAAAGGTGAGTTGATATTGTGTTATTTTTTATGCTTTGCCTTTGTTGATTCTGTAAAATAATAATTTTAATTAGGGTGATGGGATTATTATTACTAACTTTAATATTGCAATGATGTTATTTAGCTCTAACACCTGGAAATATCTATGAGAAAGAGTTGTAATTCTCATTTTGAAAATTATTGTAATCAATGTGCTACTATTTTGATTAACCTCAGTAATTAATTAGCATAAATATTCAAGTAGTAACACAATACATGTACTTTCCTTTGTTTATATTATCAAGGTATTTCACCCCTAATAGGACCTAATTATACAATCACTTATAAAATACTTTGCTATAGATTGAGCATTTAAAAATAAGAAAAGATTTACCAAGAGGAAAAATTTTCAAAGATGTAATAACCTCATGTAAGTAGTAAATAATCAACAAAGATTGAACTTGGGTCTATGTGGACTGACAAATTTTTAAAAATAAATTTCTAAATAATAAGAATATCAATAAATTCTTTTGGGAAAGATGTTATTTTATCATTAGGGATTGAATAACAATCGATAACAATTTTTTAACCAGGTAGATTTTGGGGGAATTGATTTTTTACTGATTAAAGACAAAGGGAGAAAACTCTTCAAGGACAGGTCAAGGTCATAAATTTGGACTCATTTTGCTCCAATAAATGGGAATTTGATCTAAATTTCCTGAGTATTCAACCTGTACATATCTGTTTTGTATTTAATTTCATTGAATCTGAGGGTATTAGGGATGGAATACCTTGAGTATAAAATTTTTATTGTGTCTGTATTTTAACATTCCCAATCCTGTATTAACCCTGTCTGTTTGCCTGTGTTTTAACATCAGGTTCTGTTAACCCATTGCATCACAGTGAGGAATATTACAGTGAATGCACTTCACCACGTGTCACAAAGTATCCCAGAAGGGAGACAACTCAGTACTCCCAACTGCTAAGGGAGACAACCCAGAAAAGTCTTTATAATCAAGACAGATCTAGCTATTCTTGTAATGCAACTTGTGAAGTGTCACAAATCTTGGACCTGGGTAATTGTCATAATTTTACTAAATTTTAATAAGTTTTTTTTTTTGCATGTGGTTGTTATGGTTTGTATTTGCTTACAATAAATCATTTTTATTGGTTGAGACTTAATTTTGTGAGACAATTGCATTGCATTCCTTAGACATGGTTTTTACATATTGTCCACGTAAGGAAAAAAAAAAAGAGAATTACTTATTGTTATTATTGAGGAAAACTATTTTTTTTGCGTCTAGACTTTTTTGCAAAAGTATTTGTTAATAAAATCTTGCGAATTGTATTTGATATATTTTGACATTATCTGTGATGCAGAGTGAGACCTGTCCACAGAAATTTGGACTTTTCTTCATAGTTATGACTTTGTTCTCAGAAATTTTCACCAATGAAAATGTTTCACTGCTAATAAAAATGTGGCTTCGATATGTTATGTGTACTTTGTGATTAATTGTAGATCGAATGGGACTGACTAACAAATGTCCACAGACACCTGTTCAAGGTGCCCCCCTTTATCCAACTTCATCCACCATCCTCCCACCTACCCCTACCTTACTCAACCAGCAGACGACAAATGCTCACCTAGAGTGTGCCATGACAGAGCCCCAGCCATCAGATGACTCCAAGGTACATACATATAAGAAAGTAATGGTTAATTTTGCAAGTTGTCTTATGTAGTCTTCAAAGATGGGTAAAATATGTAACTTTACTCTCTTTAACTTCCAGGACCCGTCACCAAGATCTGATGAGGATGAATTGATTAAGAATAAGGAAGTTAAGATGGCTTTTGCTGGGACCATAGAACTCATGAGAAGCAGATCTATCTACAAGGATGAGTTCATCCTTGAGGAGAGTCGTCCTCGAGATTTGTCCCTCAGATCCTCCAGTAGTGAGGATTCACACATCAGCAAACGATCACTTTCTAGCAGAAGCTCTTCAGGAGAACCACCCATCAAAGAGAATTCTGGGAAGACTTATAAACCAGTAATGAATACAAATCAGAAAAATTACATTAAACAACCACTCAGTGCTGCAACTCAGAAAAATGCAACAAAGCAACCAATTTCTACTGCTGCAACACAGAAAAGTGCAACAAGACAACCAGTTTCCAGTGGTGCCATTCAGAAAAGTGCAACAAGACAACCAGTGCCTGGCACATCAACTGCAAGAGTTGAAACTCAACCACCAATTTCTAAACCATCAAGTGTAGGTTCAAACAAACTGACACTCAGATCAAAGCAAAAATCTGTGACCTCAGAGTCACGCGGAGCAATATATCTGGGAAATTTGAATAATGAAACTGATAAAAGAGATGCCCCAGGTGTATCAAATTCTGCTGGTAGTTCAAAGAGTTCTTCAGCTCAGAGCAGAATCACTGTGCACTCCAGACATCTAAATGAGGGTCTTGTCAATAGTAATGTACAGGGCAACAACACTGACAGCAAATCAGGACTAATGCAGGTTGTGTCATCACAGCTGCTGTCAAATGTTAAAGATGAGATCAGGAAGAGAAATGAACTCCTACAAGACAAGGCAGAAGAAACAACTGTTGTAAGTGAGGTCAAACCAGAGGAGAAAGAAAGTGGTAAGGAGGCATTAAAGAAGCTAGCTAAGAGTGAATCTAATGTGCTTGCATTAAAGCCTGGTGAGAAAGAAGCAAGTGTACCCAGACCTGCCACTCAAGCCTCAGCGAAAGCAGTGAAAAGGATTGGACCAATTCCAGTCAATAAACCAGCAGTGACTAATAATAAAGCATTTGTTTCCTCCAGTCAAAATGTCCAGTCCTCAACTCCATCATATCTCCAGCCAACTAAATCTTCTGTTTCAAGAACTACCAATGAAAGCAGTGCAAAGGATGTAAAAGCTAATAATACAAAACCAAATACAGATGGTAAAAACACAGCTAGATCTAATATTTTGAAAGTTGGTCCAGTAAAAAATAGTGAATCTAATTCAAAACCTCAGAAGAAGTTAGAAGTTGAAGTAAAGTCTACTACGGAAAATTCATCTTCTGCTTCAGTTGATAACAGTGGTAAAACTGTCAATGGAAATAACCCCACTTCCAATAATTCTGGAAATATTTCTGTTCCTAAGGTTGGCACAAATAATGCTAAGTCCTTTGGTCCAAAATCAGGAAAACCAGTGTCAACACCATCTACTGCACAGAATAATGCAACAAGTTCAAACCAGTCACTTCCAAACTCAGCAAGGACACAGAATCCACAAAAAAGCACTGCAGCTGGTAAACCCTTGCGTGGAAACTCTGGTGCTACAATTCTAGCACGAGCACCAGCCTCTTCTGCCAGGAGTGAATCAAATGTCCCAGGAAATAAACCTCCACAACTCAAAGAGAAAGATGCTAACACTCAGAAACCCAATCAGGGAAGTTCAAACCAGACTCAGAAAATTAATGTGAAGTCAACATCTGTCGCAAATGTAGAAGCAAGGGAAAATGTACCTAGTTCTGGAAATACAGCTCAGTCCGAAAGTGACCTTCCAAAGGTAGAATCTCAGAAAGTAGAGGAACCTCCAGCCTTTCCATATAAACCAGCTAGTGCAGGGAAGCCACCATTGGTTGAAATAGTTACCTCTGTTACGCCACGCAGGGCCAAACCTGAACCAGTTGTGGCAGGTCCCATGCAAACACCAGTCATTGAAGATCCCTTTGCTGACTTGTATGTAGACAATTCAGTAAAAGCTCCAGAAAAGAAACAGAATGGAAAAGGAGTCACTGCTACAGCATTTGGATACATGGTTTCTAAACCAGGTGTAGAAAGATCCAAAACTAACATTTCCATCAAGAGTAATAAAAGTTCCAAGAAAAAAGATGCCAAACCTTCCTCTGCCAATCCAAAGATAGGCAGGAGAAGGGGAGGAGCTAAAAGCAAGGATAAAAGAAATACTGAAGATGCAGTGGCTCGGCCAAAAAGTGGGAAGAGAATAAAATCAGGGAGGAGGAGAAAGAAGATACCTGTAGACACTTTACTAGGAAAGCAGGCATCACAGTCAGATATTGCACTTATCTCAGGGATAGGGTGGCATGTGGCTGCCAGCTGCATTGACAAGTCGGATGTTGTAGCTGTGAAGTTTACAGACTCTCACTCGTCAGCTTCATCAGAAAGTGAACATGAAGACATGGAAGAAGAGAATTTTGAACCCAATTTTAATCGCCAAGAAAGCTTTGTCTTTGATAACCTTGAATTGATAAAATCGGGAAATTTCAACTTGGATGAGGACACTCCAAGATTTGTGAAGGAGCATTCCAAGCCCAAACACCTACGGAATTCTTTAAGTGTGGATGTGTATCAACAGATAGACAATTCACCAGGTACCCCTTCACCTCGGTTCAAACAAATCAAACCAGACTTTGAAGCAAAGATGAACTTACCGAGAGTAGACAATGATGGATATAGACCGATGAATCTAGATTTGACTCAAACATCTTTGCCAATTCAAAGTCATAAAATTGGTGAAAATGACTTGAATTCTTTGCCTCCCAACTTCAACATGTTTTACAATATGGAACAGATGAATGCTGCTCAGCAAGAACTAGATGATATTCTGTATTCTAATCCTGCAGTGGATGTAGCTAATGAGGAGCTTAATAGACAAATATTGATTGACAAGCTGACTCCTATCCCAGAGTCCCCATCCTTAAGTGCAAGAACACCAATTCATAAAACATTGAATGCTTTAAAGGAGTTTGATGAAAAAGTGAAAGATGACACGTTGAATGACCTGCTTGGCTTAAATGGCCAAACTCCCAGAGTGCCAAGTGAAGTAGAGTGTGCTCCAAGTCAATTAAAACGTGGAAAGTTTGAAACAGAAATTCAGAATTTGCAAAACAGAAATTCCTCTAGTTCAGGAAAAAGCAAAACATCAGAGAGAACAAACTCATCAAGTCAGAAGTCATCCGCTGGTAGCAATTCTAGGACACCAGGATCCTCAGCAGGAAAGAAGAGTTTGCAGACGTCAGCTGGAAGTCGAGTGAAAGGCCCTGAACCTGTTACCAGGAAGTCCCAGAGTTTACAGTCGTCTGCTGGTAGCAAAACATCAAGGACACCAGTAACCCCTTTGGCCAAAAGAAACAAGAACTTATCGAAATCTCTGAATGAGAACACTAGGAGTGAAATTGAGATCTCTATTGAAAATCTCAAGACAGCCATTCAGCAGAATAAACTAAAAAATGATGAGAAGAGAAATAAAAAAGATACAGAACATTTAAATGTTCCTCCTCCTGCAGAAAATGTACCTTTATTAGATCTGAAAAGTGTTCATCCAGCAGAGGAAGATAATGTACCCTCAGATGTAAGATCCAGTCAAAGGAAGAAGAAAGAATCTGGTGGAAGATCAACCAGAAGAGAACGCAAATTTTCTGAGACCAAAAGTGAGGAAAGAGAGGATACTAACCTAGATGAGGTAGTGGAGGAGATTCTCAGCAATACCATGTCCTCAGTGAGGTCTAACAGGACACTCACAAATACAAGCAGAAACAGTACACTGACTGAGGTAGACAGGGATCTACTGAAGAAGATGATGCAGAATGAGTCTCCTTTCCATGCCAAACTTTCTGCCTCAGTTTGTGATCCTCAGAGGAATAATCAGGAAGATGAAATTGAGGACATCTCCTCACAACAACCCTATCTAAAAGTGACTGATGACCTGCAAACAGTACAAAAACAGAAGGTTGATAATGAAGCGATAGCAAAGATCATGAACAGTTTCAAACACATGGAACTGTTTGCAGGAAAAGGTGGGAGTCTGAGGGCTTTGAAAGGTAGCAGAGAGCATTTACACAGACCTCACATGAGTGTTGGAGAACCGTCTTCTGCTGCGGTCAATCATAAGCCACCATTGTCAGTTCCAAAGGGAAAATCTGCAGGAAAGTTTACAGAGATTAGGGGTTCTAAACAAGATGGTGGGTCTATGAAAAACAACAGTGTGAAGGAAACTCCCTTCAAGTTCTCTAACTTGCCTCCTCAGGAAGGAGCAGGTATTGGTGATGATGATGAGAGCTTGGATCTGAGCAATAAGGTATGAAGAATTGAAGCTAGCAATAATTTTTGGGATATTTCTTTTGTTTTGTTGATAAGAAGTTGTGAGTGTGGATTGTCAGAACTTGAATTCTTGATTTTCCAATTCCATTTTTCTTTTCAGACAATAACTAGTGACATATCCAGCACCACTATGGACTCAGACAGCAGGGCAGGAAGTGCTTGTACCTCCATCAGTAATCAGTCTAATGTAGATGACATGATACAGTGGAAGAAAGGAAATGTCCTGGGTAAAGGAGCTTTTGGAACTGTGAGTATTCTACAGCCTTTCAAATAGTTGTGCAAAATACTGTATACAGGGTAATTTTTGCCCCTCTTTTATTTTCACCTTTTTTGCCCTAGACACAAGTGGGTGAATTTAAGACAGGGCGAATTTAAAGAAAAAAGTATAATTTCCTAAACAAAACTGTGATGGGGTGAAATTAAAATGGGGCTAATTTGTTTTCAACTGTTAAGGGCAAAAATAACCCTGTATACAGTATTCAGTAAAACTAGTGTTGTTGTAAAGGGGATGTATATATATTGTGATTTGGCTTATGTATGGCCATAGTGGTTTTATTGCAAATACATGTATATTAAAGTGTGAATTTCATATATTATAGGTGTGGTGTGGATTGACCAGTGAAGGACAACTGATTGCTGTGAAACAGATTGAACTCAACACAGTGGACAAAGACAAGGCGAAGAGGGAGTACGAAAAAGTCCAGGAGGAAGTGGAGCTCCTTAAACTCCTAAACCACAAGAATATTGTAGGGTAGGTATAAATAAAGTATAAACTGTCCAAAAGAAATGGGACATCATGAAGGGGGGGGGGGGGGTAATACTTTGATTTTATGCTAGAGTTCTGTTATCCACAGATCTATAATTTTGTCTTACTGGATCATTGATTTTCATTTGCCATACCATCAGAAAAAAAGAATAATCTGCCATATTATGGAAGTTGGTGATTTTATATTGATTTTTTTTTCTTTTTGTTGGAAGTAATAAACATTGCTGTCTATGATGTAGATACCTTGGCACCAGCTTGGAAGAGGAGGAGAGCGTGGTCAGTTTATTTATGCAGTTTGTTCCTGGGGGCTCTATTGCTAGTATCCTGGCCAGGTTTGGGGCACTTGATGAAGCTGTGTTCAGACGGTATACTAAGCAGATCCTGGAGGGAGTGTCTTACCTTCATCAAAATGATGTCATTCATAGGTAAATAAAGCTGTTGTTTTTTGTTGTTGTTTTTTTTTTTTTTGATCATTTTATACTCTGATCAAAATGATCAAAAAAAAGAGAAGAAAAACAAACAGTGATCAATCTCACAAATACTATAAACAATACAAATCATGAATGGGGCAAATAAGGGTAATTTTTGATAGAGTCCCAGAAATGCATTTTTTGCATAGGAAGGAGAAAAGGTTTCAGGGATTTTACGAGCTTTTAAGTTAAGTTACACCAATCATTTTTTTTTATTTTGCAGAGATATCAAGGGAGGAAATGTAATGTTAATGCCAAATGGAATCATCAAACTCATCGACTTTGGATGTGCCAAAAGATTATGTATAAACCTCAGCATGGGTCAGTCACAGATCCTCAAATCCATGAAGGGCACTCCATATTGGATGGCCCCAGAAGTGGTCAATGAAACTGGACATGGTAAAAAATCTGACATTTGGAGTGTTGGTTGCACCATTTTTGAAATGGCTACCAGAAAACCCCCATGGGCAGACATGAATCCCATGGCAGCCATTTTTGCCATTGGAAGTGACAGGAAGTCACCGCCAAGGTTACCAGAGAAATTTTCAGCAGAGGCCATGGAATTTGTTGATTTTTGTTTGACAAGGTAAGTACTTCCTGGAATAATAACAAGAATTACATGTAATATATGAAAGTTAAAAATAAATGAATAAAAATACACAATTTATTCATATGAGAATAAATTTATTTGCAGAGACCAAAGCAAGAGACCATCTGCTGCACAACTTCTACTACATTCATTCATCACAAAGAGGAAAAATTCTAAAGGGGAAAAGAAATGACTTAGTTTGTTCATAAGACTGTGTTCTTCACTCTTGCATTTCATCAACATCATTTAACTTTCTTAACAAGTCAGAGAATCTACAAGGATGTATGGAAAGTGCTTTGAATGTATTGAAACAAAATTCTATGTATAGCCATATCAAAGTGCCTGCAAGATCATGTTATGTTCCATCATCATACAAGAAACTGGTGATCACATTGTTCTCGTTCATGATATTAGTTCACTGCTACGTTCAGGTATCAAAACTTGTTCAGATCTGTGTTCAGATCTTGTATCATACATTTCCTAGTATTATGGAGAGTGAATGAACCTGACTGATGAAAATCTGTGTTATGACAAGAAATTCTACATTTTTCTTTGATGTGTTGCACCTTTAGAAGTGTTATAAAAATGTTTTTGTTATTTTTCCAGATAAGGTTGAATGAGAATTTTACAATTCCCAACATTATTAAAAATTTGTATGATCAGTGTTGTTATGAGCTATGACATAGATATATATTAAGCCATTACAATTTTTTTTTTATTTAGAAATTGACATATTTCCTCAAATTGAAGGAAATACAACTATTTCAGAGCAATTAAGTAATAATTTTATATAAAATATATATGGTATGAATCTTATTTACATTTATATGTGTACATTCCATAAATTTTTCTAGGGATATTTTGTGTGTTATATTTTACACAGGATAGATGTAGTGCAGTGTCCTTTTTATTGTACCAATGTAATCAGTTTTTTTTGTTGTGCCAAAGTGTAGGTATTAGTCTCTTTATGTGCATCGATTTTCTCTAAATGTGTCAACTACTGTTCCTCCAATATACATCAGTGCCACACATACTACTCATATGCCATAATAGATGAGGAACTTTTAAACAACCAAATAAGTGATTTCATTGTACCGTGAAAAATATTTTCAAGACTTTATTTGTGTGTGCAAGGGTATGGGCAAATAGGCTTAGGAACAATGAAGCTTGATGGGGTATGTTGGAATAGAATTATATTCAAATCAAATCTTGGAACTTCTTTTTCCGTTTTATGGAAATTTTACCAAGATGTGTATGGTAGCAGATGACTTCTGCTTAGAATATTATTTTGTGGAACATCAGGTTAAATACACTTTGATTTTTACAGCAATAATTTGTTTTTTCATTTCATGATGTTTTCCAGAATGTATGATGGTTTGCTTAGATTTATCAATGCAATATTTTTAGATGGGCATTTATAGTCAGGAAAAGATAACCCATGTTTATATACCTCTGTGTATAGGTCATTCAATCATTCATAGGATATGGTATGGTAAAATTAAGTTGTACTACTTTAACAAAAATTTAAAAATGGTACATATACACTCTGTAGTAGTATTTGGGGAAAAACATACATATATTAGACTATTTGGTATCTGGAGATGTATGTTATTGAAGTTTGTCTGAAGGCAAAATTATCCAATATCTCTAAACCTAACCTTTAGTCTATGTCTTATCTATTGGAGAGTGTACTAATGGATAAGAGCAAGACTCCTATCTTATTTTGTTAAGACTTTTAAATATAATGAACAGGAATATATATATTTTTATATCAGTGTACCCAGAGACAAAATGGAGCACCTAAATCCTCCATGTACTATTAATGAGTCTGTTTCTGATCATTGAGATCTTCATGGAAATGATCATTTCTTTCTGGATTTTAGCACTGCTGACTTCAAGAATTTTGTCTATGATGGTGCATTTGCTTGGATTCACTGTGATAAATGACAGACTATTGTTTTATTACTATAAAGTTGTTTGAATCATGTTTTTGTACTCATACGCATTCCTACATTAGCATCATGTCTTCCCTTTGAAATAAAGAAAAGTAGATTATTGAATAATTTTAATGGTTTTTGTTTTCTTTCGAGATGCTGCATTACCTGTTACATGGTCCAGAAAATTTTCTCTCTCTCATGCAAAGTTTTGTCACAGCAATCCCCCCTCCCCCTCCCACTTCCCCCATGTTTTGGACCTGACACAGCTGCAGAACTGAAGCTCTCAAAAAAAAAAAATTAATTGATAGACCATAGAGCTACAGTCCCACCCATAGAAAAAAAAGTATCTCTGGTCATCCATTTCAATTTTTAAGACCATTGAGCTACAGGTCTGCAGCTAGACCTGAGAGAAAGATTCCACTATCCACCTAGGTTTATTTTTATTCACTTTAAAATTTAAATAAACTATAAGTTACAGTTGAGCCTCTATTTCTAAGACTCAGTAGCACTGACAACAAATTAAAGATATCTGAAGACTGGCTTCAAATTTATATTAAAGTAGGGATGGTACTTTATTAGACTTGTATTTGTACACCTTATATTCAACAAATTGCAATTCAAGATATGGAAGTTACAAACTGTATTTGAATATACATAAGAAAAAGTCAGTAACATTGTATTATATGGAATGAATATTCCCTTTAAGGCCAAAAGTTTTGAAAGATGTGAAGTAATTTTGCTCTATCTTTATGACAAAATGATCTGTCTCTTTTCTAACATTACTAGACAAAGGAATTTTGAAAAAACAAAAATCAGATCTGTCGGCAATGTGAGCCCTGTGATTATGGGTTAACATCTCGGAAAATTTTTAAGAAAAGATACCAAGAGATGAAATGAAATAATTAATAAATAGGCAATGCAAAGATCTGTAGCAGGACAAATTAGCTCAGGGTATCCCTTCTTTGATTTTCGAAAGTTAATTTAACTAGAAATATGTCCATAGGACATGAATGCCCTGCCCAGGGTTCATTATTAATGAAACATGAAAATTTGTGTTAGTGCATGAAGTTTGATGAAAATATCCTGAACAGTTTCTTTAAAACTGGGTTTTATACATAATAAAGGTCTTCGGGAAGGTCAAGGTAACAAACTTTTTGACAAAGTTGATACATTCTCACCAAATAATGTATCAGCTTACATAATGCATAAGCTTACATAAAAAAATATCTAGAATAGTTTCTTCAAAACTGAGGTAAACATAAATTTGAGAAAAATTAGGTCAAGGTCAATGGAAAGGTCAAGGACAACAAAAATTGATGAAGTTGAATAGCTGTCCTCAATATGTATTATTTTTTATAGCATATGAAGTTTGATAAATAAATCTTAATTTGTTCCTTTGAAACTTAGCTAAACACAAATTTTAGAGAAGCAAGATCAAGGTAAAAAATGTTGATGCCTTTGAATAGCTCTCATCAATATGTATAAGCATATGAAGTTTTATGACAAAAAATTTTGAATAGTTTCTTTGAAAATGAGCTAAGCACTATATTAAGAAAAGTGAATTCAAGGTCAAAGGGAGGGTCAAGGTCAATAAATATTGATGTTCATCAATATGAATTAAAATATGATGTTTGATAGAAATATCTTGGATTGTTTCTTTGAAAGTGAGCTAGAACTGAAACTGGACTGACGGAAGGACAGAAGGATGGAAGACGGACATGACAAACGCTATAAGCCCCGGCCACAACCATGGCGAGGCATAAAAATTTACACTTTTTAAACTCTATTAAGTCTATTTTAGATAAAAATGAAAAAGGTGAAGATAACGAAACGTAATCGATCTCAAAAACCCTACAAACAATACAAATATGTGATCACGGCATAAAATACGACCCCTGGAAATTCCAGAGGTGAGATCAGGTGCACAGGAGGAGTAAGCATTCACCGTCGACAGGTCACACCCGCCGTGAGCCCTAGACAAAATATTCCATAGTCAAATTTAGTATTAAAACAAAGGCCTTCCAAATGGTTTATAAAACAGTCAAAATTACGAAATGCATACTTTAAACGAGGTTGCTAAAATCTCTGTAGCATCAACTTGCCAGTAGCCTGTCTCGGTTTTAAATTTGATTGTACTCGAAGTTTATGCTCTAGAGCATCAAATAAGTTGGGAGATATAAACACCATATGCAGGTGATAGAGGTTAATTATAGATACTACATAAACGAGGAAAGTTGCAATCTGATTAAAATCAAATCCTCGTTGCTCCTTTTTAACGATATGTCGCTTACGATCGAGGCCTCTGATTTTAATCAGATTGAGGAAAGTTGATGTTTGTAAAGCTGAAGTCATCTCTACATCCCATTCCTCACCTTCACAACATCAGACTTACTGGTTTTCCTCTACAGTTTCGTTGTAATCATTGCTATATGGCGATGTAAAAACATTTTAGGTCACTATACCTAAGTTACATTTCTTCTCCATACATATCATTTTACTAAAATGGGTCTATCATTTTTTGTTATTGCATAGTATGTACATTAAAACACGCGCCAGGGACGGACGATTTCGCTTCGTTATAAACATAATTCGTTATATCCGTTGAGTTCACAAAATGTTTTAAAAGAGGAATGAAAACCACTTCGCTGTAAGCGTCAATTCATTATAAGCGTGTTCGCTATATAAGCGTGTTTTACTGTACTAATTCGTATCACTTCGGAAAAAAACTTGACACAATATATTTGGTAATTGAATCCCTCCCTTGAAAAACTTTCAACCGTAAACGGAATTGCAAATATTAATCTCAGCGTCCATTGATCTCTATTTCCCAAAGTAAGAATTCTAAAAAGGGAGGACAATACGGCATTTGTGGCCATGACCCTCCTCTCTTTCCTCCGATGTATTATTACTATAAAATCTTCCCGGAAATGTTGGACGTTTTATAAATTATTTTCTATAGTATATATATTTACAGTGTATTTTAAAAAACTTAGAAACCCCAAGACCGTTCTATAAAAAGAAAAATAAATAAACCGACCGGTTATTAGAAATAAATGAGCTCCTCTCATCGTCGGAAACCCACGATAGACTATGTTTCGTTGCCTGCAAGGATTTCCGACGATTTCAAGAGCCCCCCCCCCCATCTATGTAGACCAGATGTTTCAGTTGGAATACGTTGGGAAATTTTAAATGTCTTTACAGAGAAATAATTGATGAAAACACCAACAGTGCAGGGTTGAAGGAGGGTGTGTGTGTTCTGTCCACAATTTCAGACATCTCTAAATGGAATATTTAAGCATTTTACAATTTTAATCATTTGGACAAGGAATTCGGAAACGTGTATTTACTGCAGAAGTGGCCAAAAATTTCTGAGGACGTGAAATAATAATTGTTCCTGTAACTCCACAAAGCGATCTCTTTCATTTCTATTTCTACAAGAAAACGCAAGTCACAGAGGGATTTTGGAGAGAGGGGCGGGGGGGGGGGGCAGAAAGATGAAAAGAAATAATTTTCTTTTTATCTTTCGGTCTCTATTTTCTTTTGGAATTTTCCAGGATGTGGGTCCACACTTTGCCAAAAATTGATTATCCTTTTTTTTAATTTAATCATTCTGATTGATTAGGCGTACGATGTACATGTAATTAGTAATCATATGTTTTATAGGAGAAAAGAGGAAATCGGTACATACATGCACACTTAATTTGTCTGCTATAAAATACACTATATTGATATTCCATATACTTATTCTAAACAATATTCAAGGCTGACATTACTGTATTTTTTCCCCTAAAACAATGTATTTATAATAGCACATTCCATTTTTCTGTTCATATCATGTGAACGGGCAAAAACATTTCTGTTTTCCTACCCCCCCCCCCCCCCACCCCACCCCAACCAAAAACATAAAATATATCTGACCCAACACCATCATTAAAAAATAGTTAAAATTGTCAAGAGCCGGTGATTTTTTTTTAGTTGTAAAGTGATCGTGACCATCGTGCTGAAAAGAATTTGAGACATAGACAATTCTACGAGTTCACTCCCTTGTTTTAAAGCCACTTGCTAGGCGGCGCTCATGTTCTGTTGTTGACGTCAATGGCTGCTTAACATACGACGACGATCGATCTCAGCAACTCCTTGCAGCTGAAGTCACTATATTTCCATCCCACACGTCATTTTCACAATGACGCCGAGGTAAGTCTGGTGCTTTGCAAAAATTTCTCTTAATTATCATCGAAAAAAGACGATAACATAGTGGTCACCTTTTGCTCAAGTTTTATTTACATGTGGCCTACAGCTAGCTAACTAGACCGGGTCTAGATTGATTTGCTGATTGATTGTCATTTAAATCTATATTTATTGTCTTGTTACATCTCCGGTATGGTTATGAAGAGTTTGTTCGTATTGTAAGAGTGTTAGCCGAAATCTTCAACTAAAACGTTGGTATAAATTACAGTACAGATGATCCTAACTGAACTCCAGAAAAAAATGTTTAATCAAATATCAAGAGTTTTGTGGACTATCAAAATCTACTTGCTTCAGGATAAAGTATAAGTGTAGAAATCATGAAAACATTTTATATCAAAAATTATAATCACTCCATCTTTGATACCTTATTATCAAAGTAAACATTAATTTTCTATAGAAGTGCAAAAAACTTTTTTTTGTATGGTGAAAACACTAATTTTAATCTAGGCATTTTGTGTAACTTTCAGATATTTAATGGAAAATGCTTTATTTATTTAATAATAATATAATAAACCTAGTTATAACTCATGTTGACGAAGTAGTAGTATCCACTTTCTCAGAAGTTTCGACATTGAAATCGCTGAATTGCACTGTCAAATTGCTGTAGACAGTTGAACCTTATTAATAAAATACAATTAAGTTTCTCTTCTTACATAAATATCAGATGATTGAATTTCAGTGGGTGTTTTGCAATATATACGTACTAACCATGGTTCATTTAACTCTGCTTTTAAAGCACTCGGTGCTTCCCAGATTTTCATTTTAGTCAAGTGCTGTATTATCTATTATCATGTAATGTGACATTAGGCCACATAAATTTAAAATTTAGATTCTCATCCAAATTTGCAAAAAAATTGGGGCGGGTGGGCGGAGATAACTCTTAAATTTTGACCCAGATTCTTGCTGAATAAAAATACATGAAAATAATACATTTGGCACCCAAAAAGCAAAATAAAAAACAACGGGGCGGGGCACTTTGAGAGGGGCGGGCGGGGATGAGAATCTAAAGATTAATTTTACCTGGCCTTAGGAGAAGTTTACTTTTTTCCTTACATTGATCTAATTGCTTTTTGATTGCAAAGAAAAAAAAACAGTGTCTCGGAAAAAGGTTTTACTCCATATAGTTCAATTAACTGACAGCTATATGTACTCTTTGTTTAACATGTTTAAGCATTATAATTTTATTCAGTATTTGTAGGAGTTAATTATGCAAAGTAAAGATTTACTTGGAGTGAAAGTAGCATTAAATAATCATTATTTATGATTTGGGCCAGTAAAATACAGATGCTTGACCAGTTATATATAAGGCAAACTTTCCCAATAAAGCAATTAATTTGGTTACTTAAGTTTTTTCAGGCTTATAGTGAAATCTTGCATGTAAAAGAAAAGTATTAATTACTAAAGCAGTGTGTTTTTCCTCATAGTTTAAAAATGAAAAATTTAATCCCCCCACCCCCCACCCCCAACTCCAAAAAGAGTGTTATTAAATTTTCAATGAGATTCATAAAACATTGGAAAATATCATTGCATTAAGAAGAGGATCAGTTAACTTGTAAGCTTTGGTTGTACTAAGAATTAAAAAATTGTGTTGATTACATTTCTGTGGTGAACTTAACCACTGAATTGAACATTTTGACCAGTATAAAAATGTATTTGAATAACTAGACTGACCAGTGCAATAAGATATAATTATTTCAAGGACAATGACATAAGTGCTTGAGCAGTTACACTGTGCACAATAAATGATGATGCAGATCGCTATGTATATATATAATATTACTTGCATTTCACAAGTCAGCAGATCTATCTCATCAATAAGTAACCCTATGGGGAGAAAAATGTATTTACATTTATGAGCATATGCCAACTGGGGGGCTTTATGAAACATTTTGAAGACTAATAGAGTATTATAGTAGGCTGCCTATTAAATAATGAATCTATTATAAACAGCTGTGCCATTAGATTATGTAATGTTTATAAAGTATCAAATTTTCAGAGAATGTCAGGAGATATACATATATCTTTTAAAGAATATGAAAAAAAAATATGTCAGTAGTATCTTAGTCTTATAAAATAAAACACTGGGTTAGACAAAACAGATGCTACCTACATGATGTTGAATGTTTATTTATATTAGATAAGTATGATAAGATCCTAAAACATATCTAGGAGATTCAAATATTGTCTCAAATTTAAATGTCTTTAAATTGTTCTACTTCCAATAAATTTGTTTTCCAGGGTGACACATGTCTGCAAGAAAAGGTTCACATAAATTGCAGCAGATAACAAGAGTGAAACTGAAACAACACGAATCATGACTTGGAATATCCCATAACAGAATACTATGTCCGATAAATATTTCTGTCCACGTCTTATTGACTACATCCTGATAGTGGGCAGTCGACATCCAAATAACAACAACAATGTAGCCCAGACCCCCGAGCTTCTACGACGTTACCCTTTGGAGGATCATCACGATTTTCCTTTGTCGCCAGACGTCATCTTCTTCTGCCAGCCAGAAGGATGTATCAGTGTGGGTCCCAAGCGCATGAGCTTGAGAGAGACGACTTCATTTGTGTTCACATTAACAGAAAAAGACACAGGGAAAGTGCGATATGGAATCTGTGTGAATTTTTTTCGACCAATAGAGAGAAAGGTGTCCGAGAAATCAAAATCTCTGAGTGCATCTTGGGCAGATGATAATGGAAATACGGAACTGGACAGAAGAAAGTCACCTAAAACTAAGCGAAAATTGAAGACAGCAAGTCGTGTTCGAAATAATACTTTAACATCACTGTGTATTGTTACTCATCATCCATTCTTCTCAACATTCCGAGAATGCCTGTTCATTCTGCGCAAACTTATAGACGCTTGCCATGATAGAAGTTGTACCAAAAGAATTGGTGGATCCAAAGCAATATCAAGGTGTGTATCATGTCGATAATGAAATTTGTTTGAATTGTATTGTGTACTTTTAAACAATTGTAACACAAAAAGTATATAGACAGAGTAAGCCAAAAATTTAGATAAGAATGGAGCATTTGGCTTGTTTTTCATGTTTCTATAAAATCACTATGTGACAAGTCAAATGATCTTATCTCCCCTTTGAAGCATTGATTGATATTTGAATGTCATAGGATGTTATTTAGTTTGCTGGAATGCAAGCTTTCAAAGCCTGCATGAATAGATCCTGGGATGTATAATGAAAGAGAAGTGTTTGATTTTAAAAAGGAAAAAGACTCTGTTGTTTTGTTCTTTAATTTTGGCTTCACTGATCAATACAAGGCAACATTTGGTAACAATCCCACAGCCATATTCCTACAAGAGCTGAATCTGTTAGAAGTACAGGCAGTCTCCTCTCATTAACTCAGCTTCATTTAAGGCATTATTGATTCCATCAGTTTCCTCTGTTATTTTAAACCAATACATGTCCATGAACATGCTATAGGGCACATTTTCCATATATATGGTGTTGCTGAAATCTATTTTCAGAATCGGTAAAACTAAATCAAGATCATTTGTTTGTCTAGTCATTTTATGAGGACTCTTAAAATAAGAAATATTGTATAAAATTTAGAAAACATGGTTGAAATGTGTTTTTTATTTTTTCATTTAATTCCCCAAGTAGTGTCAAGTTCACTTTTAATAGTAAACAGAGCTGGTATATCTTTGTGTGTAAAATACCAGAGAAATTTTAGGATTGTGGTGTTTACTTATTATTATAAAAGCTTGGACTATCTGTGTCATTAACACTTTTTTTGTGAAGTTTTAATCATGTTAATGTCAACCAATGTACTATTCCCAAGGCTATTTAATTCCAAAAGACGTGTATTTTAAATTTTGTATTTAGTACTTTCTCACTTTAAATGTAAGTTATTAAATTAAAAGTAATACTGTTGAAAGGTTATTATGTTTATTTATAAAGGAATTTTTTAATTTAAAAATCTCTTCTATATTCTACAAATTAAATCCAATTCCACAGATTACATCTATAATAAATAACTGTGCATTATACTTGAAAATTGTAACTTGTATAAAATATCTGTGGTATAATGTCTGACTTAGTATTAAAATCTGATGCTGTGTAGTGTGTATGTATGGACATAATGAAATGGGTTGCATTAGTGTATTAATATGACCATTCTTTTGTGAAATGACCTCAAGCAAGATTGTCCTGGTGACAATGGTAATTGCTTCCATCTAAATTAATTGACGCAGGTATAGTCAATGTGTCAATTTAGGGACCATCTGCTTAAACAGAAAATTTTGATAGACATGGACATTATCATATTACGTACTGTAAATGTATTTTATTTAGCATGTATGCTAATTGTTATTTGGAGGAAATTGACTTTTCAACAAGTTAGCGTAAATTTGATTAAGTGCATGTCTGAATGTGCTAGATATAAATAATATATGTACTCTTAGACAGTTAGCGATGTACATGATTTAGCAAAAGCTGCTTTCAAATTCTGCCAAAGGCACTAAAAAGAAAACACCACTAAGTCAATTAAAATGTATTTGTGTGTACAGTATTACTGGAAATACAGAGCTTATTACAATAAAGAAATATGTTTCTGATAAGGTACATTCTCAAAAAAAGTCATATAGCTGAAATGTAAACAGAAAAAGGTTTTAAATGTTCTTGTCAGTGATATATCTAGAATTAAATCCACAATTTCATTTAGATATTTATGATTGCAATGTGTAAATGACAACTGTATTGAAATTTAAGTCTTAATTTCTCAACTGAAAATTGTACAATATATTTTTCGAGGCTTTCATGACCATTGGATTGTGAATGAATATGAGCACTCAGACATGTATATCCACTTTTAATTGCATTGAATACCTTCCTGTCAACTGCCAGAGGCACCATTGGTAGTATGTCCATATATATAAAAAAAAAAAAAACTTGCTGTGGATTATTAGGGCTGCCTGAATAGAATTATATACATGCAATTAGAGTATTAAAAAAATTAAAAATAATACTAACGAGTTCTCATCATGGAGTGTTTTGAGTTCAAGCAATATTCATATATAAGACTGTTGGCCTGTGTGTTTCTTTTGCCTAGGTTTATCTCTATTGAATTTCATACTACATGTATTATAATCATATTGTCAGACTTGGAGTGTCCAAAAAAATGTACCACATAGGTAGAAAATATACTAATAATTACTTTAACACTTTGACTTTAGGGACACAGTTTGGGGAGTGTTGACAGGACAGGGGTCAGACAACCTGACAGGCCTTGTGATGCATGAAGTCAAAGAAATAGAAACATGGGTTCTGAGACTTCTAAGTGCACCAGTACCTGTCCCTGGGAAGACCAGAGTTGAGGTTTGTTACTATGTAACCATGGAAACAGTTAGTTGTAGTGTACTGCAATATCTGAGTTGTCTACCACATAATTTTAAGTCCAGCATAAGGGATGCACATGTACCTATTCAACTATTAAATGAATTCCTTAGAATTTTGTATGCACATGTAGGTGATAGATTTCTATATATGGAAATAACAGTATTTTCTAAGAAGCTGAGAAAATGTCAGATGAAGTCAATTTCTATTATGGTAAACTTGATATCCAAACATCTAAGATCAACATTTCATTACTGAACTAAATCTGTATCATCTCTAGCTAGATCTTGTTATATCTATAGCCCAGACATTTCAGTATTACATGTTATAGTCAAACACTTCAGATTTCTGAGTTATGAATACATTGATATCAGATTATTTTGTGTAATGTATGGGATAAAGAAAATCACCAGGATCAGCTTAGGGTGTGGGCGATATTAATTTAATATTCCTGTATTAATGCTATCAGACTAGAAACTTGTTCAGAATTTTTTCAACGTCAATGCTTTGCACTGCTTGTGATAACAGCTGACTTGGAATAATGACAGCTGATAGTAATTAGAAACTTGTAATGAGGATTGAAGTATTTTTTATCCAGAAATACATGATAGCACAATATCTGAGAACTGGAAATCCATTATGCATTAACCTGGCACCAGTAGTCCCAGTTATTCTACTTAATCAATATATCATGTACTTTGTCAATGTGCGAGATCATGGTGACAATGGCATAATTATGTAACATTTGATTCACAAATAAGCTGTTTTTGGACCATTATCATCACATATTGTGTCTAATATACCTAATGATGTGTAGTGATACTTTCAGCAGTATTATCTTGATTATCTGCATATTTTATGTATAGAATTTGGCTACAATGTGTGTGCTCTTGCATATTTTATAAAATTCTGGTAATCAGAGTCAGTGTTTTTGATAACTTTTAAAAAAAAATTATTAACTCAGATGTATTTGCTTCATTTTTTAGTGTAATCAGACAATGACTCAGAGTTGAAAATTTGCTAAGTACTGTTATCTAATGACTTCTGAATCGATTAACAAAAACATTTTTTTTCTCCAAAAATGTCTTTTATAGAAGTTATATCATTAACAAATTCATACAAGTGGGATCACTTTATTTATCCAGGTTCAGGTGTTGCCAAAAGAACTGGAAGCCCCACTGTTGTTTGCCCTGCCCGATCACACTAGGTTCTCTTATATAGATTTTCCCCTCCATCTCCCACTAGAACTTCTTGGGGTGGATACCTGTCTAAAGGTGCTTACTGCCATCATGCTGGAATACAAGGTAAGCCATTGGGTTTAGTGGACAGAGAATTTTTTTTCTATATGAAGTATGAAAGAATTCTTTATTGTATAATACATTGTACTATAGAGCATGCTTAGAGAGCCAGTACCCAAGACCTTAATGAAAGTCCCCGAATTAAGACATAGATATGCATGCATGCTTAAATGAATTTTTCTTTGTATATATTATATTATATTGAAATGTTGCCTTTTCTGATGACCCCCCCCCCCCTAAAAAAAAATACTGATATGTAAAAGAATCATCAAGATCATTTTAGATGTACACCTGGCACCAAATTAAAGCAGTTGTACACTGTATATTACACACACATATTAAAGTTTTTAATGGTACTCTATGTTATATAATTGATACTGATGAACAGCAAGACATTCCAATTCTCCTGATGATTGAGTTTTTTTGACCTTAGATTGTGATGCAGTCCCATTATTACAATGCTATGTTTATGATGTCCTTTGTTGCTGTGTTATACAGGTTGTGATGCAGTCTCGTGACTACAATGCCCTGTCTATGAGTGTGATGGCCTTTGTTGCTATGTTATACAGGTTGTGATGCAGTCCCGTGATTACAATGCCCTGTCTATGAGTGTGATAGCCTTTGTTGCTATGTTATACAGGTTATGATGCAGTCTCGTGATTACAATGCCCTCTCTATGAGTGTGATGACCTTTGTTGCTATGTTATACAGGTTGTGATGCAGTCCCGTGATTACAATGCCCTGTCTATGAGTGTGATAGCCTTTGTTGCTATGTTATACAGGTTATGATGCAGTCCCGTGATTACAATGCCCTCTCTATGAGTGTGATGGCCTTTGTTGCTATGTTATACAGGTTGTGATGCAGTCCCGTGATTACAATGCTCTGTCTATGAGTGTGATGGTCTTTGTTGCTCTGTTATACAGGTTGTGATGCAGTCTTGTGACTACAGTGCCCTCTCTATGAGTGTGATGGCATTTGTTGCTATACAGGTTGTGATGCAGTCACGTGACTACAATGCTCTGTCTATGAGTGTGATGACCTTTGTTGCTATGTTATACAGGTTGTGATGCAGTCTCGTGACTACAATGCCCTGTCTATGAGTGTGATGACCTTTGTTTCTATGTTATACACTCAGGTTGTGATGCAGTCTCGTGACTACAATGCCCTCTCTATGAGTGTGATGGCCTTTGTTGCTATGCTGTATCCTCTAGAATACATGTTTCCTGTGATTCCATTGCTGCCAACCTGTATGTCCTCTGCAGAACAGGTAAGTAGTGTGTCTGAATTTTATTTATTGAGAGTTCTGTAATGATTATTGTTACAAAATGAAATATGTAGCCCTGTAATAATTCTGTAAGATAGCTGTTTCAAGAAGGGAAATGTTATAAGAAGTAAAGATTATGCAATCTTAAGGAACCTAATCACAGATTTAGATTAATCAGTAGTGCTATGAAAGTTGATTGTGATGAATGAATCCAAGCATTGTTAATGCAGTCTTGCCCACAGGGACATGCAAAAGAAACAAAATTGATATTGTAGCAGAGATTGCAGTGGTATAATTACAGAATTCAAATATCTCAAGAGCTAATCCAAGTCAATGTCTGTTCTTAATACAATTTATTGCTATACTTGTAAGGCTGGCTGAAATTAATTCTACATTTAATGTAAGCTTCAGAACCTATGAAGGAGGGAGAAAAAAATAAACAACACAATTTCAAACAAATGAATATTAACTTATGTACATGAATATCAAATACTGTAAATATTTGTAAACATGTAGGGTTATTGTTTAACGATCATTTTCAGTAAATCTGTCAGTTTAAATAATAGACTTAAATTGGCTCAAATATACCTCACAGAGGGCCCTAATGTCTATCTCTATGGAATCAGTTTTTAGCTGCTAAAAGTAAAAGCAAACCAGAATAGAAACTTTAAAAAATGACCGATTTGTTTGTTTATTCAAATTTCCAATTTCTCTGAAATCTAGGCATGCAGCTGATGTTAAACATAGAATTAACTTTGGACAGCTTTATAGAACTAAAAAAAAAAAGTTTAATGATTTTCAAATCTTTTAGAGAAAATTCATGTAAGAAATGAAATTTAATTCTGTTTGCATGATTCTGCATGATCCAAGAGAGTCAAATTTGCCAGCCTGAATTACACTTTTTATTGCCTGAAGTGCAAATGACCCTTATAAAATGTATTTGATATTAAATATTGATGTAAGCTGACAAAAGTTTTTTTTTGGTTTCTGATTTTGACAGCTGCTCTTAGCCCCAACACCATTCATTATCGGGGTGCCAGCAAGCTTTCTTCCATACAAGAATGTTAAACTGCCTGATGATGTCTGGCTTGTGGACCTTGACTCAAACAAGGTTAGGATATATCACTTTACATACCAATCAATGCACATAAAATATCAAGAAGAATTTATATACATTCATTACTGTTATGTCTCAGTTGAGGGTATTTTGGCTGACTGTGTATCAGATTTTTCATTAGATATGTATCCTGCATGCTATATTAATTGATTTGCCTGACTGCATGAATTTCTCTTTCCCTTGTGGAAAACAGGGCCTCAACATGCGAGTTTTCTTGGTGTTTGTGTCCATTTTCTTTCTTTTGTTCCCCAGAGGTAGATCATGTAGAGTTAATGTATCATACACATTTGCATTTATAAGACTTTGTGTATGTTTCAGTTTAAAAAAAAAAACAAAAAGAATTTCAAGTTTTTATTCAAAGGGACTTTTAAATTGATGAATATACTGTTTGTTGCATTATTCAATTACATTAAGAGGTTATTTTGGAATGTTTACAAAATATGGCATATCATTCCAATATATCAAGATGAATATGGAGTTAACACTTTTTTGTGCACAAAATGTAAATTTAATAATTTTGTTGTAGGTCACTTTAAATAGTCCTTTAAATTTGTCCATGATGTAAGACACTCAAACTACACTGTATATAGACATATAAACTACACAGAAAATGTGCAACAGATGTGATGTTAGCTTGCTGTTCATAGAAAATAGAAAACCTTGTCCCAAAGGTCTCGAGAAGTTAAGGGACATGTGGGGGTTGATTGTCCTTACTCTAGGCTGTCGGCCCACTCAGTGCAGTCTTCCCACACGGAGATGTATTGATCTTCATGTTTGGTCATATTGATGTGTAGGCGATGATCAATTTTCTGGAAGCAAAATCATGAAAGCTCAATTTTCTGGCTGTCTGCAACTGGATGTGTCCTGGGTTTAAATAGGGATCTAGAAAGCACTGATTTATTCTGTTTTAAGTGATCTCATGTCTGCTAGTGCTGAAAGTTGTCTTATAAAGAGATGTAAATGAAACGGGTCTTTGTATGAATAATGGATTAAAGTTTAAGATAGAAAACTTGCTGAGAGTTCACAGTTAGTATTAAATGGTGCTATGTATAATTTTTGTTTTACTCTTATGCATTAAATTGGTATTTCCTGTGCTTCAGAATTTTTTTTTTGAATGGTTCCTCAAAGTAAGCATTAAGATTTTTTGCATTTGCAATTTTTGCGAGACAATTTATTTGCAATGCTTGAAACAAAGTACTGGAATGTTTTACAACTCTAATTTTTATCTATTTTGACTGTTTAACAACAAATTCTGCAAAACTGGACAGTTGCAGAAATGACCCTTTGTATAGTATACTGGTAATTTGTATCTTAGCATGAATGATCCATATTGCAGGAACAAACATGAACTTGTTTGTGCTCAAGACATATTTTTTTTTTAAAATTCAGAACCTTATCTCTTTCTTTGAAAACTTAATAATTAATAGTTATTAATTAATGAATAAAATATACAAAAAATATACAGTAAAATATACAGAATAGTTGAACTTCTTCTTTTTGGAATGATTGATCAAGAAGCAAAAATCACAGAAATGAATTTAAAATAATTAGAAGTGAGGACATTTTCTGGCAGTCTGCCTTTCAACATGTTCAATGTATAAGGTTGCCATCACTTTGATTGAGTATATAATAAATGGTATTCTGTTGAGTTATCAGTGGTATTCAAATTGTTGAGTTATAAATATTGGTTTTCAGATTGTGACATTTTCAGATTTTATTCTTTTTAAAATTAGTTGTATATGTATTGAGGCTTTATTATCATCTGTAATGTGTGGCAAAAATCAATAATTTTATACCTAACCTAATTCTCTGGGGTTCATTAGTTTCTGTAAAATTGTCATGTAAATGTGTTTTCATTGTAATCACTCGGATGAAATTCCGGTTTCTGGTATCTTGTAGAGAGAAAATAAATATTGATTATTAATGTGATGTCCACAAATGTGTAAAATGAACATACATTAGTTTACTAAAAGTGTCAGAATTTTAGAAGCAAAATTTTGCTGTCTGCATATTCATCTTATGATGCTTAGTATGCACTAATTTCATTTTCAAATGTTTTATCATTAGATGACAATAGGCAGAAATGAAGAATTACCTCCCCTGCCTGAACCAGAGGGAACACACTTAAGAAATCACTTAAAGCAGGTGTGTATTAGCAGAGGAAGTGAGGGCATTCACATAAAGGGGGGAACAACCTTAAGAACAGACAATGTCAAAGCTGGTCCATGGGGATTATTTTAGTCTTTGTTGCAGTGGTTTTGATTATATAAGCTTTACTTAGGTGAACTATAAATAGATATCTGTAATCGTTAACCAAAGAGAATTATTTGGATTAATGATAATTTTTATTTCAGAAAATGTTAAATGATCCATATTTTAAAATCTTCTTTATGGATTCAGGCTTTAGCAAGCATGTCCATGACCCCACAGCCAATAAAGAACCTGGATGCCCTAGCCCAGAATCCAGATACCTGGAAGAGACGAGAGAGTTTCTCTTCTCAGACTGGATTTAATCCACTTATTTATGGGAATGATGTGGATTCTGTTGATGTAGCAACCAGAGTGGCCATGGTAAATATGAATTGTACATATATAATGCTTTTACTGTAGACAAATTTCTTTCCTTCATGCTTCATTTGTCTTCAGCAATTCAAGCAATGAACCATTTATAATTCTGTATTTTTCTTTTTATATACATTCATTCCAAGCAAAAATTTATAGGTATCATCATGTTCGTCTGTGTATGTGTTTCTTTAGGTGTCTGTTTGTCTGTTGGTCCCGTTTATGTTAAAGTTGATACTTTTTAATGGAGAAATAACCAGCTATTTGCAGTAATTTTTACATGCTCTAAACTGATATGATACAAAGTTGAGATAAGGTGTGCCCATATGACTGGTACATGAAGCAACTATACAACTGATATACTTTATTGATTTCTGGATTTCCTTTAAGTAGTGTTATTTTATTGTACAACACTTTTAAGGCTGTTGAACTTATACATATCAGATTCATGTACTCATAGATAAGATACAATGTAGATGAAATCTTTAACTCTGTACCTAGTTCCTCAAAATAAAAACTATGTTATGTATTATTTGCTTAGTGTAAATGGGTGCAAAATTTTTTTATGTATAAAAAGAAAAAAAAAATGTTTCATAACTAGGTATAAAATATATACTTCCTGAATAATTATTGGAATAACAAATATATTGTAGATGTATTTTACAAAATTTCACAGTTTTGAGAAATCAATGACTAATTGGGTACATTTTCTCTATTCAGATTCGGTTCCTGAATTCTTCCAACATTCTGGGTAATTTCTCGGAGCACACCAGAACGTTACGACTGTACCCCAGGCCTGTCGTGGCATTCCAGATGTACAGTTTTCTCAAGTCTCGCCCAACTCGAAGTCTCTTCACAGCTCGACTTGCTCGCACTCAGGTGACTTTCAAGTTCTTCTCTTACCTTGTCATGTTGACTTATTAAAATTTAGAATTTCAATATTTGAGTTATTCTGAGGAATTCACTTTCAAATAGTTTAAATTTGTTTTTGATTTAAAAAGAATATACAAGTCTTGTTAATCATTGATCTTTTTCATCAGAATTAGTTAAAATTGCTCTGAATCACCAGAAAGTTAGACATGAAGAATGATATTTATTTGATTTTCATTTTAAAAAAGCTTCTCATGTATTTCTACAAATGCTTTCAACATTTAGGCGGTGGAGTATTTTGCTGAGTGGATATTAAGTCCAAAGAATGTGGTTTTCCTAAGAGTACAGACTTCAGTGTACGACCCACTTCTGATTGGTGACAAACCTAAATGGTACGCCCATCAGCTCCAACCAATAGAATTCAAAGTTTATGATGATGGATCCTCATTGGGCACAGCTTTATCATCAGCAACTGGCATTTATAGTGATGAAAATCCAACAGGTATAAATAGACTTGTTAAAATCAAAAAACAGATGGATTACTAAAGATTTTTTTTTTTTTCTGAAATTTTTTGAATGTATATTTTGGCTAGATTTTGTAATTTCTTCATATGACCTGTCAGTTTGTTTGATTGACAGATGAGAGTGGCAGCGACAGTGACGGGGCTGACAGCACAAGCTCCTCCTACTCATCTCTGAGTGATTACGTCACTGATATGATCAACAGCGAAATAGATGGGGACACACCAGGTAAGCTAAAGAAAAAAAAAGAATATTCTATAAGCTTATGTATGGCTTAATTTTGTGACTTTGTTGTTCTGCTTTATACAGTGAAAAAGTGTGCATTGTAAATAAATTTATTATATATTAATTGTGATTTAACTTGAACTGTTTTATTATATGAAGACTGATTAATGTGTTTTACAGACGTGACAGGGAGTGGTAATATTTCTACCACGGTTCCACATTTTATACTTTTCTCAGTTTATGTCATGTTGAATTTATTCCTCGTTTCTTTTTAATAGCATCATTTATTTTGAGAGAGGGAGCAGGTGCAATGTACATTATCAAAATCTATAACTGGTCATTTGATCATTATCATTTTAAATGATTAATAAAATCAGAACATGAAATATTTTTAAGTATTCAACTGTACAGTTGAATTTTGGTTTCTCCAACATTGATATCTCGAATACCATAGATATGCCAAAGTGAATTTGAAGTCTCAACCATGTTATAACCTCAATATCAAATCCTGAAATACCTCTCAGTTTTTTTTCTTGGCCCCATTGAGTTGGAGATAATGAGGTTTGACTGTAATTGCAACTAACTGAAAATAATGATAAAATCCAACAAAATCTGAAAGATGGTGTGTTATTTCTTTATGAAATTTTCAATTCAGTCTGTAATTCATGACAAGACTATAGATTTCACCTGCTCATGCATTAAACATTAGGTCATTGCCTGAGAGACAGAATTAAGATATCATTTTGTTCCATGTTTTTGAAGTGAATGTTTTAGACTCAGGATATACTGTAGATTAAGTGCTGGAGAGGCTGCCTTTCTTGTATGTTGATTTATTACTTGTATCCATTGATGGCCTTTTAGCAATTTCTTATTTATGGGCTCGTAACAAGAAACAAAAAAAATCTAAATGGAAAAATGTAAGATACTTGCCAATGTCAGATTCATGAATTAAGGATTGCTAGAATTTTATTATTTTTTCTTTTATTTCTTGACCGGTGAAACAAAGCAGTTGTTATTATAGAAAGGTAGCCAATCTCAGATGACAAAGATCTGTATTGAGCATGCTCACAATTTGAAGTGATCATATATACAAGCAGTGTTTTTAAAGACAGGAGATTATTGATTACCAGTAGATGTTCATGATGCCAGTGTGCCATGGGGCTTTCTTTTATTATGTGCATGGGACCACACTGCTTTTGCAAAGAAATTTTTAAAATAAAACTGAAACCAGTTTTTGATGTGCTACTGTATACAGGTTTATTTTCGTCTCCTGTTATTTTCTCCCGTTCACACTTGCAAACAATTTCGCCCCATTTTAATTTCGCCCAGTAACAGTTTTGTTTAAGAAATTATACTTTTTATTTTGATTCGCCTTGTCTTAAATTCGCCCACTTGTGTCTATGGCCAAAGGGGTGAAAATAAAACAGGGGGGAAAAATTCCTTGTATGCAGTAATTCTTTTTTAGAAGTATGTGAAGGAAGGCATGCAATTTAAGGATCATTTTCTTTGTGTGAAGTAATCTGAACAATCACCAAGATCACTGAAGAATGCTTAATTAATAAAAAATGACATCCACATTTCACTGATTTTCTCTTGTTCTGTGAGGCAGAAGTAATTATAATGTAGAACATTTTACAATTTTTTCACAAGGTTGATCCATAGGTAATTTAGATTGGATAGATTTAAGTAATTGTGTATAAACAACAGAAAAGTTTTACAAAGGGGGGGGGGGAATCTTCAACCTTTTAATTATTTTTTCATTTAATAATTGCAGCATTTGTTCCTGAGAATCAGGTTCTTGCAGTAGATGAGTCTAAGGTATACTCCCCTCCAGATAAACTTCAGCTTCCCGAGACGTCTGTCACAACCAGTGACTCCGCCTTCTCCATGCTGGAAAGTGATCTCAGTAGCTCAGAATCCTCCAGTCCAACATACAGCAAAGACCCCCCTGGTCAAGGTCAGGAAGAGGTCAACAAACCACAGATCAAAGGTCAACCTCCTGCAGAGGTATACAGCAAGTGGAAGTTATATTACTCATTGTTGTTTTATGTGTAATGGTGTTTTTTTGTGCTCTCAATTCATAATTTTATTTTCTGGTGAATGACCTGTCTGTTCTGCCATCAGCAGTGATTATAAGTAATCAATTAAGGATAAAGTCAACATTTTATATGATTAAGAGATCAAACATTTTAATGCATATACATGTATATTCAATATGTTGTTGATTGGAGTAGAACATTCTAAGTGGTAGATCTAGGAAGAGAATTGACTAAGATTACAAATTAAAGATTAGGATTAAATACTGTACATTATACATTGTATTTCTCAAACGCTTTTGTTTTAATTTATATACCTTTATTGGAATTATTGAAATGGTTTAAATTGTTACATCTTGATGTAAGTGTATTGGGAGTGAGTTTGATATTAATTTTGATATCTAAAATTGATCTAATTTTTCTTCCCCTTAAAGCTTGGTGGTGAAAGATTTCGGTATGATTCTGGTAATGTCACCCCAACTCTAAATTCTTTAACAAGGTAAGTTGCAGAGCTGAACTTTAACATATTTTCTTACGGTACTTGCCAAAGCTCGAATCATGAAATTCACAATTCTGAACATAATTTTTACTTTCTTAATTTTTTTCATTAAAGAACTAATTGACAACTTGAAAAATATTGTTGATTAAAATAGAGTCTGTGATATATTCACCGGGACTGTTATTCAGTTTTTTTTAAACACACAGCAAATTATGAAACAAAATTGTCCAGTCTTAATTGATGCTAAATTAAAAGTAACAGAAATTATAGTAGCATCAACAAATATTTAAAGGTTTAACATCAAACATTAATTTGCTTTTCTTCCAACCATTTTTATTACCATTGTCTTCTTTTGCTTCATCTTGCTTAACACCATGGTATCATACCTAAAACCCAAACCTAGTGAGATCAATGCCACTAATCAAAGTTCAAAATCAAATGTAATATTGCCTTGATTGTGAACTTCGATTTTGATCAAGTTTGTGAACCAGATTAAAAGTCATTATTATATTATGATCGGGATCAAAATACTTTTTATGCATGCTTTTGATTTGATCTTATGATAAAAAAGTTGACAACATCTTCAGAGAAAAATCAGTTGTCTATTCAGACAAGTGCCAGGCACTATTCATCGATCTGTAAAAAAATTTCATTGGTACTGGACAGGCGTTAATGTCGAGCCCTGAAAGTGGCCAAAAACGATTCCACCAACACAAACAGCTGGTTTTATTACCATGCGCAAATTAAAATCATGCACAGAGAAGTGACGTTACTTAATATCGTTCATTGATAATTTTTCAGTCGAACAGAGAGCGTTGGCTCAAACAACAGTACTCCAGAGCTACCAAAGAGGCCACCTCTACAGCCATTGACTCGAAGTTTGAATTCAGCTTTTGAAGCTTATGAGAAGCCACTGTCATCTGGCATTAGGGGAACAGAAAACTTAGGAATTCCAAATTTTAGGAAGGATAGCAGTAGTACCAGGTCTAGTCCACACCCAAAGGTAATTGTAATTACTGTTTATGTACTTGTCTAGTTGGAACATCAAAGTACTTGTAATCACTGAGTATCTGTCAGGTCCAGTACAAACCCAGAGGTATTTGTTATTACTTTGTATGTACCAAGTCTAGTCCAAATGTCAAGGTACTTGTATTCTCTGTATATGTACTAGGTCTCATCCAACACTTAAATTAATTTAATAAATGTGAAGAAATTATAATTTGATTTCTGCCTTGCAGGAATTGCTCAAAGAATTTCAATTTTAGATTATGTTCAGTTATTTTAATTGCTTCTTTTTTATACACAGGGAGATCGAACATCAACCCCTGATTCTTTGATGTCCACAATAAGTCATTTCAGTAATGAGTTGACAGACATTGCACAGTCTGCAAGCACAACAATGTCAGAATTTTTTGGTAAGTTTTTTTTAATGATTATTTTAAAACTTAAGGAAAAACTTGAAACCTATCTATACTATAATAGAAATGTTTGTAAATTCAGGGCTTGCTTCATAGATACAATGTAGATGTAAATAGATATCCAGCTATAATCAATGAGAACTGAGTAGATTATTTCTTTACATTGTCGTACAAAAGCAGCTGGCTTAGAGCCACAGATGTCACACATTAAACAAACTAGAAAACAGCTGGGCCAGGAGTCCATAAAGAAAATAAAAAGAAAGCAATCAAGAAGTTGTGAAAATGTCAGGCTTTTCTGTTTACTATAGCTTCAGATGAGGAGGAGGTGCTTGAACGGAGATCAGACCCTGGTAACGACACACACACACTGCCCTTTATAGACAGCATATCAAATTGGTGTTAGGCCCCTCCCCTCTTGCTGTTTTACTCTTTTATGTTTTTCGTACATGAATATTTTATACCCTCTCTTTGCCAGTGCTTTATCTACAAAATATGTAACTATGAGACTTACATGTGAACTGTCGATTTTTACAGGTGTATTATTTCTGGAAGAGATCTTGTTCATGTTATATTTGTACTATGGATTGCATGCAGAGTATTAATGTTTGATATCTTTTAGGCATACTGGCAACATGAATATAAGGGGGCTTAAGAATTGTAAAACATTGCTTAAATTTTGTTTTTTGTTTATTGACTATATAAATAATGTAGTTGCAGTTAGATTCATTTTGTTTTATTCTCGTTAAAACTTTGTTACTAATGAGTAAAATACATATTCAAATAGAGTTTATATAATCAATGAACTTTTATCATCTGTTGAAAAAAGCCAGAGTTTAAAAAAACAATATTCTTTGAAATTTTGACCATGTAACCTAATGCTTTGAATATTTCATGAAAACGTTGATTTTCAGTATAGTTTCAAATATGGCTTGCAAGTGTGCTATTCTGTGACATTTTTATGATCTTCTAGGATCGACAAGATCACCACACACAACTCAACAAAAGTCTGCTAAACCATTTGCTCCTCTTGGTAGGTGCTTTCTTGCATTCCCCATTTTCAACCCTCTTTTGGTGCTGTACTGTTTTCTTGCACCTTTTAATTCTTTTACCATTTTTCCTTTATTAATCTTAGTAACTTCAACCTATTTCTCTGCACTTCTTTGAGCCTGTGAATATATCAAATCTTAATTGTATACTCATAAATTTAAAGAAAGAGTGCATGTGGTGATTGCAAAGAAATTGAAACAAAATGCTTCTTCCAATTTTGGTACATATATATAGAATATGTGGATAAACAGAAACAACAATTGTGAATTTTATGTTCCCAGCCCTCCTGGGGCCTGAGGATGGGGCCATAGGTTGGGGTTAAGTTGGTCATGTACTAATTCATTCTTGGACATTTAGCAAGCAAACTGAATGCATGATGACAGTAAGCTATGGGCTTTTTACTAATTGTCAAGTTTTTGTCCAAGAGCTCAGACTCAAGGGTGGGGCTCAGTTGATTATATATTTATGTTTACCCTAAAAATGTTCTTTACTTATGAACATCTAGGAGACAAGCTTCATGAATATATAATAATGAAATGTAGAGTGCTCATCAAATTCTAATATTCAAGTGTCTTGACATTCAAGAGTTTCAGTTTGTAGGTGGGTTGAGTTGGTCATAGACTGAGAAACTCATGATACTCAGGTGACTGTCAAGACCCATAATCGTCATGTTTAAGCATGTAGATTTCCGTTGTGTTTCAGTGTTAACTGTTTGACTTAAGTGTTGTTTATTTAAAAGAAAAAAATGTTTTTTATTGCTGCACAGTTAAAGAATATGTAATAGTATAAGGTTGCTTAAAATGCTACAATCATTGCATTTAATGGGAACCACTCTTGAAATTGCATGATTTAAGCTAGAACACATAACCGAGTGTGATTTTTTTTTGTTATTGAACAAATATTTATATTCAAAAAATAAATGAATGTTTTGCATAATCATATAAAAGAGACCTAAGCCCCTGTTCTTGAGGAGCTGTGATATAAGTTTGTATCTGACAATGTATTTCAGTTTGTTTTCCCCTAAAATTATACTACTGATGAAAGTCTGTGAGTAACTGATCAATTATGGAAATCAATTTTGCTAGAATTTTGATATTTAAGGAAGCACAAAAAGGGAAGAAAAAAACTGTACATCTGACATGTTTAGATATGGGTATCAAATATACTAACTAATAGTCTGAGTAGCATCTATCATTACTGTCATTGATTACAGTCCCTCATCAGAAAGTGAGTTATCAAAGGACTGTTGATTGAGAATTGGATTAATTTATGCTCTTGTTGATTTTTCTGTAGGAAATCGTAAAGCCTTGGTAGAAAAGTCGGGATTAGTTAAACATGCCACTAACAGGAAACAGAAAGAGGCTGGGGTAAAACCAGGCTCCTCAGACAACAGGAGTGTTTCTAACAGGTTTGGCTTTTCTTATCAGGTGTGAAAGATTTTCATGCTTATATTTAAATGATCTTGTTTTGAAAACTTCGATTGACTTCATTTTTTTTTAGTGAGAACCAGATGTTTCTTAAGGAAGTAGTAAACAGTGTCCTGGAGGGTCAGGGTGTCAGCTGGCTAAAACTAGGGAGGATCCGTAAATTGATGGAGGACGAGAACTACAGAAATTTCATCGTCAGCAGACTGAATCGTAACTTGGACAAGAAATTGTCAGATGATATCCCTCACCTAGAAGATGTGGTATGTATCAAAGAGTGAAGCCAGTGGAAAATTTTGAATATCATATCTTATGAAAATTTATGTCATTCATTTTATTGATTGTTTTGTGCATAATTCATGACATACCTCAGGTATTATTTTCAAAATGCTATGACAGATGCCCTTCATTTTGATAGAAAAATATTTTAGTTTGAAAATATGCTTTTTCAGCCCCTGAACAAGCCAGTATACAAGGGTATGTTGACACTGGTGAAGGCCATTATCCATGGTCTGGAGCACACCTACCAGAACCATGGACTTGGAGGCATGGCCAGTGCCTTCATGCTGCTGGAAATCATTCATACTCATTACTGGAATAAAGAAAACATTGCAGGCAGTGTACAAAGCAGTGCTCCATCTGAGGTCAGTGAAGAGACAGATGTGTACTATAGTTCTTTTGTAGTAATGTGTTGCATATACATTGTATATACATGTATACTATTGAGGAATAGCATGCATGCTGAACACTTTGTGCACATGGATGCTCTGCTTTGCAGGGGATTTCTTGATAAGATGTATATGATTTTATGAATACTGGTAAATTGTAAGAAATTCTAACCTTCAAAATTTCGGGTTGTCTAATTCAGGTTAGGTCCAAATGAACTGTGCATTAGAATTTGTATTGCATATATATATATAGTATTACTACATTTATTTTGAGAGATACATGTAGCTGAATTATTTGTCTACAATGGTTCATTTCATTAGGTGTCCTCTCCTGCTGGTAGTCCTGAGAGCTCAATAAAGAGTGAAGACTCACCACAGCAGTCAGAAACACACAGTCTACAGGACGAGCAGATGGTCACATTAGGTAAGTAATACTTAGCTGCTTGTATGGGAAAATTTTGCCTCTGTTTTTATTTTCACCCGAACCGGATAATTCAACAGTCTTGGGTATCTCTCTTTTAATACAACTATGTCTGGGTAAACTTAAAATAGGGGATAATTGTTTTGCAAGTGTGATTCGGTGAAAATAACTTGGGGCAAAAATAACCCTGTATACAATATATTTTATGAAGAACAAGCTAAAATTTATTGAAGAACATAAAATAAGTATAGGTGGTAAATCTTAATATAATTTTAAAGTAGCCATGAAATGATATATTTATACTTGAAAAATGTTAAAGTCAGTGATATTTTTATTTAACTGTTTTATTTCTTTCAATATTTGTTGTAAATTTTTAAGATTATTCATTTTCTTGGTCTTATACATATGTCACTTTAGTTAAATTGCTTATTCTTGCTTGCACCCTTTCCTATCATCATACATGTATGATATTTGGACATCAAAACATTTTAATAATACATGTAATCGAGGGAATTTACTTATTATAAAGACCGTATTTCTGATTTCAATTGTTTATTTTTTTCTTTGAACTACGGGTGAACTTTGTAACTGAATACATTTCAATGGTATAAGATCTCTGATTGGTTAATGTTTTGTATAAATGGTACAAGCTCTCTGATTGGTTGGCAGGCTCTCAACGTTCAGGGTGGTGGTCAGAACGACCCACTTCTTCCTCTGCAGCCTACCATTTTTCTGACCTTTCGACCTCTAGAACTGAACCAGGTATGTATCGACCACACACCCTAAGTGACCAATCACAGAACAGTGTGATGTCATATGATCAATGTAATAACAGATGGTGATGAAGTTTAGTTTCATTTCAGACCTTTATTTTTGTGTGTTGCATGTTGGAGTAGGTGCTTATTTCTGCTTGATTAGACTTGTGCATTTTCAGTTGCTTCTATTGCCTAGCATTTATTAACCTAGCTTTCATACTTATTTGCAATTAATTTTTGAATGATGGATTATTTCAACACTGGCTGACAAACATTTTAATTGATTTTAAGTGAAATTCTGATATGCTGTTCTGAAATACATGTATCTAGTTAGAGGACAATGTAATAAGTTAAAATGCACCAAAATGTTTCATAACATAATTTTATAAAGAAACTGTCAGCATAGTTGATTTAATCTTAGTTTATAAAATTTTATTTCATTTTCTTTTAGACCTATGTCATTTGCCACTATTTGTATCTTTTTACCTGAAGAATAAAACAGTGCTATAGGTATTTCTTGAAAAGATAGGGTTTGACTTCTTACCATAGGTTCACCTATATTGGTCAATGGAGAGGAATTTCAGAATATAGAAATTCATACAACATCAGAGAAAAGAAGAAGACAGAAAATGGTTGTGTTAGACCAGAACCGAAACACTGCTAAAATGTCACCAGGTAATTGGGTCACAGGTTATATATTATGATTACCTTTATGGCAAATGACAGCGAGATGCATTTTTTTTTCAGTTTTAGATTGTATTTTTTATTTGTTTTTGCTAGTATAGTGCTAGTTATAGCCATGCATAGAGACGGAGTGCAATATGCAAGATTAAAATGTTAGTTTAGAAATGAAACAGAAGCTTAAGAATGAATAACAGTGCAAAATGAATGTATATTTTCTATGCAGCTTTATATATTGGGAAAGCAGAGGATTTATAATGTTATATAGTTATATGGTTTGATCTTGGATCAGTTTCTTATATTAGACAGCTACTTTTGAGGTGATTTTTTTATGTAGGGCATCACTGTGATATAATTGTAACAAATTCTCCAAATGATCCTAACTCACCCACACAACTGGATGTGATGAGACAAATGGTGAAAAACAAGGAGTTGATGGGAGAAATTAACTTTGACAAGCGCTGCAGCATCGAGTCGGAAATGTCAGAGGCCAGCACTCTTATCAGCACCAGCTCAGAAAACATTGGGGAGGAGGAGGGTCGCAGGAGGAGGAGAATCAACCACCACAGCATTCGGAGTACATTGTCTGATAGCGAGATGGAAATGTCAGGGGTATGCTGTTACATATACAATTTTACTTCAGTATCTCGAACACTGATATCGCGAATACCATGGATATGTCAAAGTTATTTGGAAGTCCCAATCACTCATTCTTTAAGAATTTTTACCCTTGATATCTTAAATACTTGGATATCTCAAAGTCCTTCATTGGTCCCATCGAGTTCGAGATAATGAGGTTTGATTGTATTTAAAAAAGAACACAGTCGATCGGTTTGGTTGTTTTTAGGGTATCAAGAAAGTGGATGGTTTACAGCCTTTTTCCTCCAATGTTTGTCTTAAAAAACATTAATTTGAGAAGTTACCTTTCTTTAATTACAAGTTTTGTCATAAAATTTGTCAACTAGGGGGAAAAATATAATCATGAGATGATTTGAGTTTTTACCCTCAAACCATTCTGTTTCATAGAAAAGAGAATGTAGTGTGGAGATCTATAAATTGTAGGTAGTGAACTATAACAAGAAAAATAGGTCACCAGGGACCTGGACCAGCAAGAGCAATCTAAGTACAGGTTATCGTTATTACGATGGAAAAATGGTCAACACTTCACCAATTCCACACTCAAGTCACAGTCCAGAAAATGCCAAACAGTACTTATTTGAGGCTTTGATTGGTAAGTCGCAATTTATCTAGAGAGTGTACATGTATATGTTTACGTTTTTTTTTCTGAATCTATTTTTTCCCCAGATTCCAACAGAATTACGTGGTAGTGTTATTTTAGACATACAAATTTGGAATTTTTTCTTGTGAATTTTCAGGAAAAGATCGCAGCCGTTTATGGGATCAGATGCAGTTCTGGGAGGATGTATTTTTAGATGCAGTGGCTCAGGAAAGAGATATCATTGGAATGGATCAGGGTCCAGCTGAAATGATTGACAGGTAAATTTACAGTTTTTCCAACAAAATGATATAATAATTGTCAAATGGTCACAAGTCTGTAAGTTTATTCAAATTTTTAATCCTTCTTTGTAACACTTTTATGTTAATTGTCTTATGTGGAAGTTATTCTTTCTGTTCTTAGGTATGTGTCATTGGGAGACTTGGAAAGAAAGAGGTTGGAACACGATGAGGACAAACTGCTGGCCCACATGTTGTACAATATCACAGCCTTTATGGTGATGATGAGAGTGTCCAAGACAGAGGTCAGGAAGAAGATCCGGAGACTGCTGGGGAAATCCCACATAGGACTGGCCTACAGTGCAGAGGTCAACAATCTCCTGGACCAGATAGGGAACCTGGTAAACTTGTTATAATAAGTGTTTACAATATCCAACTGAACAAGTGTCAAAACAGATGAGATAAGTTGAAGATATGACTGTAAAAGTGACTTTATGCAGAAAAATGAATCATTATGTTTTAGATATATTTTAAAAATTTCAATTTAAATATATATATGATAATGTAATTTTGTGATTTTATGAGGGGAAAGTGGTCAAATTGAATGGGGAGGTTAGGGTATTGAAGTTCATGACATATAGTCCAATTCTCTTTTTCAGCATGGAAATGACATTGATTTGAGGCCTATGCAGAGCAGATTCATGCAGAAACAGTCTTTCACAGTCCACTGGGGAGGTGATAACACAGGGGATATGTTATTTATGGAGGTACAACTTTATATTTAGAGTAGAGATCACTAAACATGGTTATCAAGGTGCTCAGGATTTGAAAAATGTGGAGGAAAAGTGATTAATAATTGTTGAAAGATTAAGTTCAGGTTAAAGATACAGCTGAACTTCAGTATCTCGAAACACTGATATCTCAAATACCATGGATATGTTGAACTTATATGGAAGTTCCAACCATTTATTCTTTAAGAACTTTACCCTTGATATCTGGAATCCTTGGATATTTTAAAGTTTTTTCACGGTCCTATCGGTTTTGAGATAATGAGGTTTGACTGTATTGTATTGAGGTGATATAATAATTCTTCCTGATTTCTTGAATCTTTCATGAATTAAATTTTGTTACGTGTATTTCAGTATATAAAGTTGAGTATTCATACATGTAAATTGATATTTTAATCTTTTATTATATACCCAACTGTGTCTCACTCAATTTTACTGTTGAATTCATGAAATTTTACTGTTGAATTCATGAAAACACATGACGGTGTGATCCGACTTTCCGGATCACCACACTGATTTTCTGAATCCATATCACCACTCTCTGAAACTGATGACATAGTACACAATTAAAATGACGTTTTTTTCTTGCGTGTCAAAATTGTTTTAATTTTATGGATAAAAGTTGTATAATTGATTCAGAAAGTTTTTCAATATTACATTTTGCTAATTATAGAGGGGTATATAATAATTTTATCATTATAACAGTAACTTGATCCGAAGAGCCGTATCACGTCTCGTTGACGTGATACAGCACTTTGGATCAAGTTACTGTTATGATAATATATATTTATTTACATTGTTTTAGGTTTGTGATGACTGTATTATATTGAGGAGTGTGACAGGGGCTATCTGTGACAGGTGGTGGTATGAGAAACTCGTCAACATGACTTACTGCCCTAAAACCAAAGTCCTGTGTCTGTGGCGGAAGCATGGGGAGAAAGTCCAGCTAAACCAGTTCTATACAAAGAAGGTGGGTGGTTCTTCTGAATGTATTCATACGTGTAATACCACATAATCTGATTTGCTGGTTACTGAGAAACCATACTTATTTTAAACTAATACTCAACCAGTTTTCTGTATTTCACATTGTTTAAAAATGTTATTTTATTTTCTCATTTAATCGAAGTGAAATACATGTATATCAGTTTTTTTTTTATGGTTTGGAAAAATTACTTCTGCATAATGTTTGAAGATGATTGAAGTAGACAACTTTTTCTTTAAAAAAAAAATGCTCACTGTACAAATATGTATAAATCCTTTTTACATCTGAAATGTTGTTTTCAGTGTAGGGAACTTTATTTCTGTGTCAAAGAATCTATGGAAAAAGCAGCAGCAAGGAACAATGGAAAATTACCAGGTAATGGCAGGTATTCAGACTTGGGAGGAACAAACCATGTAATGTTCTAACATACTTCATAACAACTACCCGGTATTAAGGGGGAGGGGTTACTTTGACACACTCAAAGGGATTTTGTCTTGACATTTTGAATTTTAATTTCATAAATCATACTAAAAAGTAATAACTAATTAATTTTAAAGGTGCTAGTGTGATTTATTATAAAAAAGAAACAATGTTTCAGGACCAGAGCTTGGTGGGGAATTCCCTGTCCAAGACATGAAGTCAGGACAAGGAGGTCTTCTCCAAGTGTGCATGGAAGGCATTGGATTACTCTTGGCCAATAGCAAGGTGAGGTGATGCTAAATAAACCAATCAGTAAGCTTCTTACAATTCTTTTGTCTCTCCAGTGAAATTCTTAACATGAAGTTTGTAGTTTCGGTATTGGCAAGTGCTCATTTTATGAATTCTCGCTAAAACATCTATATATTTAACATTTATGTGAACAAGCTGGAAATGTCATCAATGGGTGTTATATATTATATTGCAGAACAGCTGAATAATATTTAAAATCATTTTAATAACTTTAAGTGGAGGACTTCAGTTTGAGCAATCCATGCTATTGTAATAAATAAAAAATACCACTTGCCAATAATTGTGAACACACGTAAATGCACTTTTGTTGTACGATTGTCTTCCCCAACATGTAAATATGTGAAGAATGTAACTGGGATGGCAATACAATCAGTGAGGCACCCAGTCACATGTACCACCAGCTGACCTTCAGCTTAAACATTGACTGTCAAAGTCGTTAACTAAAATTGGCAGTGAGGCTGATGATTAAGTTTGGTTATATGGTGATGCGATGCTGGCATTCTGAACATGCATGCTGTTGTCCAAAGACAGCTTTATTCGTTGTAAATAACTAACCTTTTCACTACTGGCTGTTGTTTTTTGTACTGTTTGAGATTTTTTGGTACAATTTTTTTTACTTTTAAAATTTATTCTGTCCTTATTTGGTATTGGTATTTTAACCAAAAGCATATGTTAGCAGCTATTCTGGTTTTATTTTATCTTGGAAATTTGAGTATCACAAAAATTCCTCATTCCTTGATATTTGACCCCACCCAATTTTTCTATGTCTGAAAAAAAAAAACAGTTGAGGCATATTTTATGAATAACCTCTCTTTTTTTGGTGGGGGGGGGGGGGGGGGGATCTACATATCCAAATTCAACATTTGTCGTGCATGTAGATGGTGAACTTGACCCAGAACTTAGATATTGATAAAAGTCAAGGTCATGACTACAAAACTTACACAGAATTTTTTTTGTTTCAGTTCAACTGAAATATGTACTGTACCATATTGAAATGGTTATACATGTAGCTGTAATGCATCATGATTTAACTGAACAATGTTAGCATGTCTTGCACACATTTGCTTCACTTATTCTACTTCATATACATGTATGAATTACGTTACACATTGGAAGTTTGTGTGATTTTTCATAATTTTCAATGGTTAATATTTTCCCTGTGAACTGAAATAAAAGATCAATGAAATCATTTGAACATGTTATCTTTTTGTGTCCAGCATTTTATTTGTGAAATGTGAACTTGTTGTTTGTTTTTCAGTATTGTTTATCCTTCCCCCTTTTTCTATTTCTTGAATGAACGTTCAGTGTTACTGAAAAAGTCTTAAAGAACGGCAGCATTTGTTTGTTTGTTTTTATTCCTCATTAAAATATATTGACTTTGCATTTTAATTATTTCATAATGTGACTGTAGCTAATTACTATGGTTTTAAATGGTGTAAAAGATTTGATTTTAAATCGTAAAAAAGATGGTACAAAACATTTACTGTAATTTTATATCATAGCTTTGTATTGCAATAATACAATGTGGTGGGGGTTGACATTGACCCAGGGAGGTCAAGGTCAAACTTTAATGCTGTTGTTTTATTTAAGGCTGTTTTATGAATAGAAATTGCATTTTAAAATATTTTCTCTTTTTATGTCTCTTTGCTATCTTCTCCATGGTATAAAGGACTTTGAGGTAAATGTCGTCAATGAAGTGTTTTGCAAGATATGATAGTGATATTTTTGTTTTTGCCTCTGAATATTGATTAGATATGTACACTTTTTTGAGTGCAATACATTTCATGTACATAGATAACCAAAAGAAGAATGGCACAAAAAAGAAACACCGAAAAACAAAATAATGTTCATGCACTATAGGTTTAATGCCAACATTTTGGTATCGTAAGATTTTTTTTAATTATATGAAGTGTGTTGCACAAGTGAACAAAATTTATTTCCTGCACTATGATATGACAGTACTTGATGTTGTGTGACACTGATAGATATTTACTTGTGTGTTTCCAGATAGTCTTAGAAAATTTAGCCTTTTGTTTACATTATTTCTTTTTATTCTCCTCCCTTACCAAATCCATTTTTGGAATATTCAGAGTGACTGACACACTTTCGGACAGTGTGTAAAAGAGACACAAAAAAAATGTGTTCAGCCAAAAAGATAAAATCATCAAGAAAACAGTCCCTTTACTGCCATATTTAGAATTCACAGCTTGTGTAAAAGTGTGCTTTAACATTTTTCTTTCAGTTATTTATTGAGCTAGGTCGAATCAAGAAATGTTTCACCCAGAAAGGCGGGATTTTTGTATTAGAGGAATTTGGTAAGGATTTCCCAGCTCTTGTTTCTTTTCTTTTAATTCATTTTCGTTGTGTGTTATGACCTTCCTTGTTGATATTGTTGGATGTTAATGCTCAGCTGTCTAGCACTCATCTTGAAGCATTGCTGAAAAAAAAAATCCATTTCTTCTGGCAATGGTTCACGATATATCCTACTGCTAATAGATTTGCTTTAGAAGTTACAGTGATTGAAAGCATTTATGAAACTTTTCAGCATTGTTTCGATTTTTTTTTTCTTTCGGAGAAAGTTATATTCAAAAATTGTTTTCAAAATTTCTTGTAAAAATTTGCACAAAATGTGATACTTTTCTTTTAAGTGTTAAGAGGACTGCGCAAGCACAAAACTGAAAAAATTAAAGATTTTGAATGGGATAGGTTGGAATTTGATAAATATTACATTTTTTTAAAAATATCATTTTAAGTAAATAAAATTTGGGTTTGTCAAAAAATGCATGAATTGTTAACAAAAATGAGATTTTTTTTAAAGCATATATATGTATTTTTGATGTTGTAATTTTAAATTTGATACAACCTAATAAAAACTAGAGAATTTTTCTACTTTGTTCCTATTTGACATAAATGAATGGGGAGCAAATCAAAGATCTAATTGTAATTAGATTAATTTTATTTTTCTTACAACTTCTGTGTATTTATGTAAATAAAGAGAAATCATTTGGGAACATTATTAAAAATCTGCACTTCACTTGCCAATTAAGGGTAAATTACATTAATTTTTTAGATCATGTGAAATTTCTTTGAAAACACACTTCTCCTAAAAAAAAAAAAAAAATAAATAATAATTTTGAGGTGAAATGGATGGAGGATGCAAAGACTCTTCTTAAAAGATGTAGAAAAAGAATAAACATTATTTTTCTGCATGGATGTTCATACCTAATTTTGATGTTGACTCTTTCTACTTTTCATTTTCAATCTACGCTAAAATGGGTCATATACTGTACCACTGGAAGTTTCAGTGTATGATGACATAAATTCATAGGTACATGCAAATTGTTCCTGTTTGTGCAATTCCTGGAAGAAAACAGAAAAGTAAAAAAAACTGAAAAAGAAAAAAAAGGAATATCATAAATAATGTTCTCAATGCGAAGTCTATTATTTCTGCATTGAATTTTACATTAAACATTTGTGTTATAAATATGGAAAACATTTAAACTGATATTTTCTATATGTTTCATTTCAACCTATTTTTAGATTCCAAGGATCGGCAAGTAATTCAACACAAATTCAAGTCCAGAATGGTAAGATTCTGACTTAATTTTGCCATGTTATGTTGTTACTGCTTATTTGTAACAATTCTAAGAAAATGATCTGACAGCAAGACAAACTCATTTCAAGTACATATTGTTCCAGAGGTAAAAAACAGGTTTGTGATTATTGAACCAGCCTTTGGATTAAGCATGAGATGAAAAATAATTCTTAAGCATGCAATGACCAATGAAAACATCAATACAACTAAGCTTCATCTACACTTAAAGTTTTTTTTATTTTAAAGACATACGTTAAAATTTTTCTTTATAATTATGACACTATAGAATTGGTGTATGATTAACAATTACAGACAGACATACAGTTCTTTGTTTGGTACTGGCATTATTATATAGAATGTTGTCTGCATGTTATGTGTCCTTGTTTCTACAGGCCAATCAGCTGGCATTCATGGTTCATCGCATCTTTACTGTGCAGCATGCCCGCTTAAGATCATTGAAAGAAATAGAAAGTCCCTCTGGCAGTATGCTATATTGTTTCAAATCTTTGTTTTATATTAACAAGTTGAATTACTAACAACACCAAAGTTTTAATAACAGTTTTCAAATTAATTTCCATTAACCAAGATGAACTAATACTTCAAAACACTTTTTCAACAAATATGCAGACTTTTTCATCATCATTTTTTTTTACATGAAATGTGGCCTTGATATTCTGTAAGTTTATAGCTACAGTAAGAGATTTAAATAAGTTTGGCTAAATTTTTAAAGTTTTGCATTAGTTTGTATGAATGCATAGCATCTAAATAAGATAACTGATAAATTACAGATTTTTTTTTTTTTTTTTTTTTTACATTTAAACATTACATAAATGATTGGCTAAAGAAGTGTCTTAATATAAGACTTGATACAAGGAAGAAAAATTCACATCGAGTCCATTTATGCAGACAAAGTTAAGCTACACCATGCTTGACTATGAATTATCCCTACCTGTTCTTTCACTTACATTTATTTTTGAAATCACATTTCTCCATTTAAAAAAAAAAATTTTCTTAGTTCATATATATACTTTACTCACTGCTTTTCTCTTTGTCATACAAAATAAGAATTCATATTTAAAAAAAAAAAAAGAGGCCCATGGGCCACATTGCTCACCTGAGCACTTTGGCTAGGAAAAAGCAGAAATTAGTTCTTTATTGAAAAGTTTAAATATGTAGGTAGTCCCAACCTATTAAAAAGGGAGGCATAATTTTTCAAACTTAAATCTACACTAACTGAGGATGCTTCCATATTTCTTAGACTAACCATAGCTTTAAAAGATTTTTTTTGCTTTAAGTTTTATCTTCTATTGTGGCCTCTGCCTACCCCAAGGGTCATTGATTGATTTGAACAATCTAGAATCTACAGTATCTGAGGATGCTTCTTTATTAATATGACTATTTATGGCTTTTCTGTTCTTGATAAAATGATTTTTAATGACCTTTCTATATAATTCTATGTATAAATATGATCCCCTGTTGTGGCCCCTTCCTAACCTGGGGGGTCATGATTTGAATAAATTTGAATCTACACTTCCTGAGGATGCTGCCTTTACTGTTCTTGAGAAGATTTTTCCTATGTATTCCTATGTAAAACTTTGATGGCTCATTGTGGGCCAAGCCTATCCATGGGGGTCATGATCTGAACAAACTTGAATCTACACTACCTCAGGATGCTTCCACCTAAGTTTCATCATTCCTGGCCCAGTGGTTCTTGAGAAGATTTTTAAAAGATGACATTAATTTTTCACTAATTCATAATTATCTACTCTTGGAAGAAGGTGTGACCCTTCATTTAAATCCCCTTTACCCAAGGATACTTTGTATCAAGTTTGGTTGAAATTGGGCCAGTGGTTCTGGAGAAGAAGATGAAATTGTAAAAAGTTTACGACAACAACTACAAAAACAACAGACAACGGACAAATTTTGATGAGAAAAGCTCACTTGAGCCTTTGGCTTAGGTGAGCTAAAAAGGGAGTTTTATTTCTATATCTTTTTCAAAAAGTATTCACATATACAGCAGAGTGCACTTTTCTTTGCTTTATTTAACATGTCGTGTGATTCCAGCTGACTGCAGAAAAGTGTAAAGTGTTGATTTAGATGGACTGATAATAACTATTTTGTCTGCAGTGTTTAACATTTTATTGCTCACATTAATCTCTGTTTGAATATCAATTTTGATGCAGACACTAGATTAATTCAAAGTCACCTAGGTTATACATTAGATAATAACACTTGTATTAAACCTGTTTTAACAAGGTATGAAAATTTAGATTGTGAATTCAGTTCATTGTGATGGGGAAAACAATTTTTTTTAATCCAATAAGAATCGAAATACAGCATGCTGTTTAATTTTGCCTGGCAAAAAGTTGTTTTCGGACTAATCTGGTGCAAATAGAGAATTCTAATAAAATTGATAAATTTTTGGAAAAATTTTCAACTTCATGCATGTTTGAATTTATAGAAGAGAAATTAATAAAAGAGAGAATTAATGGATGGAGCTCTCTCTCTCTCTTTTAACAATTTAAAACACTGCAACATGATTAGCAGATATCATTGGGCAAAATTAGCATAAGGTGAAAATAAACCTGTTTATGGTATATATGTGTATAACAAGCTTGGATTGTGTGAAGTTGATGAAGTCTTTTTTTTCTTTGCAGGCTGATCAGATTTGTTATGCTGTCCTCTGTGTTTTCTCCTATGTTGCAGCAGGAATGGAGCAACAACAACAGCAACGAAGGCAGACTTAATAGGTTATAATGCTCTCCAGTCTGATTTGTTTACAAGAGCCTGATTATTAGAAGCAAAATGATCTGCTGTAAAAGATTTTATTTTTTCCTTCTTGAGGTTCTAATGTGAAATGACGACTTATTTACAGTTTGTTCATATAATTTTTAATAAGAACGAAATATAAAGGATCTCTTGCCAAAACATGCAGATTAACTTTTTATCTACGCTTCCATTTTGGAAAAAAAAGCTAAAATAATCTTAATACACATATGTACCTCATTTTCAGATTAACAAATTGCTCAAACATTCAGTCATTTTAATATGACAAATAATTTTATTCCAACATATTTATCGAATTATGTACATTTATATCCAGTGTGCCAGAAGTTCTTAAAATATCCTAAAAATTTTTTGAAGTGATTTTTGATAAATTTTGCCAAATATCCTGTAGCATATGGTACTGGAATCAAATGGATGGAAACTTAAGTTGAAGTTGATTCATGTGTAAGGGACAATTCCATTAATGACAAAGAAAACAGGTGTCAATGTTGCATGAGTTTAGACGTGTGAAATTCCTTATATTTTGCAGTTTCTATTCTTTTTTTTTGAAATGTGCATAAGCCATTCCCCCTATATTTTGAAACATTGGTTAGTATATTGCTCAGTTTCCAACAATTAAATTCCCATTTTAAAACAGTAAAACATTAAAATTGATAATAGAATTAATGAACCACTTTCATGCTATGAAACATAAATAAAATGAACAGTTTTGTATCATGTGAACTGTTTGAAAATGGGAGTCTTCCATATGAAATATAGATTATATGTGTATTGGTCTAAGGGTACAACTGTCAATTTCTATCACTGACATTGTAAAATGTACAAGTGTTAATTTGAATGAAAGCTCACTTGCTTCTCTGCTATGTGAGAAAAAGAATTGATATTCTTATCTGTCACTTAAATAATTAATGGGTTATTTTTGTATGACTCTTGAGAAGAATTTATTTTTTCACTTGATAAAGATGATAGAATTTATTTTTTTCACTGTGTATTGTCTGTCTTCATGCTGTTGTTGTTGTTGCCGTGGATACAGAGGACCTGTTCTGATTGGACCTGTCAGTCAACTCAAGATGGAGGATATAAGGACTTCATCTTTGTGATAATTTTCAAAGTGTATTTAGATAAAACTGGACTTGTTACAATAGTTTAACCAATGGTGAAACAATATATCTGCACAGTATAGATTTCAGAGAATCTCCTTAAATTTTCAATAGTTTATATGGAATTTTTCCCAAATTTTAATGGGTTGGAATCTCAGTGACTTTGTCTTTTGTGATTTTTTTTTTAAATTAACTGAAATGTGTTCTTTGACAATTCTTTGTTGGGTAACGCCAAAGGATCTGATAGATTGCATTATTTATACATTTTAATTTGATGTTGTTGGCCAATACTGGAAGATTAAATCAAAAAGTAATTAAGTTTTAAGCATGTAAAGTCTGGTATGAAATAAGATTTTTGTAAAAACCAAAGAAAAAAACAATGATGCCTTGAAGTACACTGTTCAGCTCACCTGAGCCAAAAGGCTTGAGTCAACTTTTCTGCCCTGCATTTGTCTGTTGTTTGTTGTAAGTAAGCTACATTTTCTTCAGCAGTATCACTGGGGAATTTCCAAAATTGTCACAAAGCATTTTTGGTTGAAGAGAAGACAAGTTTGTTCATAGGGAGGGCCTTTGTGGCTAGGGTGGGATTGCAGTAGGGATCAGACTTTTACATTAGAATATATAGTGAAAATTTTCTGAAGAACAGCAGGGTCACATTTAGACATATTGATATGCAAGCATCTCCATGTAATGTAGATTCAAATTTCACCAAAACACAACCACAGGGCTAGGGTTAGACAATATTAAAATGGACTTTTAATTTGTTTGAAATTAAATTAAAATTTTTTTTCAGGAACAGTATGACCATTATTAGTTAAATAAATATAAAAAAATTTACATGCTAATTGTTCAAATCATAGCCCAAGGGACTAGATTTGGGCAGCCAATGGGGAACAAACCTTTTTTAATAGAAACACTTAGATAAAACGCTAAAATTTGTAAAGCTGACATCAGATTTCAATATACTGCAAGTTAAATTGTTCAGATTGGAAGGTTGTGGCTCAGGTGAGCATGAAGTATAGGAACTCTTCTTTATGCATATGTTACTAGTTATAAATTTGCAGTAGAATGCACTAAAACACTTGACAAAACTTAATTCAGGTGGGGATGAAAAAAAATGAAAACAAAAAATTAGACTTTGTATGACAGGCTCTCAATATTGGTTGAATTCTGTGAATATTATTTATTGCTGTTTTATATGCAAAAATAGAGTTGAAGTTGATGTATATTATTATAATTTGTGATATAATGTTATGGTTGTAGATATAGCTTTAAGTCCTTCTTCATACATGTAATGTGTTATTTAATTTGTGTGTGAAAGTATTATGTGTGACGATGTTATGATTATATGTACATGTAGGTGTGCAGGTGTAAGCATACACAGATTTGGCTGTTATATACATTTATACAACTGGTTTATTTCTACATTCCATATGAAATCCATCTGCATTCCATTTTGCTTTCCTCCCAAATTTTTAGCAAACAGTGGGTATTCAAATTTTTTTTATATAGACCATATAATTTTTTGTTAAATTTTATGTTTACATTGTTGAAATCCATGTCGGAATACACTTTCTGTACATTCCTTGAATATTATTAAGACACTTATTCATAACTTACTATTCAGGGTATTGCACATGCAATTTTAAATGCATTACACATTTAAAATATTCCATATTGCAAAATCAAACATTTAATAGAATTAAATATCTTGTACACTGTGTGGTGTAGCCACCTTGCATGCATCTTCAAAGGAATTTTTCATGTGCTTGTTTGTTTTGAATTTCAATTGTTACTTACATGAAATTTTTGTTACATAAAGCTGCATGTTACATGTGTATTTCTGTCAGGGGAAGTTGAAATAATTTTTAGATTCTTATCAATTTAATAGGTTTGAATACACACCCTTAAAAACTTCAGTTATGAAGTGTTATTACCTCAAATCAGCACGGAAATTTGCTTTAAATTATCAATTAGTACTTGGTTGTAAAGTATATTTTACATTTCTTCTATGTTTATTTGATTATTGAAGGCATTTTGAACTTTAATTTGGTGGCATTAAAACTTGTGCAATATATGATATTTTGGTATCCTCTTTAATAATTCTGAAATCCATGAGCAGGCATATTTTAAATATAGTTTGTTGGTGTCTTTTTGACACATTGTGAAATTAGAAATAATGACTTTATGATCAGATATTCAACTGCTTGTAAAGCAGGTGTACCAACATTGATAGAATTTTAGGAATTGATAAAGCACCAATTTTTCTGAACATAGAATTCTAAGATTTGATTGGATGTGTGTGGGTGCCACTGTGTAGAGATTTGTTCTAAACTAAAGTAACATGTGCAATAATAAAACTGTTATCTTTATTTCTGAGTTTTACTGTTTCTTTAAGAGAGAAAAAAATTTGTACATGTAACACAGTATCAGGGTAGAGATTTGAAGTATGCAAAAATCAAAAAAGAAGTTGACAAACTTGTCTGTTCAGGGTATTGTGTATGATTTTATGATATACCCTGTATAGTTTTATGATTATTTAAAATAATACAACAATCATCTAAACTTTATTAGCTCTAATGAGTTGAAAACTCAAACAGATAATGCTATGGCCATTTGTGCAGTTTTTTTCTTGAGAACACTGTGGCCATTTTTAATTTTTGAGCAAAGGACTTTCATTTATTTTAATGATAGGGGTGTGACCCTTAAACATGGGGAGACAATTAGGGTAATATATACAAAAGGTAGTGGTTGCTAATAGATCTTTTCAAGAACAACTGGGAGATTATCACCAAACACATATATATATGATGTAGATTAAAAATTGTTCCAAGACATCACCCTAGGGCAAAGGGCATGACATTAAAGTCACTTCAGAATTGAACTAAATGACATTTTATTGAAACTTTCAATATATTACACATTATGATGATTAGGATCATCAAATCTTGTCAGTTAATGCATTTTGGGATTTTGGCATATAAACCAAAAGTAGGTCATAGTGACATACTTTTTGAATTTTGCAGCTATTCATTTTTGAGTTGTTTTATATGCATATCTTGGATGTGATTTCAAATAAAAAGGAGGTCACACAAACACCTACTTTCTAAATTTTACAGGTATTCATTTTCAAAACATTTCAGCTAAACATCTTGGATACAATGATGATTACAAACTGTTAAAGTAGATGCATTTTGTGGCATTGCGATATGCTGGCTTTAAAGTAGGTCACAGTCAATTAATTTCTAATTTTTATGGCTGAACATTCTGAAACTTACTTTGAACATTATGGGGAGGGGCGGGGGGCACCAAACCTAGATAGTTGATGTACCTTGGGGCACAGGGATGTTTTAACCCTGAAGTAGGTCACAGTGACCTACATATTAAATTTTTCAAATCTTTCAAGGTTGGATACTAAAAAACCCTGTCATTTGTTAGGCTTTTTGACCTCAGGATATATGGACTGAAAAGTAGATCACAGTAACAGTATTGTGTAATTTGTAAGAAAAGCGATTCTAGGCCCTTAGACCTTCTGTTCTAAATGACATTCATCCATATAGTTGAGAACCCTGAAATGCAATAATTTGAAGCAGAATGAGTTTTCAGTCTTCAATAATTATAAATGATTAATGTTTGGTTGGTCACTACATTCTAGAACAGGAACACAGAAGGTAAAACGACAAAACCAAAATCGTTGATTAAATTGGGTCACTAAAAGACTGGAAATTCTGGAGTGTAGATGAATCGGTTATATAGAAACTCCAAACAAAATCATATATTGTATTTCTGTCATTTGATGCAGGTGCATTGATTTTTATCATAATTGATATAATGTCATTATTAATGGTAGTCTTGATGAATAATTTAATACAGTTGTGACCATTTGGCTAAAAAGGGGCATTTTTTTGTAAACCTGGATATGGTTGGAACATAAACCATTGGAGGTGAGGATATTTTACTAATCTGTAAATTTGAAATGCATTAGGGTGGGGACAGATGGAACAGAATTTTCTCATTCATGATAGCATGCCCGTAGCAACGGTTTCAAAATGGGGGACATCTTCCTAAATCTGACCAAAAAGTGGTGGAGGGGGCAAATTTTCAAAATAATCTGACAAGCAAAAAAAAAGAAGAATAAGGGATTGCAAATGCTTCAAGTTAAAATTTTCAAAGTCCTTAGCAGATTTGAAAGGAAAAAAAAAAATAAGGGGGGGGGGGGGGAATGCACCCCAAGTCAAGGAACCTGAATTCGAATCAGGGTAAGAAAAGTAAAAATAAAATGAAAAACTTAATTTGACTTGTTCAGTCAATCAGTTAATGTTTTTATTTGTACAAACATAAAACTGGAAATCTCGACCAGAGCAATGGCGCAAAAGTGTTTGCATTTTTATTTTATTCTTTTCTTGTATTCCTCCTTTCATCATAAACACATATCAATAGATCCTCCATTATCCTTTTTTTTATTATTATTATAGAGGTTTAGTTTCCAGCAATCAAAATCACACTTTTCATGATTATGTATTTTCCAAATGCTATTTGAATAATTGATAGATGATTGGACAAAGCTTAAAGAATTACTTTCGTCGGGCATCCCTGGCTGAGAAACTTGTTGATGACGCCGAATCAATCAACCAGGACTCTGAAACTGGAAGTGTGAGAGAATTTCCTTCCACTGAGATAGAAATCAACGTAGAGAAGGATGATGACATTCAAATTCCAACAACAGACTACGAATCGACAGTGGGAAGAAAAGATGGACAAGCTCTGAATGTTAAGATGATAGCGAAAATGTTTACAGAGAAGGGTATTGCTCAAAATATTTTACAACCTGCTAAAGTAATCTGCCAGGAAACGACAACGTCGAAACCAGAAAAAGTGGAAAAAGCAAAAACTCCAATACGCAGTGAGAGCATGACGTCATCTAGTGTTTCGGTCACTGGATCTCCAGACCACTTTCCGGAGAGAGTCCAATTACCCACTAAAATCCAAATTAAAGAAGAAAAAGAGGTAAAAAGTATACAGGAAGACACCAAGAAGAGAAAACGACGGAGACTCAAGCGAGCTAACAAGAAGTGTAAAGAATCGGGTACGGACAGCTGTGAATCTGAGGATTTCAAAAGTGAAAATTGGACTCTTCAACAAAATAAGGACAAGAAAGATAACTACATCAAAATCACCATGGAAGATTTGAAGGAATTAATATCAGGAGGTAAAGGAACACATCTGAAGAACACAACATCGAAACAAGGCATGGAGATGAAACTGCGACACTTAGAATCGACAGATAATGACTGTACGGATACAGAAACTCTTAACAGTGGATTATCCTTCAGCAGTGGAAACTCCCAGGATGCACTTCTTCCCTTACATAAACGGACATCATCGTTGCATTTGGTCAACCCGGCAAGGGTTGGGATTCTTAAACGATTTCTTCCATCCATAAACGTGGATGAGTCCCAAAGTTCTGACTCGGTCCAAACAGGAGATACCTATCTCTTTGAGATGCCAGCTACACCTCGTGTAGAATATCCTGAAAAACGACGTAAAAGTCTTCAGCCAGAAATGTTAAGATACTACGATGATTGTCATTCTGCACTACATACATACACGGATATTCTGAAAGGAACTAGCAGACGACATCATTACCAAAACAAAGAATTTTACGATTTGTCTTTTCGACGTCCAAGCATGAATCCAGTGAAACCCCCAAGACATGGAGTAACTTTTGGGGATGAACATTACTACGATAGAGAACTCGAGGACGAATTTGACACAAATCCATATTCAAGTTATCGACCGATGAAGCAAAGAAAACCAATGATGGTTCCTAATCGTAGGATGGCTGTACAGCCAGACACTGTCTGGAACACCCCGATGAATATGCCAATAAATAGTGACCCACAAATAGGGTTTACCCAACCTTCTCAGATCATGCAGCAAGTACCCGTTCCCGTATTAGTTAACCAGCAACCCGCAGTTAGTCCTTCTATTCCCAACGTTCCAGTCGCCATTCCAAATACTGCAGTCAATCCAGCACAAAGTGATGATATTCTACAGCAACTCCAGAACGTACTCGATAACGGAGCTCTGGATCCTCAAGCAACTCATTCATCTCAACAACAGTCTGAAGATGTCAAGAAACAAGACAACTCCTTAGGTGACTTTAAGTTACTTCTCCTTTAACAAAAGGATTTAACAATTATTGTTCCTACTCTGAATTCTGAAATGTATACATGTATAGATACAGAATTTTCGACTTGAAGTTAAAAAGTATAAAAATATGAAAATAATTACAAGAAAAAAAAATTAAATTGATGGAGAAAATTCAAAATACCTGTTGCATTCTAAGGAATTTTGCTGTATGAGGGCTAATGCACTGTTGTGATGTTCATTTACTAGTAGTCTGGAAAATCGCAACAGCATGCTGTGCGGCAGCATGTCGTCAGCCCTTTTTGGAATATGGACATATAATCTAGAAAATATTTCTAGGTCACCAAATATGAAAGACATTATCAAAATGAGATTTTAAGGAAAAGAAAGACCCTTACATAACATTATGCGTTAATTTGATATTTTTTGTTTAAATTACAGAGGCACACTTAAATCGTGTTCGTGAAATGATGGCTGAAAGAAAGAAGAGATCAGCAGAAAATAAACCCTTCCTGGTAGCCAAGATCCTGACGCTCATCGCCAATTCTTTACTACTGGTACCTGTTTAAACCTGTGTTTACATGTATATGATTCTGTCACAATCCTTAATTCCCGCAATGGTATGATAAATTATTTCCTTTAAATGGACGGAACTCGGACCACTACTACCTACTATAACAGTAGAAGTCTGTTATAGGGTTGTCAGTTAGGTCAAAACCGGTCTTTTGTTCGATTATTCGGCCAAAAGAAAGAGAGTCAAAGAAAAAGGATTGTCTTTTTATACCTTTTGCTTTTACTGTAGTGTCTTCACGCTTGAAAACAAAACATTATTCAAAGTTTAGAATCTAGAGTAGCCGAGTACTAGTGTAGCGATTTTGATATTCGATGATAGGACATTCCGAACGAGTATCTGGTGAAGGAAATGTACTCGTTGACAACTTTAATTTCATAAATCTTGATCGCATTTTCAGCTTTGTTCAGGAGGAATAGCAGGAATCGGTATTTTATACATGGTGAAAGAAGACAGCGCCATCTACACGGGAGTTACCCAATCTGACAGTTCTGACCAGAATTTCCAGTTTTTCTGCTACACACTGTGTCTGATTGGAGGACTGGTGCTAGCGATCTTAGTTTGTGGGTTTTGTGGAAGTATAAAGGCAAAACAAGCATGCTTAAAGTTGGTAGGTGCCCTCTTAAGCACCCCTCCCCCTTCCATACACAAAGTCAACATATACTGTACACAATGAATTGCCCCTCCCATAAAGTCAACATTCTTTAATGAAAAGCAAGTTTCTAATCAAACGGATGACTGAACACTGAGCAATCTCATGAATCCTTCAAACAATACAAATTGTGAAAAAACGGATCCCTGGAAACACCAGAGGTGGAATCGCGGGTGTATAGAAGAAGTAAGCATTCCCCGTCGATCGGTCGTTTTTCACGATTTTGATATTTTACGTGCTTGAGGAAAACGTAAAATTTCAAAAATCGTGAAAAACGCCTGGAAAACGTCAGATATTTCGGACTAACCCGCCCTCTGTATTGATAAAAATCGAGTGTACTCGAAGCATGCTATTTTAAAATTGAGTACGAATCTGCTGGCAGACATAAACACCATATGTTGCTACAAAAATAAGGGAAGCTGGCGTGTGGGAAAGCTGAGGTCGCCCTGTTTGTTTGGTTGTTAGCTTACCATTAATGACTTGAAAAAGTCAATAAAACATCCAAATATGAAACAGATATCGATGTGGCAGATTCTGTGATGTCTTCACCGTGATAGGAAATATATGAAAACCATCTATCCTTCTGTCTTCAATAAGCCAGTGTCTTTCAGTTGATTCGATTCGCAAGAGCATGCTCTACGTACGAACAATTTCTAAAACGAGGTAAACTATTGACAAATAAGTTGATGAAACAAGAATATCCAGTCTCGTTTAAAGTCAACATTTCACAAATTCCATGGTCGATACAATGACCTTATTAGCGAATACATTCTATATTAAGTGAAATGTTGACTGATGTTTTGTCATACAAATTGTTAGGCCAGCCATTATTTTCACACTGAATTGTCTACAGATTTTTCCGTTTACCCGATCATAACAAGGAGCACACGGCGGATGAGATAGGTCGACAGGGGATGCTTACTCCTCCAAGGAACCTGATCCCACCTCTGATTTTTTAGAGGTCCGTGTTTGCTCTGCTCCAAATTTGTATTGTTTCAATGGACCTTTGAGCTTGATTACTGTTCGCTATCTTCGTATATTTCATGGTGTAGACATAGGAATAGAAAAAAAACTATTCGATTAATTGATGATAAACTTCAGAGGAGGTAGTAACCACGCATTTAAATCGAGTATTTTCTTGGTTTTAGTTTATGATAGCGGTGGGTGTAGCTTTAATGATCGAGGCGGGACTGATGGTTTTTCTCTATATGATGAACTCGACATCTGTACCAATGTTTTCCCTGATTTCAAGTGCGGTAAGTTTATTTAGTGGTAAAAGTGGAATATAAAACATTGGTGAAGACAATAAACGGAGGAGGCGGAGAGGGCGTTAACAGAGTCAACCAGTCCCTGGTACAATTTAAAAAAAAGTTTGTAAAATTATGAACGATTTTTATAATAATTCTTTTGCATTGTACTTGGTGGAAAGAATTCCTCTCAATAACACATTAATATACAGAACATCTCGTCTTAAATGCTGTTGACGCAATACTTGCCTGAAAAAAAGAAGACGTTTGGCAGTTTGTTTTTTTTTTTTTTTTAGACATGACATACAACGAACATCTTAAACATTTTATGCTTGCGATTTTTTTGTATAATCTTCAGTTCAAATTGTCAAATCTTATGTAAAATTGTAATAACACTTACAGATTGAGACCAGTCTTATAAAACAACTACGAGAGGTTATTATTTACCAGTACACAGATGGTAGCGTCGCAGCCGACGCCTGGGACAACATTCAGATTATGGTAAGTGTCAGATTCTTAAGGACGTTCACAAGCAATTAATTATGTCTTTTTTATTGCTAATTGTACTGATAAATTTTGAAGGCGGAGTGCTGTGGATGTTTAGGAGCAGAGGACTATAAGTTGAGCTCGTGGAAAAATGCTACAACTACAGACGTAAGTGATATTTATATATATCAAACTACAGTAAGATTTGCATATATAAAACACTAATGTCTGATGTCGGGTAATCGTGGTCCCACTGTTCATTCGTTAACTTGTAAGTAACAATTAAATAGCTGTCATATAGAAAAAGCAAGGAGTTCCCAACAGTTGCTGTGTTTTGAAAGAGAAAACCCCGTCAGATCCCGAACCAACCAATAAAATGTTGTGCCACACAATGATGTCTGGCTTCTGGCATAAAAGGGTAAGTATCCGGAAAAAGAACTTGGCCAATAAGACTTGAGAAGGTTGCATATCCTCAGATGCGTACATTTACTGCTCACTTACTGTTTGGGTAATGCATTTTGCTTCCTATCGTTTATGAGTAAAATGTATCACTGAAGTTTTAAATTGCTTTTTTAGGGTTGTATTGAAGTTCTAAGAGAATGGTATCACAATTTGAGCTTAATGACTTTGGCAGCAGCAGGAGGACTTTTTATCTTTGAAGTACGTATGTTATATTACAAACCTACAAGACCAACACTTCTTATACAGATTTTATTCGTTACCCTCACAACAAATGAATGAAGGAGCAACCCAAGTGAACAAGCGCATGTCATTGTGTGCTCATGCATAGCATCCATTGTTCTGCACTAGAGCCTTGATTTTCGTTGCTATTTGTAGTTAATGCTAAAACGCTTCAAGAATTTAATAATTCTATTCAAAATACGATTTTATATTCCAGATACTTTGCATCATTTTTGCATTGCGGTTATTTATGAAGACAAAACAGAAAAGGGAACGTGAAGAGAAACGTAGAAAAGAAGCTCTGGAAAAGGAGAGACGAGAAATGGAGAAAACCGCTACATAAGGTACTACTAGCGGAAGCTGACGTAATAAACAGACACAAGCGGATGCAGATGTAGAAAACAAATTTATATTTGCGAATGCGCATATACTAAATAAATAGCCGAAGCCCAAGATCTCGACTAATATACAAACTCTGTGCCAAATCATAAGGCAGACGGAAATATTTTGTTGAATTTTGTCCTAAATTACTGATCAACTGTTTTTAGGTCACCTGAGTCACTCAGGTGACCTATTGCTATCTGTTTTCGGCCGTCGTCGTCCGTCGTGTGTTAACATTTGAACATTTTCAGCTTCTTCTCTGAAACCGCAGAACCAATTTCAGCCAATTTTAGCATAATGGCATCTATGTGTGAAGGGGAACAAAATTTGTGAATTCCATGGTCCCTGCCCCCCTGGGGCCTGAGAGGTTGGGCTAAATCCACCAAAATTAATGCAATCTTTAAAAATCTTCTTCTTTACTCCTGGACATTAAGCAGTCAAACTGTTGACATGATTGTAATAAGCATTGAGCCCTCTACCAAAATTGTGAAATTCATGGCCCCAGGGTCAGGGGTTCTGGTGCTAGGGCGGGGCTATATAGATCATATAGTGAAAGAGCATTATTTCTTTGAAAATCTTCTTCTCTACTCCTGGGTATTATTGAAACAAATTGAATATATAGTTATGATATGCAAGGGTGACTTAACCAAAATTGTGAAATTCATGGCCCCAGGGTCAGGGGTTCTGGTGTTAGGGCGGGGCTATATAGATCATATAGTGAAAGTGCATTATTTCTTTGAAAATCTTCTTCTCTACTCCTGGGTATCATTGAAACAAATTGAATACATAGTTATGATAAGCAAGGGTGACTTTACCAAAATTGTGAAATTCATGGCCCCAGGGTCAGGGGTTTGGTGCAAGGGGGGGGGGGGCTATATAGATCATATAGTGAAAGTGTATTATTTCTTTGAAAATCTTCTTCTCTACTCCTGGGTATTATTGAAACAAATTGAATGCATAGTTATGATAAGCAAGAGTGGCTCAACCAAAATTGTGAAATTCATAGCCCCAGGGTCGGTGGTTCTGGTGCTGGGGGGGGGGGTATATAGATCATATAGAAGAACAATTTTAGATTGGAATAATATCTAATTTTATTAAAACCTGAATACAGAAAACCAATATGTAGATTACGTGTATCAGCGCACAGACTTTTCATAGAATTAGGGAGATATAATAACACACCCAGATCAGAAAGAATATGTAAAAATTGTACGCTTAATCAAATTGAAGATGAAGAACATTTCCTTATTCACTGTAGCAAATTTACAAAGGAAAGAGAAGACCTATTTCACCCTGATCTCATCTAAAGTAAAACATTTTACAGATTTGCCTGATAAACAAAAATTATTCTGGATTCTAAATTGCAAAGAACTAGATATACTAAACTCTCTTGGAAAATTTTTACAAAAAACATTACCATAAATTTTAGGAATGTAACTTTTTTTTTTTAAATAATTTTTTTTATTATTAATTATGTAAAAGTATGATACTTTCAAGTATATGGTTTAGTAATGTATGCATATATATATGATGTACTGTATATATACCTATAAAACAAGTCTTATGTTCATATAGAATATTTTGGGTATTACCCTACTTGTATGTCTTTTCTATCAATCAAGCAATTCTTTCCCTCTTATGTATATGTATATTGTATTTCGTGTGTATGATCATAATCATTATATACATTTTAACAATGTACTTTCTTTTTGCCCCATGAGGGCCCTTAATTGGTCAATAAACAAATTGAATTGAATTATAGTGAAAGTGCATTATTTCTTTGAAAATCTTCTTCTCTACTCCTGGGTACTACTGAAACAAATTGAATACATAGTTATGATAAGCAAGGGTGACTCTACCAAAATTGTGAAATTCATGGCCCAGGGGTCAGGGGTTCTGGTGCTAGGGTGGGGCTATATAGATCATATAGTGAAAGTGCATTATTTCTTTGAGAATCTTCTTCTCTGCCCCTGGGTACTATTTAAACAAACTAAGTACATTGTTATGATACGCAATTATGCCTCAGAAATGAGTCTTCCAAAATTATGAATTTCATGGCCCCAGGGTCAAGGGTTCTGGTGAAAAGGGGGGGGGGGGGCTCTATTGATTATACATTGAAAAAGCAAAATTTCTTTGAAACTATTCTTTTCTGCTTCTGGTTAAAAAAGCAAAGAAACTAAGTATATAGTTATGATGAGCAAGAGTGCTTCTTCCAGAGCAGTGAATTGCATGACCCCTGGGTCAGATGTGCTGGTGTAAGGGTGGGGCTCTTGATAATATAGTGAAAATGCATTAATTCAATTAAAAATAATCCTGTCTGCTCCTTAGTGTTAAGCAGATAAACAAAGTGATTACTTATGATGAGCAAACTTCTGTCCCCAGGGTCAGAGGCTCTGGTGTTTCTCGGTGGGGAGGGTGGGGGCTCTATTGATAATATAGTGAAACTGTAGTAAAATTGCATTAAATCTTTAAAAATTTTCTCTGCACTTGGGCATATCAGAGGCAAAAAGAGTAAAAGTTTTAATAAGGAAGGGTATTTTTAGCCAATTTTTGAACATCTGGACCATTTGGTCAAATGTTCTGGTCCTGGCCAGGGCTCTTTTAATTTGTATTCTACTGAGAGGAGTTATTCCCCTTTGCTGTTTACTTTTGATAATTAATCACTGTAGATAATGTACTAGAAAGGTTACTAGAATAAGAGAATTATGCAAGATTTTTTATTGTATAATACAAAAAGCATTTTCGTAGGTTTAATGATTAGATGGACTTGTAAGTAATAGACGAATAACAAGAGGCCCATGGGCCACATCGCTCACCTGAGCACATTGGCTAGGGAAAAAAAGCAAAAATCAGTTCAGTATTGAAAAGTTTATGGGAGGGGGTGTTGAATTTTAAACTACCTGATGATGCTTTCATATCAATATAACAAATGGCTTTGCTGTTCTTGAGCAGAAGATTTTTTCCCATATATTCATTTGTAAAAATTTGATCCCCCATTGTGGCCCCACACTACCCCCGGGGGCCCTCATTTGAACAAATTTCATTCTACACTACCAAAGGATGCCTCCATATCAATTTGACTAATCATGGCTTTTCTGTTCTTGAGAAAAAGATTTTTTCCTATATATTCCTCTGTAAACTTTGATCCCCCATTGTGGCCCCACCCTACCCCTGGGGGTCATGATTTGAACAAACTTGAATTTTCATTACCTGAGGATGCTTCCATATAAATATGACCAATCATGGCTTTACTGTTCTTAAGAAGAAGATTTTTAAAGATATTTTCCTATATATTCCTCTGTAAACTTTGATCCCCCATTGTGGCCCCACCCTACCCCCGGGGGTCATGATTTGAGCAAACTTGAATTTTCACTACCTGAGGATGCTTCCATATAAATATGACCAATCATGGCTTTGCTGTTCTTAAGAAGAAGATTTTTAAAGATATTTTCCTATATATTTCAAAGTAAAACTTTGATCCCCCATTGTGGCCCCACCCTACCCCCGGGGGTCATGATTTGAACAAACTTGAATCTACACTACCTGAGGATGTTTCCACATAAGTTTCATCTTTCCTGGCCCTGTGGTTCTTGAGAAGAAGATTTTTAAATGATGCCTATATTTTTTCACTAATTCCTAATTATCTCCTCTTGAAAGAGGGCGTGGCCCTTCATTTGATCAAATTTGAATCCCCTTCACCCAAGGATGCTTTGTGGCAAGTTTGGTTGAATTTGGCCCAGTGGTTCTTGAGAAGAAGTCAAAAATGTGAAAAGTTTACAGACGGACGCCGGACAAAATGTGATCAGAAAAGCTCACTTGAGCCTTTGGCTCAGGTGAGCTAAAAATGAAACAAAATTAACTTGTCTTATTAAATGTTCATCAAAGACCAAGAGAGGCCAATGTAACAGATTTCGACAAGGAATTACAATAGTACAGAAGCACTGATAGTTTGTTAATATACTGTATGGTGATAGTGATAAATGGGAAACCGATTAGAACCTAATTCATGAAATGTTAATGAATACTAGACTAATTATTTTGTTGATCCTGATCACCCTATTTTTCTTGCTTATGGGCAACAAAGCTTCGCCTTTCAGTTCATTTTATACTCTATGGATCCACTAAATTGTTGTACATTGCATTATACTCAAGTGACCGTTAAGGCCCTTGGGCCTCTTGTTTTTTCATAATTTCCTTCTGAAACTAGCCATTTGTTTTTGTGTCCCAAATATCTAAGGGTTTCTTTGGTGTAAATATGAACTTGTTAATTGAAAAATGGACAAAAAGCTAGCTTTTGTTTTTTATCGATCTTGCAGATTTTCTTGATTGTCACTTGAATTGAATATAAATTATAAGACTGACAATTGTTTTATTGAGTTATTTTTATTTAATCAACAATAAAAAGCATCGAGAAAGCTTTAAAGATCCACAATGCCGGGTGTTCGAAGCTGCATACATGATGTTCGAACTGGGATGCTAATGGATTGAAACAATCATACAACAACTGAAACAAAAGAAGAGAAAATCTCATATACAAACTTTTTAAAAACAGTTATTTCAAGGATAAAGTGATCATCTCTATTGGCTAATACCTGAAATATTTGTCTATAAAATATGGCGTAAGAAACTGATAGAAAGTAAATCGTTACCTTTTACGTTTCTAACCAGCAATAGTACCAGTGGTGTTGGTAGCGATGAAGGAGAAGAACAGTAATGAAACTGGAAGAAAAAACGTCTTCGTGAAGAAAATATTTCAAAAAACTCGAAGTATTTAAAATGTCGCGCTGTTTATGGAATATCAACCATTCGGGGCAAAATTTGATACAAATCTATAACTGTAGATTTTTTTTAAAGAAAGAATTCAAAGGGTTTCCATCTAGAATCATCTCTTTTGCAGTGATAATTCATCAAAATGAAATAAGATTTCTTTAACACGCTTCAATTCCTTAATTTGTCCGTAAATTTCATCAAATGGATATACATGTATCTTAACTTACAAATCACGAGCAACCTCGCTCTAAAAGTCAGAGGCTGGGGGGTGGGGGTTTTACTTACTGAGACTGAGTGTAGAGGACATGCTGAGGTCGTTGACAGACTTGGTCAGAACTCTCAGTTGCTGGGCATCATTGTAAGCCTGGTAACGTCTGTAGTAATCATCGTAGCTTTGTCTGGCAACTCCTCCTGTAGCAGCAAAACGGGGGTTAGCGGCCCACTGTGTGCCCCAGAGAGCACTGACTTGAACGATAACGACGGCCATCATACAGGCGGAGGCAACGAAAACGATACCTTTGTTCATGATGACAGCTTTGGACGAACGACCAAGATATGACAGAGAACTGTGTTCTCCCCGTTTGCTGCACAGGGTTATATACCAGCAGTTATGTTTGATTGCGATTTTTAATCAGGATAGACTTGCCCTTTTTCGTATTACTTAAGATGCACAACTGATGGCTTAATCGAACAACATTTTATCGTTAATTATGAGATAAAAAATTACACGACCCGGGACTGAAAGGTGTAGCCGCATGCCCCAAGGATAGAATTCAATGGAAAAAAACTTCCTTCTTCTTGTGATGGACCAGGTTACACTGAACACACACACACAAAAAAAACCCAAACGTTATTATTCAATTCTGCCGAAGGCACCCCCCCCCTCCCCCAAAAGAAATTGTTTAAAATATGACGTCCAAAGTGTGTAGAATATTTTTTTTTTATTCTTTTAAGCACTCTCTAAAGGCTAACACTTTGAACTAAATATTAAATCAATATATGTAACAACATTTATAAGTAAATTAAAGATATGACAGAAAAGGAAAAAAATCGATTTACATCAAACAAAAATAGTGTGAAAAAATATCTAATTTTCCACTAAACTTAATAACCCAACTGCTATAAACAATGCAAAAAAAAAAATCAAATCAAATCATGGAGTCTAACAAAGAGTTTTAAAAATATATATATAATTAATAATAATCTCATTTAATGTACATTCTACAAATAATGAAGGGTGAAACATGGCACTGGAAATCATTGAAACACTTTTGCTGGAAGACTTGTAAATGTTTTTCCTATACAACCAAAAAAAAAAAAAAAAAATTAAAGTGATGAATATCAAATATCACAACTTTTGTCATCATATGAGTTTTATGCTAAAGCAAAATGATATGGTATCAAATATAAATGCCTCTGACCTGATGAATTAATGAAATTTACACACAAATTTTTCTTTATATATAATGCTCAATTCTCCTTAATATCAACCAATTGTATGTAATCATGAGTACTGGCAATATCAACCAATTGTATGGAATCATGAAAAGGTTATAAATATTCAGTACTGGCAAATATCTGCCTCTTTCATACGTAATCAAATACATGCAAGTATTAAAAATTGATCAATTAGGAGGAAATGTTTACTTTTGACTCCATGACATCATTTAAAAGGTGAATATCTCTACTTCTAAAACGAATGTCAAAAAGCATATAAAATTTCTTGAGAACTTGTAGGGTAAAAAATTGCCCACTCTCAATTTCTTTTTACACATCATTGACCACTTAATATTAAAAGAAATTTGTTCCAAGTTTCCTGGTCAATAAATTTAATAAAGTAGAGCACCCTTCTTTCTTTCTAAAATCATTGCAATTCTGAGTTTTCATCAAAATCTTCACAAAAGTATGAATTATTTGTATCATAAGTGACACAAATTTTCAAAAAAATTTTTGTTTAGAACACAATCAAAAATATTTATACTGAGTATTAAAATTCTGACCTTTGAAAAAGAAATAATCACTATAGCATTTACTGGTGGTCCTTTTCAGAATAAACATGGAGAATTAAATTTTTGCAAACAATTCACTAAAACTACACATTTCAGCCAAATGTGTAAAATTTGTCATGGGGAGAAAAAAAAAACAGATACAGAAAACTTAATATTCATGGAGGAAAGAACTTCTTGTCCCCTGTTGTCCAAAGTGTACCTCACTGGACTTGAATTCCAGAATGTGGATAGTAAAATGTGTAATTATGTATGTATGTAACATTCAGAGTCACACATGTATCTGCTCTTTCACATCAATGACAGTCTAATTTATACTCAAACTTCTACCTTGCATATAAAACCTTTAAGTATTCACATATACCAGGTAAATTAAACCCATAAAATTATGCAGGAATTAAACGATCCAGGTGTGAATATCATGTATAAAAATGAAAAAAGTCCACGTGAATTTTTCTGATATATAAAAAAAAGGTTCACACAACCAAGTAAGAATCTTCATTAAAAATATTCAACTAAAATAGATTTCCAGAGCACAACCTAATAAATTGCAAGACAAAAATATACAAAAAAAATTTTTTCACTATCTTTATAATCAATCTAAAAATTGGCACTTATGTGTCATATACAATCACACTTTTCACCTATACTATATAATATGAGGATTTTTTAAAAAAATTTGGTGTAAAATCAGCACTGACACAATTAAAAACATTTCCCTAAATCATAATCCTGAAAGAATGCCTATAAATTTAATTGCAATACATATATATCTATATACAAGTTATGACCTTGTGTTGCAAATTTAGGCAGTGTAAGAGTTCAGGTAGCCAGTTATGAACAGCGCTTTTATACCCATGTTAAATATTTAAAACCAAAGTATAAAACTAGAGTTGTCCTGATAAAACTGACACCCGCAGAACATGCACAATCAAAGCACAAATTCTGGATATCCTTTGAAATAAAGCTGGAAAGTGTCCTAACACTGAGCTTAACTTTGCATCTACAGAAAAACAACATAAAGAGTGACATAGTGGTTCCAATGTCCCAACAAAACTTTGTTCTGGGGAGATTAAAAAAACAACTGGTGCATCACTAATGCTGTTAAATAGCACTTTGTTTAAAAGCATGAAAATAATTTACAATAATAAAATAATTGTTTTTATGCATGCACATAAATTAAAATAACCATTTTAATAGGAAAATAGGTAAAAAAAAAAAAAATACAGTTTCTCTTCATGAAAACCTATTGAATGCTATCTGCATCAGTTCATGCTACTGATTTCCCAATGGGGCTGTGTATCATCAAAATAAAATGTAAAATCAACCTGATTTTTGTACATATATTGCAATAAATTATGAGATACTGGACTTTGAAATGAAAGTATTACTTTACCCTTAAATTTTTGCACTCCCCCACTCTTGTGTATCTTTAGACACCCCCATAATAAAGAAAAGAATTATTGACATAAAAGTATTATTTTCCTACTTTTACCTGTACAATACTATACCCTAAATCTAAAAGAATGAATTTTCTGTTCCAAGTAAAAATCATGAATATTGAAACAAAATGCATTATAGCGAACAGGGTAACCGTATAAAGTTGTGCCAAAATTTTATATTTATCATTACAGTCCTTCATTATGCTTTATATACTATGTACATATGTCATTAACAGAAAAAAAAAACATAAGAAAAAAATTCTTTTCACAAAGTGATGAGATTCATTTGACAATACAATAATACTGTTAATAAATATGCAATCCATAATTTGAAAAAAAAATTACAACAACTATGAAGTTTTCCAAATTCTAAACATGCGAGTATTTTAATTCAACATCACATGAGCCTCAACTGAAAGTATTAGTCATGTACAGTGTATGTTGACAGTATTTAGGACGTAAAAGAGAAATTTAGGACGTAAAAGAGAAATGCATTACAATATTAAGTAAAATTTTAATATGGATCTAATTATTATAATTAATTTTAATAAAAGCATGAAAATATGAAAGTACAAAAAAAATATTTTAGAAAAGAAAATGGCAGGACTCTGAAGGTTTCAACTAGATGAGGTATAGGGGTCATGAATATCTTCAATTTCTATGGCAGTTGTTTCCCCTGGAAGCTGCCGAATAATTGACCTCTCGGATTTGGCTGAGGCTGTTCTTGTAGATCTGGCTGACCCCTGGCGACCACTGTTTCTACTGGTGGCTGAACTAGCCTGTCGGTGCTGCCTGTAAAACATTTCAGCCATTTCTAAAGTAACATCGTTACATCGACCCCTCATGTACCCACTAGCACTGTTTTGTCTGCTGCTTGCACTGTTCTGTCTGCTGCTAACACTGTCATGTCGTCTGCTTGTGTTATCTTGACCTTGGCTTGCACTGTTATGTCGTCTGCTTGCACTGTCTTGTCTTCTGCTCATGCTTTCCATTTTTCTGTTTTCACTGTCTCGGTGTCTGCTTGCACTGTCTTGTCTTTTATTAGAACTATCCATTCCCTGGCTTGTACTATCATGCCTCATGCTTGTACTATTGTGACGTCTGCTACCACTTTGGGATCTTCTACTACTATGTCTTCTGCTACTCATTCTCACCAAGCCCCCAATGCTAGGAGGCTCTTCTGCTTCAGAAGTGACATAACCACTGACAGAACCTGTCTCTGTCTTTCTCCTTTTCCTGTCACCCCATGATCTAATGGACTCTCTTTCACTCCTGTCTGTGCTCTCTAATTCCTTCAACTTTGCATTAAGTTCACCCATATATGCACTTGCTGTAAATATTGAGAAATTGGCCACTTTGCCCAGATGTTTGGGTGGCTCTGGCAGGGTCACTGCATCAAGACTGTTCTGATGAGAGTAAGAGGTTACTGAGACAGCTTCCATGCTATTCTTCTCCACATCTATATCCACTCCATGAGCGGATGCTCTACTGGCAGTGGAATTCCCACTCCCTCTTCTACTGCGCCTGCCCGCTCGTCTGCCACCGTAAGCAGATGATGACATAGCATTTGAGATTGGTCCTAGGACAGGCAATATCCTGTTCCTTCTTAACTTTCTGATCTTCTTTTTCTTTTTGGCCTTACTTCTTTTTCTAACTTGTGCATACTCCACCTCCATTTCTTCTTCCTCATCATCATCACTGGCCCTAAACTGACCCTGTGCAGCACTGATTTGTGAGTCAATAGAATGTCTTCTAGAGGCCATCTTCGAAGCTGCAGACCCAATGTCTGAAAAAAACATTTTTCTTATCATTGAATTTGTTAATTCTTCAACATGACTCAACTGTTTATAGAATGTACTTTGAATGTGTGAACTTTGGTATCTTGACATGTTGACAACCTGGGGTACGTCAACATATCCATCCATGCATTTGTATAAACCAAAATTTCTTTGCACCTCTTAACTCACAAAATGTTAACCATATATCTATTTATATTTATGATATTGACTTTCATCAACAGAATAGCTCTAAAATATTTATGGCCATTGCAAATCTTTTAGATGTACTGTATGGAATAAGGTTTGTTAAGAGTAATTCACCATTTGATTGTGAGGCACACTAAGGGATGTCAACACATTGACATGACCCACCTGAGTCCGAGTATTTTCGGAGGGTTCCAGCTGTTGGGTGCATCATACCACCCCTCCTCTTCACCAGCTTCGGCATGGCTGCTCTGAAATCTGACGACATGCTGTTGTTGGAACTCACACTGTTCAAATCAAACTTCATACCTGAAAAGTAAACGTGAATTTTACTATGGCCGATATTTCAAAAAGAACAAGGAAATGTCAATGAAACATAGGTTAATCAGTTATAAAATTTATGTCTTACCAAGTGGATCATCATGGGTGCTGGCAAAGCTGATAGAGAGTCTACCATTGTTCAATTCCTTCCTCTTCTCAAAAGCCTTCGCTATCACTTTGTGTTTCTTAAGTTTGACTGGTTTGTTTGAGGGCTTGTTAAACACTCTGGAGGAAGATCAAAGAAAGAAGTGAAAAATCTGGTAGAAGTGAGAAATTCTTCCATTAAATTATTCATTTATTCCTCTCCTTAAATATATATTTCATGACTTTTTCAAAGACTTTTTAAACACAGTCAAACATCATTATATCAAACTCAATAGGGCCAAAGAAAAACCTTGACATATCCAAAGATTCTTGATATTGAGGTTAAAATACAAAAAAAAAGAGTGTTGGGACTTTCATATCACCTAGAAATATACATGGTATTTGATATTATTTGAGATATTAAATTTTGAGATACCAAAGTTCAACTGTACATGTAACTGATTTTCTTTAAACTAAAAAGTTAACAGATTTTAATAACATACTTCCTCAGAAATCTCTCCCAGGCTAGGAGAGAAGCTTTGGTCCATGACCAGCTGCTCATAGCAATCCCTGCCCCAAAAAAAGCAAAAATATGGAACCCATAGGCCACAACACTGGGTCGACTGGACAGTTGGCAGGAGACGGAGACATTGGAAACACTCTGTGTCACTGTAGCATTACCCTGACAGCTGAAATTATGTCATTCATATAAGTAATTATATCACAATTACTGGGTTTAATTATAAATTATCAGTATTTTATTTTCTGTTTATTCTGTTGATTATGTTTCCATATATTTTTTTTCTCCTATGAAATTATAGTGGAGAAACATTTAAAATTTGATTAAAAAATATAGGGTACATCAATACCAAATCAATACCAAGGCTTGGTAGAGTTGCTCCCCTTAAATGCATTTCTATAGCGTTCTCATTACTGTTACATACAGTTAAACATGGTTACAGCAAACATGCATGTTTATAATGAATTCACTCTTAACAGTGAAGAGATTTTCACTCCCAGTAATATCTAAATGTATTATTAACTTATTAGAAAAAGGGAATTAAGATAATAATAACAAATTGAAATTGTTCATCCCTGACACTTTGTTATAAGCATTTTTTACTGTAATATCAAGGAAATGAGTACTTACTAGATATATTCTTTAAAACTCTGTGACCAACTTTGCTCATTAATGAAAATGTAGATATGGACAACAAATGAAATCACCACAAACAAGAAAGCCAGCAGTGTAAAAATGCCTGAAATTGTATAAAACAAAATATTTATACACACAATACTGTAAAATCGCTTATTTTCATGGAGTCAAATTTTCGTAGATTGACTTTGGTTCATGGGGATTAGATTTCGTGGTTGAAGAATTGTTGAGTTGTTTTTATTTTAATACTTCACTGAGGATATAAATTTGTGGGTCTTTTCATACCACAAAAACAATGAAAATTAACCCCCATGAAAATTAGTGCTTTCACAGTATGCAAAAGTGAATGACAATACATTGTAAATATTATCTGTGCATTCAAGAAAAGATTTACTATTAAGGCATAATTTTGTATGTAGAGGTTAATTAAAAACAATTTTGTTTGAAAATCACATGCACTCATTGTTTGGTGGTGGGATTTCAAAGTAATTCAGTAATTTCAAAGTACTTTAGATTTTACCTAGTCTGATAATGGTTTCCTTTATTTTGGACAGTGCTTTAAGACTGATGTAGTCTGGTGAATCCTTTTTCAATTTGATCAATGTTTTTAAAACTACAAATAAACCAAAAACAAAAGCCCATTATTATATGTTGAAACATTTATGTATGAACATGTTAACAAACTGTCTTTCTCTGCAAAATTTTTAAGAGGCCATGTCAGTAAGCATTGAGCTTCATACTATAAAAACATGGAAAGTGGAAAAAATTATTTCTAGCTCAAATTTTGTGAATATGATGCATATGAATAGTCTTTCAAAAAAATATCTAACCAGGCATATGACCTCTTGTTTCCGTGGCAACCAGAGAATTTGTTATTTGACAATACAATATGCAAATAAATAAAAATTTCATTTCATCCTTAATTTCTTTCTTTAACTATGTAGATTGGGATGTATCATTCAATAATATTTCTGTTGAAACAAATTAGAAATTCTTACCTAAAATAAGATAGATGAGACCGATCACAAGGAGAAGGCCAACAGGAAGTAGTACAAACCCCCCTCTGTAGCCACTGTTAAAGGCCCCCACAAAGCATACACCACTCAACGAATCTCCATCAATCTGGGGAAAAAAAAGATATTAAATGTATAATTAAAATGTAGAAAAGTAGACAATAATTGTAGTTAAATTTATCATCATTGTTCAAATAGAACATCATATGCTAATAGATTGTCAGTTTCAGCCTTTCAATTTCTGAAGAAAATTATGAAACATTCAACCTTTCAACATAACCATGTTTACAGTAATTCTATTCAAAAGAAGCGACAATAAATACATGTACATAAACTGATGCAAAACACTCTCTCCAAAGGAAAAAAAAAAACAATTTCTTTTGCTCATTCTGTAATTTATAAACTGTACAATATACAGCTTATAGGATTATGACACACTGAAATACTGGTAAATTACAAAAATGGTTTTTCCTCCATCCTCTTGTAAACATAAAACCTAAATACCTTATTGAATCAACACATGTAAAAATCCTATCAAACCACCTGCCTGAAGGAAAACCCACCTCTGATACGGAAAGACAAACAATCGTTAGCACCAAGGGCACACACCAGCTGGCAATATGGAAGTACGATGTTTTATTTTTGAGATCGTCCCTCTGTGTTCCTAAGGCTCTGAAGGTCAGATACCAAGCAAAGGCCAGCATCACAAACCAGAAAGCACCAGCCATCATAAAATAGTAAACCAATATAAATACAATAGTACAGGAAGCCGTCTCTCCATTTCTACAAGATAAACGAGAAGTGTCAATCAAACATTAGCACATTTTCAAAAATAAACAAAATTATGCATTTTACCTTTTGAGGCCAGCTATGAACATTATTAGTGATACACATATTTTACTTGAACAAGGATACCATGAAAACTGCTAAAAGAAGATTTCACATAGAAAATTTACAGTTATGAAAGAAGATAAGGCATCTTTTAATGTCACCCTGAACAAAGTCATATATCACCTAATTTTCTCTGTAGGGGTTCTCACAGATAGCTTGGACTTAACAGAAATGTCGCTTTCATAATAATTACCAAATGTAATTGTGCATGCAACATTCAAAATGGCCCCCTTTGTCATGGAAACAGAGGAAGGTCAGTTTGAAGTGACTAAGATACAGCTTGCAATAGCAAAGTTTCTAGTTGAATGTTTGTTTTCCTTCTATTTAAACATATTATGTACTGCTAATAATGGCTGCTATTAATACTAACCCTAATTCAGGCTCTCCTCTGCGTATCGTACCATCTGACTTACACACAATGTCTGTGCGGGCATTCCCCGAGAACTGGGCCATCCATCCGATACTGCCCATGAAGAAGCAGGCATTGATGAAGAAGAGGATGAGAGCAGGGTAATGGCTGGCTGTTTTCCAATCAATGATAAAGGTCAACTGTCAATCAATAAGTAAAAATAAGGTCATAAATACACATAGCAAACTCAAAAGTATTCAGATTCCTTGTGCAATGAAAGCAAGAGGCTCATATGCTGAACTCTCACTTGAATCACACTGCATTCACATGGAGATAAAAAGAATTGACTGTACACTTGCAAAGGAAATATAAATTTGAAATTCTTACACACCATGGTATGTGTTTCAGTTAATTCATTCGAATGTTTCATTATATTTTATAAGTACAATGATATTAACTCATTTAACTGAATAAAGGAACAAGACTTATTTCTGAAAAGAACAATATGTTAATTGGTGAATTAATAAATAATTACAAAGGAAAAAATTCATTGACTGTATGCCTATACATTTCTTAAATGGCTGTGAAATAACCCACTCCCTTTTCCCCTAATCCTTCAAAGATCCCCCTATTTTAAAATTTCAGTTTAGTTCTCTCCAAAAGTGCAAGCATTAATGAAAGTTATAGTTTACTTATGGTTATAGCCCACTTTAAATTTTCAGATTAATTCACAGATATATTTTGTGTATCAATTTCCTAAAGAACAACCAAAACAACCCAAAACATTTCTGTAGCCTCATTAGATGTGGTAACGAGTGCACTGTTAAATGGATCATCCGCTTGTTAACTTTTTTTATTGTCAAATGACACTTAGCAAGCCACATATCTTTTGACAATTAAAAAAAATTAAGGCACTATAGTTAGAGAAAAAAAACAGTAACTAACTCACAAGTTACATGGGACCTATGTTTCTTACTTTTCTTAGATCACTTCAAGTATGAAACCTTACGAAACTTTAAAGGTAAACTACAATTTTAGCAGAAAGAATGAGGGGTTGATGACAGCAGCCAAAAAGACAAGTCACATACTTGCCCTCAGTTTCACTGGTAAACAAGGAGAATAAATAAATAATTTTAAACAATCTAATAGTATGAGTCAAACTGTGAACTGAGGAAAAAAAGAAAAAAAAAATCTGTGAACATGAAATCATAATACAGTTATACCCACCTATTCCTCTCTGATGCAAAGAAGAAACAGAAACAATATGATAAGTTTTATATAATTATGAGAAATCTATCTATGACATGATGGTGAATTCTTGTTAAGTTACTCTAAATAGAAATAAAAAGACAAGTATTCTTTTTAGTCACAAATTTTATACATTTTAGGCATATGTGTTTGTATATAGCAAAGAAACAAGCTCTTCTGATAAACTGTACAACCTATCACTTCTATTTGAAGCCTCGAAGTATCCTGTATATTTACATAAACTCTTGAAATTCCAATTCACACTCTGAGAACCCAAGATGATTCTAAGCCAGTTAGTACCTGAGAGTTGGTCATGGTGACCTACTTATCACTTGTCATTCTCTGAGGACCCATCAACTAAGTTTGATGATTCTAAGCCAATTAATACCTAAAATATTTTTTAAAATTATAATCATAAAATTTTATAAGTAGGTCAAAGTGACCTACTTTTCAATTGTTTTACTCCAAGGACCCAAGATGCATCAACTGACAAAGTTTGATGATTCTAAGCCAATTAGTACCTGTAATATTTAATTAAAGCCATAAATTTTCAAAAGTAGGTCACGGTGACCTACTTTTTAGTCGACCTACTCCGAAGACCCATGACGCATCAACTGACAAAGTTTGATGATTCTAAGCCAATTAGTACCCGAAATATTTAATTAAAGCCATAAATTTTCAAAAATAGGTCATGGTGACCTACTTTTTAGTTGATCTACTCTGAAGACCCAAGATGCATCAACTGACAAAGTTTGATGATTCTAAGCCAATTAGTACCTGAAATATTTAATTAACACCATAAATTTTCAAAAGTAGGTCACTGTGACCTACTTTTTAGTCGACCTACTCCGAAGACCCAAGATGCAGCAACTGACAAAGTTTGATGATTCTAAGCCAATTAGTACCTGAAATATTTAATTATAGTCATATAAATTCAAAAGTAGGTCACGGTGACCTACTTTTCAGTTGACCTTTTTTGAGGACCCAAGATGCATCAACTTACAAAGTTTTATGATCATAGGACTTAAAATGTCCAAATTATGCCTCTAAAACGCTTTGAAATCGAATGCCTGCAAAGTTCAGAAAGTAGGTCACTGTGACCTACTTTTTAATAAATATGTTTTATGGCCCCAAGATGCATCATCTTACAAGATTTAATGATTCTAAGCCTCCCCGTATTCGAATTAATGACCTTAATTGTTTTAAAAAAGATTAGCCATAAAATTCAAAAAGTAGGTCAAGGTGACCTACTTTTTAGTTGACGTATTTTGAGGACCCAAGATGCATCAACTGACAAAGTTTGATGATCATAGGCCTTAAATTGTTCAAAATATGCCTCTAAATCATTTTGAAAAAGAATGGCCGCAAAATTTAAAAAGTAGGTCACTGTGACCTACTTTTGAGTCAACATGAAATGAGGTCCTTAGATGCACCAACTGACAAGATTTGATGATCCTAGTCCTTATAGTAAGCAAAATATCAACATTTTAATAAAATGTAATTTTTGGTCAAATTTGAAGTGACCTTAAGACCACGCCCTTTGCCCCAGGGTAAATCCCCGTGCAAATTTTAATCTACAACATATCCTCATCCTTTTGTGTAAGTTTGGTGATAATCTGCCCAGTGGTTCTTGAGAAGAAGATTTTTAAGCAACCAGTACTTTTGTTTCTATTTTCCTAATTATCTCCCCTTGTTAAAGGGTCACAACCCCAGTTTTAGTATAAAAGGGAGCCCTTGGGCCAAGGATACCCTGTGACAAATTTGACAATAATTGGCCAAGGGGTTCTTGAGTTATGGCCCATATTCTAAAAAGTTTACGCACAACGCACACCGCACAAATGGCCATAGCATTAGCTCTTTGAGCCTTTGGCTCAGAAGAGCTAAAAAACATGCCCATATGAATCAGGCCAAAATGTAAGATAATTTGCTTACAAATATGTACAAGAAAATAAGGCAAGGGACTAAGCGATACCTTTACTTCTAAAGTGGACTCAAGCAGAAGTCATATCCTTAAGTATGCATATACATGTAAAGTAAATTATAAAATCTTATACATGTACTGCCAAAGTTAAGCAATCTTGGTATCTATGGTATACCCCAGAGAAATTGTCATAATTTGCTCTTTTTTTTTTTTTTTTTTTTTTTTTTTTTGCAAATACAGTTGAACTTTGGTATGTTAAATATCAATCTCTTGATTACCATGGATATGTCTTAGCTGGAAATCCAAACCACTTTTTCTTGATATTTTAACCTCAACATATGTCAAAGCCTCTGGAATCTGGAAGTTTTTTTCTCAGTCCAATTTAGTTGAAAATAACAAGGTTTGACTGTATATATATATATATATATATATATATCTACAGTCAAACCTTGTTATCTCCAACTCAATGGGACTGAGAAAAAACTTCGAGATATCCGAAGATTCGAGATATTGAGGGTAAAATACATAAAGAATTAGTGGTTGGGATCTCCAAATCACTTCGACATATCTATGGTGTTCGAGATGTCAGTGTTCAAGATACCTAAGTACAACTGTATATCCTAACCAGTATCTTTTCTAAATATGAAAGAATTTTACTTTCAAAAGTATAATCAGTCAAATAAATAAAAACACCTACCATAGTGAAGAGAGTGCAGGCAATACAGAGAGATCCGAACACAGCAATAAAGATGTGGACCTCATCATGCTCCGCTTCAGTGAAGAGTGGATTTTGGCACTGAATTCCACATCCCTCCACCTCACTGTACCAGCTCTTCTGGTTCTCAGTTCTGACCAGCGGAGAGTTACACTGACCAGTTGTATCAAAAGTGATGTCATCATAAGTGTGACTTTGACCCTAAAAATAAACATGTACAATCAACGACAGAGGTAAAAATATAAAATAATGTCATTAAATCCGAAAGATAGTATTCTAGTATGGGTTATTTTTTATTTTTTGAGGTTGTTTTTTTTTTTTAAAAGAAAACTGCAAGAAAGACTTTGTAGAGGGAACATTTATTACATTCAGAAAAGATCTTCAAACAGACAATAACTTTTGTCTCAAATCGTATGAAATTTCATAAAATTTTTCTGTTAATCTTCCTCTACCTGTTCATATGAAACAGAGATATGTATATCAAGTACAAATATGACATGTATATGTAAAAAAAAAAAGCGCTATTTTCTACAGGATTGTTTTGCAGGAACAAATTAACTATATATTTTGAGTGTTCTCAGTTAGAATTCCTAAATAGTAATCAGGTTAATCACATTAATTCTAATATTGTTTTATATTGAACTGAAAAGCAAAGCTAAACTGCTTCGTTACAATTTTTTTGAATGCTTCATCATGACACCATTGAGCTTGTCAATCAAACAGTACTTATAGCATATTTGTGGTATTATAAACAAAGGGATGTCATTCCCACAATTTTGGCTTGACTCCTGGTAAGTAGATCAGGTAGGCATATAGATATATCTATCAATAAACAAACTTAATGAACTATGGAAACAGAGTGACTCAGTTGAACCGAGGGAACTCCACCTATCACAGATACCATCCAAGGGTCTATTATTAACTCATCCCATTTTGTCAAAGGAGCATTGTTTGTGAGATTTAAATGCTCTCAGGAGTCGTGATCGCAAATATGGAATTTTAACCAACGTTGGTGAAAGCCAGAGCACACAAAAGACAAGATTTCCAATTTTTCCCATTATCTGTTGTTGAGAGGGATTTAAATTCAATCCAGTATCAAAGACTAAGTCAGCAAACATGTGCATTATGATTTTCATTTAATTTTTAGATATCAAATGTTTTAAAATTGATTTAATTTTTTGTTCATTTATAGACATGTGTATCCATGCATGCAGAATTGAAGGATAGCATAAACAAGATATTTGGCCATTTTATTTGACTGATCTCTTCCTGCAAATAAAATTCCTTTAAAAAAATACTTTGCTACATAATTTACAGTGTTTTAAATTCATCTTGATATAAATGACTGTACTAGTATCACATTATCATCCTAGAGAGGATTTTCAAAGGGAGCAAAAGCTTGCTTACTTTGCTGGCTTAAAAAGAACTCAAATATTATATTCTGTGCTTTCATGCAATCATGTGTCATTTTCTTACACACTGAATGTAGTAGACTGAAATACATTTCTTTTTAAATATTCCATAAAGGAAATATCTATTCCAAAAATACAATTAGCAATTTACCCATCCCTTGGTTGTTTCTTTTTTTGTTTTTTTTTTGTTTTTATTTTTTTTTTTTTAAAGAAAATGCAGACATAAAAATGACCTGTTTCTTTATACTACCAGTATATGAAATGCAGCTGGTGTTTTCTTTGTAAAGTATCTAAAGCTGAAGATAAGGCTAAGATACATTACAATTGCTTTGAAAAATTTAGTTAAAAATTTTAAATAGGGTCACTATGGTCAATGACTAAAATAATGAAAAAAAAATTACCGCACAACTTGTCAAGTTATCACAATCCAGAAATGATGGCCAGCCACTGATCTTCCTTACAATGTCACATGGAGCACGAGTTTTTAGACACAATTCTCTAGAAGGCCTTTCAGCAGTTAAGGTATTGTTGTTACATTTTGGCATGTAAACAGAACAAAGAAAAGGCTGAATGACTTCCCAGCACTTTGGAGCTGCTTTTAGACCACTCCATAACTTCAGCTTCTCAGTTGCTTCAGCAAGGGATGAGGCATCACTGGCAAAATGGAATGAGGTATAGGTGAACTCTGGATACAGGGCCGTTCCAAAGCAAGTGGTGGTGTTTGATAAAGGAGTGCAGGATGTAACACTTGTGTCAAAACATGAGGATCCAACATATTTGACAGTCTGTACTAGCACCAGTATTGAAGAGGCAATGTTAAATTTCATATTGATAAGTAAGGTTTCAGGTATTGGTCCAAAATTAATTTGCAATACACTCTTGGACTTTGTTCAGTTCTTTTGCTTCTTGACATGGTCATCAAATCTAGTCATCAGTGACTTTTAGGGATGGAATTCTGCCTGGGTATATTACTGTGTTACATCTTCTGCTAAGAAAATGATCTTCAGCCCAAAACATGTCCCTAGAAAAACATTATTATTGTAATTGATACAAAGAACATATATTGTACTAAACAGCTGAAAAAGTTTTTTTTTTTCTCAGACTGGTTATTGCTCAAATGATGGACGCTAGGAAAGGGCAAAAAATCTGCATTCTATGCATATTTCCTAAAGAGTATTACATAAACATTTAAATACTATACTGTGATACTTGATGTAGTTTCAAAGCCTTGCAATAAACAAATACAATTTTTTTTTTTCAATTTTTACATGCATTAGAAATTAAATTGCCCGCCAAGTTCGACATTCATAAATGTAACATGCCAATAAATTTAAATACATATTGACGACCAGTATGGACTAATCTCACAAGTCAACAATAGTTTTGATAAGCTTGTGTTGTACCTACCTGTGTTGCACTATTGACCTACATATTGAATACACAAAAAGTACCACGTGGTTTGAAAACTTCCGGAGTTTTGGGGGAGGTGTTTGTAGACCATGAAGACAGATAAACTTTACTTGATGCCATGTAGTCTAAAAATTTATATTATTATTATCATGTATTATTATATATTTTTTTTCCAAATCATGTATACCAAAATATATTTAATAATGTCCTTGGGGAAGAAAAAAAATAAGTAGAATAATGAATTCTCATTAACGACTAATATCTGAATATACGGAAATGGATTTCAAGAGATGGAAATAATTTCATTCTTTCAAAAAAAAATATATATATTTATGCAAAATTCTTGTTTATAATATAAAAATAGATTTTTGATCTGTATAACGAATCTTGTTGTAATACATAATAATTATCTGATAAATAAAACGAAAATTCAATGTAACTTTATTTTGTAGGTCCTATGTAGATATTGGTATCTGATCATGTAATTGTTTAACTGTTTGATAAAGAGTCAAGTTTAGTCGTAGTTAAGAGATAGGGTCTAGCTTGTTGCATCTATTTTTTCCCTCTGTGAAATGATGATATTATTAAAGATTCTGCCTTTGCAGGATCCTTCCGTATATTAGTTGCAACTAATATGGCAGCCTTTATAAACATGTGTACTCGTCTAAGACAAACTTTATTGTCAATCGCAACAACCAGATAAAAAAAAAGAAACGGTAAATCTTACATGTTAACTTTCAAAACACATGTAGGTTGATATTGTGCGTAAAATTAGCTCAATTAACCCTTGAATCTTTTTCCTGGAACATGTCCTATTCTAAATTGATCAATCCAAAAAAGAAGAGACGGGTGTTTGCCACAAAAGAATCACCGTTCCCTGTTCCTATAGCAAGCATTACTAGGGAATCAACCTCTGAGAAGCAATGGTTGTATTACACGGGAAATCTAGTGGGGAACCAGGTTATGGTCCACCACTCAGGAGATATCAATTTTTTGTATAAAATGGTTAGTAGATCATTAACAATTCAGTATGTTATGTGATTATAGAATTAAGAGATCACATGTACCAAGGTTCCGTGAAGTTCAAAAAATTAAAGCTTAGACAAGAAAAAAAATCACTTCTAGTTTTTAGCATGTCTTTCATGTTAAATATCGTACCTAAGTTTTGTCTAATTGTTAATTAGTACACATTTTCATGAAGGCATACATATATGCTACATAATATTTAAGAGGATAAAAAAATATTTTATTGCTGTGCTAGGAAAAGTCATTTTTATATGCTATAAAAAATGCAGAGAAATTATATATTTTTTTATTAAGAAAAAAAGAGCTACATGCATGCTCAATAAAGCTGAAAAAAAAGTAGCTGCAAAGAAAAATTTGCTTTATTTATAAGAATTTGAATATACTAATTGCACATTTTAGGGATTTTTTGGCAAGGGAACCCTGTCCAGAAGTAAACCAGAGTTCAATCAAAGATGTAAGCTGGTTTCTCTCCCTAAGTGTGATGGAGAGATCAACACATACAGAGTGACCAGTAGGAGAAGGTACAGGTCATCTGTTATGATGTACTCCTCACAAACCCTTGGTCTTTTGGGATTGTTTACATCACATGATCTCAAATTTTACTTCAAACATTTAGCTTGCATCCTTGATAAAAACATAGAGCCTTTTATAATGATATGGGCTGTGGATATTGACCTTGGTAGCTTAATTGGTAGAGCACCTGACTAGTGATTCAGCAGACCCAGGTTTGAATCATGGTCTGGTCCATTGCATTTTCCTCCTTTCTTGTTACATAATTTGGTGCAGTTGACCACCCCTGGACTTGTAGGTGGAAGTCCATCCAGGGGGTAAAAAGAACTTGGGTTGTGTCTTTGAGGGCAAAGACAATTTTAGGAGGGAGGAATGTAATGGTGTGGGCTATGGATATTAGCTCTGGATATCTCAGTTAGTAGAGCACCTCAATAATGATGCAGGGTTCACAGGTTCAATTCCCGGTCCAACCATGCATTTTCTCCTTTTCTGTTACACTTTTTGAAGAATTCAAAAAGTATGGAATATTCAAAAAACAGGTTCCAAGCCCTGTTTATTTGTTGTTTAGGGTGCAAGTCTATATCTGCAAGGTATAATGGGAGTAGTTTTATCATTTTATTTTGTGTATCTTTTTCATCTTTTACTACCTGTGAGTTGATGTTATTCTTGTACTAGTGATATCCATCTTCTTTGATTATTCTTTCTTTTCATTCTGGGAGTAGATACTTTATGTGCCTTAAATATTATTGATAATATACTTCTTCAAATTTAAATTTTGCCAAACTCCTTCATAAATTCCAGCTACTTAAGGAGACTTAATTGGCAGAATGCCAAGTCAGGTGACCCGGAACTTGAAGAATATGACAGTTCACAGGAAGTGGAATTCTTGGATGATGAAATAAATCATGAGGAAGGAGAAACAGAGAATGATATGCATGTAGATACACCATCAAGTAATAAGGATAACAAGGAAAGTAATAATCAAGGTAAATTTCAAATGAGGATTCAGTAATACACTTTGACTAAGAGTTGCATGCTTATTAGTCCCCTACCAGTGAAACCGGAGGGGATTATAGGTTTCCACTGAGTCTGTCCGTCCGTCTGTCTGTCTGTCCCACTTGGTTTTCCGCACTTTTTTCCTAAACGCTTGCAGATATTGAGCTGATTTTTGGTATGTGAGTGTATCTTGATGAGTTACAGATCAAGTTTGCATTTCGTTCCGCTTCATTGATTTTTGACGGAATTATGGCCTTTTCAATTTTTAAGGGTTTTCCGCAATTTTCTTCTAAACGCTTTCAGATATTGAGCTGATTTTTGGTATGTGACTTTACCTTGATTAGTTATAGATCAAGTTTGCATTTCATCCCGCTTCATTGATTTTTGACGGAATTATGGTATTTTCAATTCTTAATGGGAACCAGATTACACTTACCGGTAGGGGACTAGTATTGCTAATGCAATACTCTCAGAATGCTTGTTAGTTTTATTTCACCCTAAATATTACTGGTTTTTGGATAGCCAGAATTATGAGGAGGACAGGGGGATTTAAATTCTGTTTTAATGACATAAACTGTAAAGTTTATTTGTATAACATTTTTTTTTTAATATTCTTCCAATCACCATATCTTTTATTGAAATTATTTGATTTTATGTATTATTACTCTATTTAGTGCCTGTCAAAAAACCCTATAAAATATACATTAACACCACAATTCAGACATAAAATAGTCAATAAATTTGCATGAAATATACTAGATTAACAGTACATAGATTATATGAATGTTTGCTGCCTAACTAATTTACTATGCTATAAATAAAAATCAGAATCAAATAGGAAATACATTTACATAGACATACATGTATTAGGTAAATAGAATTCATTTTTCGTCATATTTGTTAAACATTACTATGAATCTTTTTACATGTGGATCTTCTATTCTAAAGGTACTGTACAGCTGTAGCTGCAGATCTGTAGCTCACTAGTCTAAAAAATAACAAAATATTTAATCATCATATATTCAATATTTAAAATCTCAGGTAAAGATTTGATTGGTCCAGTAACCAACCAATCATTTGAAGGGAATGAATGGTCAGCAGCTGTGGAATCATGGGATAAGGCAGAAGCAGATGAGGATTTCTGGGGTGTGGATCCAACAGAGGAAACCAACAAAAACCAATCCTCATCAAATTTAAGAACAATAACTAATGATTTGACAGGTAAAAGAAAAAGAGTAGATGAATGGGAAGATTCCAGGGAAGATGTTGACTTCTGGTGTAGTGAAACTTCAAATGTTCTCTCTAATCAAGACAAAGATGCATCAAGTTCTCAAACTAAAATCATCCCATCAAAGGATTTTTCTCTGAATTCTGCTGCTGAAGAAAATGTACAGGTAGATGAAGAACTTTCGGAATTGGTGCCAAATGTTGGAAACCATGACATAAATAAACAGACTGAAATTTCTCATAGGAATTTAACTGAAACAACTGAGATGGATACAATGAATGTTCAAACTGGTCCAGATAAAGAATTAACTGATAAAAAGGGAGATGAACAAGGTGATCCATTGTGCGAGTCTGACGAGGAAGATGGAGAGTTGTTTGTGATGGAGGATTCTGAAAATGAAAGTGAAAATAGGAAAAGGAAATGGAAAGAACTGTCATGGAAACCAGTGGTTAAAGAAGATCCTTACTATATCAAAGAATTCTTACACCTTACTTTCCAAGAGGTGATCATCAATTATTCAGTTTGCTACTGCTTCTTTAATCTATGCTTAATGTCTTCTGGTAGTTCAGACATGTCTATTAAATAAGGAAATGTACTAAATAATTGTTCCAATGTAAAGAATATCTGTGTACCGTGTGCATAATTTCCAGGTAATCAACATTCACACTTCTGGTTTCTTTAACAGAGTTTCTATTTGGCCTATGGACTTGGATGTCTACGAGTATACGAAAATGACAAGGTATGTTGAAATGTTGAACAAAAAATTTAGGCACATCTGTGCTATTGATATGAATGTTAAGTATTTGAACAGGTACAATGGGTTCATCATTAATAGATATCATGCAAGATAGTTGTCCTTGTGTGTTACATACATTTGTCAGTCACTCTACAACACATGTACTAAAGAATACCTGGTAGATTGAGTCAGAGTTGACATGCATGAAATATAGTAATCCATAAATTCAGCACAGGAAATAATGGGTTAATCGTGTATATTTTTTTTTTTTTACAGCTTTTGAATTTGTCAGAGATGTGGGGGATATTTTGTCAAAGACAAAACAGATTTGTCTCCCTTTATGTAGCATACCATTACTTCAGAAGTAAAGGATGGGTTCCAAAAACTGGACTGAAATTTGGAGCAGATTTTAGTTTGTATTATTTGATACAAATCAAGTAGATTATAAGTTAATATATGCACATATTTAGATACAAATGTTTCATTCTTGTCTTTGTACATAAAAATTTTGACAGAAGTTTAATATAAACTTGGCTTTGCCTTTGTGAATGGCCAAATTTTGTATAGACATTGTTAACTTACTAGTACCAGTGCTGCAATGACTGATGAGCTACATTTCTTGGCTTTCTACTTTGCAGTAATATACAAGGAGGGTCCACCATTCTACCATGGTAGTTACTCTGTGCTGGTGAAAATGGTAGATGAGAATTTAGTCGAGGAGGAAAACTCACGAACTTTGACCTGGACACAGCTGGCTGGGTTGAATCGCCTGACTGAACATGTAGCCAAGGTGAGCCAACATGCTGTAGATGTTTCTAACTAAAGGCTATGTAATTTTCATGTCATTATGGTTAAGTCTCAGAACACATCAAAGTTTTAGATTCAAGAAAGGATTTGTTTTCTCATATAACCAGTGTTTTCTGTTGTAGGAACTGATGATATGCTACGTAATCAGACCTTCACACCTCACACAATCTGACCTCATGTCATCTCCCAGAGTTATCAGTCAATTCAAGGTTAAGGTACTGTAAATACTGTCATTTGATTGTAAATACTTGTATATATAAATTTGCAAAAACTATTTTTCCTATAACACTTACCGAATCTGACCATTGACTTGTTCAAAATTAAACACAGTTCTTGCTTTAATTTAAGCATTGAATGCTTATATTTGGATGTTGTCGGTACTATAACAGCACCTGGCCATGCCAACAAATTGAATGGCATTAGCATGGTATGACAATTTGTCGACACAGATAGATGCTGTTATAGGAATGATGACATCCAAAAATAAGCACTCAATGCTTATATTTACATTCTCTAGTTTTCTTTCTTCATAATTGTTAATTTCGTTAATTTTATTATGAATTTAGCACCTTTCAGAACTTGTGCTTAATAGACGTAAGAACCATTGTGAGGTGGAAAGTTAAATAATGCAAATGAATATTGTGAGGTGAAAAAATGACAAAGTAACAATTGTTATATTTTTACAATAATTAACAGGGTAATTGTTTTTAATTAAATTGAGCCATAACAATATACATTTTGGTATTCCTTGAGTATTGAAAATGCATATAGTTCCTACTGTGTATTCTACCAAGATTTTAACAAGGTTTCGCATGTGTTATAGGGAATCAAATGTAAATATATGGAATGAAAATTACACTGAATGTATATAAATATATGGAGTACACTACCAGATGATGGTGATCTTTGGTGATTATTTTAATACATTCACACTTTTAGTTTTAAACTCTGACTTATAGATAATTTCATTTACCAGTACATTTTCTGTTTTATATTTAGGAGATGGTTGTTTCACGCTGGGTTTCCTCCCAGGAAAGAGAGTCCAAGAATTTAGAAGAAATACCTTGACCTTATTTTTAATGACAATTAATTACTGTGCAATAAATTTGAGACCTTTGTTGCTTTCACATAGTGAAAGATGTCCACTGTTATTTATGAATTAAATTATTTCAAATTAAATGTTAAGTTTCTGGCTGCAAAATATGTCTTTCCAATTACACAGATTTATGTGATAAAAATATATATTATTGCACCATTTTTTAAAGGCGTTGCATAACACCCTAAAAGGATTTGTTATGAAATTAGAATATTTTTAAATAAATAGATACATGGACATTGAAATCAATTAATTAGAATTCTAAAAAAAATATCCTCAATTTTTTAATAAAGAAATTTAGTGTTTGAGTATACATATTATTATAGTACATTCTCTAGGGCATAGTCTTGTATCAAGGTTGATATTATTGTCTAATTGATGATATTGAGAAATAAAACACAATGCATTTACTTCATAGAGATATTTTCATTTCTGCATAGCCAAAAAAGTACAACAGTGCTCTCAGGGGTCAGATACTCTTTCTGAGAAGTGGAACTCAAACTTTATTACATACATTTATGTTATAAAAGACAATGAATTGGATGAATGTGAATCTCCTCTATTGAAAGAATGAATTACTTCCTACGCAATGATGTGTTGATATCATGAAATCAATGCATATGAACACATACTTTGACAATACAGCCCCAATATTTAGTCCAGTCAATAAAGCGAAATGTCAAACTAATTGCAACATAAATGATTTTGTCATAAATTAAATCTAACGTACAAAATATCTGCAGTAAAAAATCTAAGCCAATCTAATGAGCAATTGTGGCATGATTTAGCTTTAGGAATTACAATAAAAAAGGGGAATAACTCTGCAAGTCCATCCAAAGTTTTGCTGAAGTAATTAAAATAAAATTCCTGTTTTTCATGATAATCTGATTCAAATTTTTCTGATACAGCTCAATAAATCATCATTTTACATAGATTATATAAATTTGAAACAGATATTTTTAATTTGTAATGTCATATTTTTTGCTAATTTGGAAATAGCATTTCTAATAGATAGTGAATACAGAGTTTAAAAAAGAAAAAAAATGCCTCAGATTACGATTTAGCATGCATGGATAATTTCATTTGGGTATTTAAATAATAAATATAATAATAATAAAAAATATCCATAAAGATTTAGAAACAAAATTTGACCTATGTTTTGATAACTCTGCCCTAAATTTTTTATTATACCAGTAATTGCGAGGCAAAGAAATACAACATACACTCTGAAGTGAGCCTAAACATCTATAAAAAAAATCCTTGGGTATAAAAGGTTTTACTGCATCTTTAAATGTCATTATACACAGTTTAATGCACTTCCTCTTTCTGCAAGTTAGAAAAATACACCAAAATTTTAATTAAATTTACAAATTTGATAAGAGTTATGCCCCTTTCTTCCAGTAGTTTTTTTTTTCATAGAAAATTTATGAACCCAAAACCCCTCATCCAATTTTGTTCAGTTTTTCTTTACTGTATGACTACTCTGTGGCTTAATCTTTGATCTAAGAGGCATTAATTGATCTTTCTAATTTGAAGACTACCGGTACTTGAGAAAGCCTTATCACAGGTTTGCATGATCTGTTTAAACAACAACCATTTTCTTTCCAATTTTGTTTGAATGATAGATTGGTCCATTTTACTGGTAATTTGATCAAGTAGGTTCAGTGTTTCTGGAGAAAACAAAATAAAATAAACTTAGAAGTCAAGGACATAGCAAAAAGTAGACAACCTTTGATAAAAAAAAAAAACTCATTTCAGCTCTCAGCTCACAGGTAATTTTGATATTCTGCAGGTAAAGCACAGAAACAAGATACTGTGTATTTCAATTAATGTTTGTGAATTTAATATCAAAATTACAAATAGAGTTTTCATACAAGATGAATATATATTTGATAATGTAATTGTAAATATTAACGTAAGTTGCACACCATTGCATTTGTGAAATCTTTTATGATAGTGGGTGATATAAAGTTGGGGAAACAAGTTCACTTGTGAGTGATAATTTTTTTGTCTTTTTGAAAACATCTGTACTCTGGTAATGAATCCGGATAATTCAAGGACTTGTAGCTTCTTTGATGAAGTAAGGTACTTTTCTGTGTTGTAGCCACTCCCCCAATAGATGATCCTCTGCTTGGAATATCACCTCCAGCACAAACTGATCAATAGAAAAACAGAATCACTGACTAATAGAAAAACGGAACCAGTGAAAAACATAATTACTGACCAATAGAAAAACAGAACCAGTGAAATTAAATCTGCATGATAATTTTTCAATAAAAAATATTGTTTGATATAAGGCATTGCAAACTTGTGCTGTGACAACAGAATAGTACGTTGCAAACACCTCCCCCCCCCCCCCCCCCCCCCAAAAAAAAAAGATACTGAAGGTCTGATGACATGTTGCTCAAATATCTGTTTTGTATTTTGTATCTCTTCGTAACATTCAACAAATTAATCAAAACTATCATTATCTTACGATTTTTAAACTCACCAAAAGTCACCAAAAAATTGTGATAGTGGCAATGCTAGTGATTTCCAGTAGGATTATATAGTACATAACATCCCCTGGTATCTTGCGCAAATGCCTAGTAAGGTATCGTAATTTTTTGTGAGGAAACTTGTTAAAGTAGCAATAGTTCAATGACAAATTCTTGGAAAAAATTATACATTATTGAGGAACATTTCATCTGACCTTAAAATTTGTAATTAACACTGTAAACATGGAATGTCAGAGTAACTTAAACAATGTATGAAAGAAGAAAATTTTTTGTATAAACATACATTGAAAGTCAGTTCCTTTGTACATGTATTGCATTAAGTAGAAACATAAAAAGAAGCCACATATGTAAGGTGTGGAATCATTAAAATTCCTGGGGGCCAATTGTTGTGGATTGCTTAAATTTTCCAGGTTCATGGGGACATAATTTCATGTACCAGTATTCTCTTATACCTACAAAAGGAAATTTGACTTTGTTATCCTACTTTATTAATTTGATAATGTGGAGGATATTAATTTATGGATGAGAGGTACCTACAAATTCCATGAAAATTGAGCTACCACAAAATCTGTTGATTCCACAGTATTGCATGAATATGAGTAAAAAATTTTCAGGAAATATATTTAGTCTCCCCTTTTTTCATTCTTGAAGTTTTCCAATGCCTAAAGTTGTGTCTACTTTTTTGTGTGTGTGTGTTTTTTTTTAATTGTTTTTTAAATTTTTTTTTTTGAGGGGGGGGGGGGGGGGGAGGGGGGCACAGTTCATTTACTGACCTTCAGTCCTCTCTGTACAGGGATTGTAAATAACTCGCTTGCAGGAAGTGACATCAACAGCAAACATAACTTAGCCTGTAAAGTTTGTAAAAAAAAAAATGTAAAATTTTCTCTCAAGAATGTTTGATACATCAATAATTTTATTCTTACATCCTTTGAAATAGAAAAAAAACCGTCATCATGCATAAATAACATTGTTATATCCATATTCATATGAGTTGTTTCCCCTGTACTGCATAACACTGTTATTTCTGTTTCTGCTGTCATATCATACCTTAGCTGATGGAATGCTTTTGCTGTCGATGGTGGAGTATCGTCCTATTTCCTGGAGTGTTTTATTTATTTCCTCATCTTGATGCCCCAGGATAGAATAAGTTTTCTCCTGTAGGTCTTCAAACCTGTGGAAATATGTGACTGCATGATTTTGAAATTAGAACTGGAAGAAATACCTCGTTATTTATAATAGCTTTTATACAAGAAGAAAGCTTGATTTTAACAAATATTTTATCTCTGCTGTATATCAAAAGTCTGTACAATATTTAGAATATATATCTACTTGTAGATTGATAATTACATGTTTATCAATATTTACATTTCCAAATATTTTTCCTTAAGATTCTTAGTAAATTAGAAGACTGTTCATTTCTCATGAACTACCGTGAGATGAGCATGAATATCTCCATTGTTACGTCATAATACCGCACTCTACGTCAAAACTATAGTGCAAACTGTTTTGCTTAATAAAATGACAGTTGAATAGTGTAATTTGTTGTGACTCGTCAGAAAAATAATGTAAATATAAGAAATGAATTTAATTTTTGAAAATTCATGAGGTACATGAACTACTATGCTTCACGCTGGCATATTTATCATGAAGCACTAACATGCTTCATGAAATATGCCGGCGTGAAGCGTCGTAGTTCATGTCCTCATGAATCTTCAAAAATTAAATTCATTTCTTAAGTGTCTTGCATCTGCTGGTAATCAGTAATTGATGTTTACATAAAAAAATTAACTTTCTTAAAAAAAAAAGCTGTAAAATATATAACAATGATGATAATCATACCATCTTAATGGTGGGACATCAGTTATAGCCATATTCCTGTGAGTTGTTCCCCCTGTGACACAGCCATTTAACCTACTTCGGTGTACCTCAAAAAGTGGACTCATGTCCTCAAATTCTCCATATTTCATCTTGAAGACAGCTAACATTTCTCTGCAGTGAACAAAAATTAAGATATTACTAGTGGTTAGAAAATTAGAAACTTGTATGCATATCATTACCTATATACCAGTAATAACTGTGTATTTAGATTATTTAACACACTAACACAGTTGATGCAAAATATAAAACACTGTAAAAGATTAATATAAAAAAAAAATTTGGACAAGATTTTACTTAATTCTCTCATTATACATGTATATGGAGAAAGATAGGGCTGGGATGATATACTGAAATATCAATGATCGATTTTGTTAGGGAACAATACATGTATCGGTACATTTTTAGAAATATTGGTCCACAAAACACACCCCCCTTACTTAATTTTATAATCCAATCTAATTATAATTATTTTGATATGCATAGCTAATATGAATAAAAATATTCTTATATATATTGTTTTTTCAATACAAAATAAAAATTTCAAAAATAATTGAAAATATCATAATGCATACTGTAGATGTACTTGAGGAATTAATTATCACGTAATTTTGCAAGAAATACCAGTCACGAAATAAACTCACCCTGCCATGCTTACTTCTAATTTGCTGATATACATTTATATGTAATATTTCTTCATATTTATTATTTTTTGTGAAATTAAGTACTCAATTAATATTAGGAATTTACAGTATTGTATCGTGACACAAATATTGTAATACATATTGATACAGAAAAAAATGTATCATCCCAGCCCTAGAGAAGGACAATTCCAATATGAAATTGTTATTGTTTATTCAACACTAATTTCATTTAGTCATAATGTCTTTTTTTTTTCATTAGGCCCAAAAAAAAGTCTTGCTTTCTGCTACCAGCCTGAAAAAAATAGGGTAGGTAGGTAGGAAAATTATTTATTTTATTTTTTTATTTTATTTTTTCCTGACAGCAATTTCTGGATATGAACTAATACAAGATCAAATTAAACATGTCATGGGTCAAAATCGTCTTTTAAAATTAAATTCGATGTCTTTTGATGCAAAACTCAAGTGTTGTTTTTTTTTTGCCTTACCTGTCTATTTTTTGTAATTCTTCCTCTAAATCTTTGTGTAGATCATGTTTGACTTTGAGGAAGGACCTTTTGTCATTAGAAACTATGTTCTCAGGTTGTAATGTTTCTCTAAAAATACAAGGAATATTATACAAGTCAATTAGTCAAAGCAAATGTTATAATACATTGCATGGTTTTATTTAATGTATATCTATTTACAATGCTTAGAACTGGTCATTGCATTTTAAAGTACTGTACGTAGAAGGAAACCAATGTTAACGTTGTTTTAAAGTTAAGTTCAATGTATAGGTTTCAATGTTGATAAACCAGTACTTTCACAATGAAGTTGAACATTATCAACATTATCTTAACAAGGAATCAACATTAAAGATGCAACATCATATCAAAATTATTCAACTACCAGGTAAGTTAATTCAACTTTGCACTTTAAGTATAAATATTTTTTTTCTCTATGTTAATTCAGAGTCAATGTTCAAGACCCAAAGTTGTTTTAATGTCCTTAAATCCCAGTTGGATATCAATACAGGTCTTTCAGATGTTTTTAGCTCACCTGAGCCGAAGGCTCCAGTGAGCTTTTCTGTTCAAAAAGTGTCCATCTTTCGTCTGTCTATCTGTCATGTGTCGTCTGTAAACTTTTCACATTTTCGACTTCCTATCCAGAACTTCTGGGCCAGTTTCATCCAAACTTGTCACGAAGCATCCTTGGGTAAAAGGGATTTAAATTTGTGCACAGGAAGTGCCATGCTCTCTTTCAAGGGGGAGATAATTAAAAATTCTTGAAAATTTTGGTGGCTAGGGTTTTCAGAGAGGATGGATCCATATAAGGAAACTAGCACAGCTTTTAGTACACACTTTGTAAAACCATCTGATCAAATTTAAACAATATAATTAATAAAATTTGTGTCCCACACAGGAAAAAAGAAGAGGATGGAAGATCTGAAAAAATATGCAGATGAAGAAAGAAACAAGAGGAGGATGGAAGATCTGAAAAAATATGCAGATGAAGAAAGAAACAAGAGGCCCATGGGCCATATCGCTCACCTGAGTAACTTTGGCCATGCTGTTCTTTACCAGATTTCCCACCTTGTAATACCTATTGTGGCCCTGTCCATCCCCTGGGGGTCATGATTTGAACAATTAAGAATCTACACTACTCCAGGATACTTCCACATAAGTTTCAGCTTCTCTGGCCCAGTGGTTCTTGAGAAGAAGATTTTTAAAGATTTTTCCTGTATATTTCAATGTAAAACTTGGATTCCCTATTGTGGCCCCGCCCTACCCCCGGGGATCATGATTTTAACAATTTAGAATCTACACTACCCCTGGATACTTCCACATAAGTTTCAGCTTCTCTGGCCCAGTGGTTCTTGAGAAGAAGATTTTTAAAGATTTTTCCTATATATTTCAATGTAAAACTTGGATTCCCTATTGTAGCCCCGCCCTACCCCTGGGGGTCATGATTTTAACAATTTAGAATCTACACTACCCCAGGATGCTTCCACTTAAGTTTCAGCTTTTCTGGCCCAGTGGTTCTTGAGAAAAAGATTTTTAAAGATTTTTTTTTATATATTTCAATGTAAAACTTGGATTCCCTATTGTGGCCTCGCCCATCCCCCGGGGGTCATGATTTTAACAATTTAAAATCTACACTATCCCAGGATGCTTCCACTTAAGTTTCAGCATTTCTGGCCCAGTGGTTCTTGAGAAGATGATTTTTAAAGATTTTTCCTATATATTTCAATGTAAAACTTCGGATTCCCTATTGTAGCCCCGCCTTACCCCCGGGGGTCATGATTTTAACAATTTAGAATCTACACTACCCCAGGATGCTTCCACATAAGTTTCAGCTTCTCTGGCCCAGTGGTTCTTGAGAAGAAGATTTTTAAAGATTTTTCCTATGTATTTCAATGTAAAACTTGGATTCCCTATTGTGGCCCCGGATACTTTGTACCAAGTTTGGTTAAAATTGGCCCAGTGGTTCTTGAGAAGAAGTTGAAAATGTGAAAAGTTTACAGACGGACGGACGGAGGACGGACAACGGGTGATCAGAAAAGCTCACTTGAGCTTTCAGCTCAGGTGAGCTAAAAAACGTCAACCTTAACCTTTCAACTTTTAAGTCATTAGGGGTCTTTTTTTAAAGAAATTCTTAAGTTTCGTTGCAAAAGCTTAAAAAGAACTTACAGAACTTACAGATAAAGTTATCATCTGAAAACTTTGTGTGTAATATATAAACTTCTTCTATTTGGCATGCATTTTTTAAACTTATTATTTTTTTTTATTATTATTTCTTCTTTGTTTTTTTTTTGTTTTGTTTTGATTAGGAAGTGTCTTAGTGTTGTTCAAATTATTATTCTGCAATGAAACCGGTATCTTTCTCTCACAATCACATTGGGTGAGAAAGTACGTTTTACAAGGATTGAGTTCACTGACCTAGGTCTTTGACCTTTTGATCTCAAAATCATTAGGAGTCTTTTTTTTTTAATGTCATATAGACTTAAGTTACAAAATTTCATAGCAAAACCTCCAAGAGAAAACTGTAAAAAAAAGTGGAAACTTCTGGAAACTAATATTTGCAATGTATGAATTTCTGACCTTGACTTTTGGATTTCAAAATCAATAGGGGTCGATCTTCTTTAAGCAGTAGAGAGTTGTGATATAAAATTTCATTGCAAAAGCTCAAAGATTTTTTAAGATATTGCCAGGAAACAAAGGTGTTACACACAAACAGATTGACACATAGAATGACAGACTAAAATTAAATCCCCACTTTCAGTGAAAGCTGAGGACAAATATTTCAGCCAATATCCTGTGCCTTGTCCGTGCCTCGACCATTTTTTGCCATGGCTTTCTACAGATACATGTTTTACATAGGACCAGGATTGCTACAGTCGCAGGTTTCTGGAGGCTGAAGCTGTGCCTGTGCCATGTCTAAGCCACCAGGATTGTTTGATATGGAGATGCAGATATGTGCCTCTCTCTGACATTAATGAACTAAACATTTAAAATTTATTAAATCAACCATACTTTTTCTTTTTCTCCTGTAAACTTTTAGGAATTTTGTCCATGGCTACCAGTTGCCAGATAGGCAGTTTTTTGGTGTGTATGGGGCCTGTGTTTCTGTGATGATCAGCTGCCAGTAAGTCCTTGCGTATCTTGCTCTGTATGTGGGTGGGGCCAGTGGACGTCTCAGTCCGGGACAGTTCAGTGTTTTCAGTGATGGTCATTGTAGACTCTACCTGGGGTGTAATTGCCCTCCTCCTACAATAATGAATGAACAAATACTGGATTAGTATATACTTGATACATGAGAAAACATACAAACACTTTTTTGAAGCAAGAAAAGTGAGGTTATAAAGTCCCCAAAGTCACACACCCGAGTCACAAGACTGTGACAAAAACTTATTTTGCCAAAGTTGAACTTGTACGGTATTTCATGATCCTCCCATATATTACATGTACTTCACTTCACTGAAGCCCAAATTGTTTCTCCTTTACATTTCAGGAATAATTTCTTTACATTTCTTAACCCCCCTTCAAAAAAAAATCCTCTATCTTTTAGAATTAATGACTTCTTCGATTGAAAATCATCCAAATAAATGGTATGGAGAGGCATGATAAAAAAAAAAAAATGTGTGAGCTTAAAGAAAAACTGTCATCATCATAGTCTAAGATCATTTATACATCCGACTCAAGCAAGTGTGAGCTAAAAATTGTTCTTTAATTATCATATCAATTTTTCAAAGATTTTTTTTTTCATTTAGATCTTTCCTGGAATATTGTTTTATTTCATATTTAGATTGGATAATCAAGATAAATGTATTGAATTTATTTATTTAATATTTATTAACGACTACTAATACACATAATGTATGTTTTTCCTCTAACCTGCTCCACAACAGAGCTTTCATTAGGATCCTAGACTGTAGAGTTAAATCCACTGTCTTCTTTGGTTCCTCTAGGTTTATAAGATCCTCCCAAGTCTCCACAATGGGGCCCTGCTGCTGAGGCTGCTGAATCTTACTCACCCCACCCCACATTGTCTTCCTGACACAAAATGCAATAATATTCCATCATTAAAATCAAACTAAACAAGCTAATTCAGAGAATTTGTGTCCACCGCTTATGGAAAAAAGAAGATCATGTACAGTTCGGGGGGTTTGGGTCGGACTCCCTCCCTCCCCCCCCCCCCCCTTTGATTTGTAGAATTATTAAATGTATACATGATACATGTATATTGAAGCAAATAAAAAATGCCAATATGGATATAAAGATTTGATTGCTTATTCTTTAGTATGTGTAAAGAAGATTCTTTTTGTATAGAATATTTATCACACTGTAATAATGATTTTATGAGTTTGTACATGCCAGACGTCATAACTTTTTCATTTCACATGCTGATTACTCTCATTTATATAGTACATCCCAAAAAAGAAAAATCCCCCCCCCCCCCCAAAAGGATCGACCGGGATTTGAACCTGGGGCCTCTCACATGCTAAACAAGAGTCATACCCCTAGACCATGGAGGTACTTCAATATACAGCAAATTATATTCACATTTGATTTTGTCAAAATTTTACACAATAAATGGTGTCTAATTTAGCCTTTACTAAACAGTTCTAATAGATGTATAATTAGAATATAAAGTCCGCCGACAACCTGTATTATACGTAATAACTCTCCACATGCCCCTGTGCTAAAAATATTGCCAAGCGACTTTTAATAGAATTAATAAAAAAAAAAGGGACGGGACACTTTGAGAGGGACGAGAGAGGCCATGGGGAGTTATGGTATAAAATTTCATTGCAAAAGCTCAAAAGTTTCTTGAGATATGTCCAGGAAACGAAAGTGTTACACACAGACGCAATGTATGAATTTACGACCTGAACTTTGACCTTTTGATCTCAAAATCAATATGGTCTTCTTTAAGCCTAAGGGAGTGGTTGTGTAAAATTTCATTGCAAAAGCTCAAAGGATTCTCGAGATATCGCGTGGAAACGAAAGTGTTAAAACAGACAGAATTTATTAATTTATGACCTTGACCTTTGGACCTCAAAATCAATAGGTTTCTTCTTTAGGTCATAGGGAGTTGCTATGCAAAATTTCATTGCAAAAGCTCAAAGGGTTCTCGAGATATTGCACAGAAACGAAAGTGTTACAGAAAGACAGAAATACAGACAGACAGACCGACCCAAATTAATATCCCCCACTTTCAGTGAAAGCGGGGGACAACAAACATTCATTACTAAAATCAACATCTGTATATTTATACATGTATATACTAGACCATTGGTAGGTATTGTAAATAGAAATGAATTTTATTGAAGAAAAATGTCTCATTTTATTTCTGCAAAATTTATTACAGTCATAACAGGTCTACTGTAAAGGTTAACCACTGGAAATAAACACTAGTAGTTTAAGGATAATAACTTAAACAAATCTTTATTGATAAACATATAAAAATTGCATTCCTTGTAATTTCATGAAAAAAAAATCATATGAAAATACAATGTACTCCACATTGTCAAAACTAGATGCTTTCATGATAACAGGTAGTTCAAAATATGGAAATATAACATTTCTATATCTTGAACTACCTGTTACATGTATTATGAAAGCCTATAGTTTTGTTATTAAATGGAAAATGGATATATTTTTCATTGATGCAGTTTTAACACTTTCAGCAAGTTCAAACTAACTTATGTGGCTGTTGTAGACATATTAAGATTGTACTCACTTTCTGAGTTTGGAGGTAAGCCCTGTGATTCCAGCCACCTGTTCCAGCATGCCCCGCCCCACAGAAGCCTCTCTGTGGAGACCAACATGTGGTTGTTGTGATCGAGACTGGAGGCGGGAACTGTTGAAAAACATTGATCTTTTTCAGATAATTGGATCATTTTTATAATACACGTACATATACTACATAAACTTCAAGATCATAATCTGATTACCTTAATTGATAAGCAAAATCATTAATTATAATGCATGCAGGTAAGTTCTTTAAAAAAGACATGTATAAGTTGAAACTAATATTTGCATGTTTATGAATTAGCAGACAAGTCGATAAAATATGATAATCTCTAAATAAGTTCATTTACAATAAGATCTCACACTCATAGTATTTTTTAAAAAGTTACAGACTACATGTATTTTCCTTATATTTATCTAGTATTTTCCATACAAGTCTGATTCTATGAATGACCTTTATTGAAAGATGTGACTATTGTAGAATCATATTTCGTGAGGGTTCCGTTTCCATGAATTTTGGGGTTATCCATGAATTTACAACCTCAGCAAATTTTGATCTGTTAGCTCTTTGTCTTTTAAAGAGCTTTCGAGATGTTTGACTATGAATTATGTCCCATGAACCCTGTACGTAGTGATGGGAAATCGGAATTTTTTTCTTCAAAATTGATTATCGGAATAATCGGATGCACTATAATCGATTAATAATCGATTGATTTCAAGTATTAAATTTGTTCATTTTTGAATGAAGAATAAATTGGTAAAAAATTCTGGAGTGATTTCTAGGATACATTTTTGATATATTTTGTATCATTGGATTCATTTGTTAGATTATTATTTGGGATTTAGTTAAATTCAAAGAAGAATGAATCAAAAATCAAAGGAATAATTAACTTTTGTCTCCAGGTTAACAGATGCATGAAAGTCAGTCAATATATCGGGTCTCAGTAGCTCAGTGGTTAGAGCGCTGGCACGGTATGCCAGAGGCCCTGGGTTCGAGTCCCGGCTGAGGCTTGATTTTTCACCACCTGTGACACTTTTAACTAATATTTTGATTAATCGATTATTTAAATTATAATCGATTATCTATAATCAAGTGCCATTTCGATTAGACAATCGATTTAATCGATTAATCGGTACATCAATACCTGTACGTAAATTTTATGGGCAATCCATGAAATTGCTTATGTGTAACAGAGACATTTTTGTGCCTCCAAATGGATTTTAACCAAAGGATTAACCCATTAGCTTGAGCTAGTAGGATGCCATGTATCTTTCTCTAAAACACTGTCCCCCTCCAGAGAATGAGATGTTCTCATCTCTTTTGGAGTGCCAGCACCTGTGGGATGAAGTTCTGGGTCAATCACTTTCACCCACCAGAGAATACTGTCCAGGTCCCAATGTGGGCACCAGATGAATAATTATTTAATCAATATATGAATTCTAAATCACAAAACTATTGACAAATATATCATACGTATCATACATGTACATGAAATATACATGTATGCAACAAAAAATTAATAAAATATGTATCTGCCACTCATGCACTACTTATTAATTCCACAGTAAATTAAGAAAAAACCTTATAAGTCACATTGTGTTTAGAGATAACATGTGACTAATCTGGAAACACCCAACAAGTAAAATGCTTCACTGTAAACAGATAAAAACAAAAATTCATGAGCAGTGTTCCCTGTTAATGTATATAGATATTATGATAGTTTACACATTTTCTGAGTTAATTCAATTTCTTCATAAACAAAAAGGCCAAATGGCAGATTTACAGTACTCAGTATTATTTCATTAAACCTATTCTAGAATTAGTAGATCATTTTGGTATACATACAGATGAGTAGTTGCCCTGCTTTCTCTTCTATGGAATGGGTTTCTAGGTTCAATGACTGGTTCTTTCCTTAAAGCTTTCACAGCATCAAGTTTTAATGGAGTCTGCAGAATCAAAATTTTAATATGTAAGGGTCACCAGGAGTGATCAAAGATTTATTTAATGTTAGAATTAAGTTCTAACTTAGAACATTTCTTCTGCTGTAAATAAATGCATTAATTTTTTCTTTAATTGCAATTTTTTTTCAGTAAAATTGTATGCAGCTCTTTCAGTAATGCATACTATTGCATCACTATAATATTACATACTATTCTAACTGCTCTAAAGTCTTGTCACTTCCAAAATTAAAACCTATTATTATCTATTTTCATGACCTGCAAGCAATTTCAAATTAGAGGGTAAAATTTTTCTTTTGGACAAAAGTTTCATTCTTATCAATAAACAGATATTTGGGGTTTCCCATAGCAGATAATGGACTTTGTCACTATACTCATATGATAGCAGGGGTATCATTTTGTGAGCTCAGTGCTCACAGTACCTCTACTCATTATTCTGTATTCTCTTACCTTGGATTTAATTTCTCTAGTCTTCATGTTACTAATTGAAGTTATAACCATGGAAAGAGCTTGTAAATATTGTAAATGGTCTCTTCTTAATCTTTCCTTCTTTAACCTTTTCATAATAAACACGTTATTAAAATATTATTATAAATCTATACATGTACTCATCTGTTATTATTGCCAAATTCATTGATACCTACTGTTTTAGACAAAAGATTTTTTTTCCGTTTCCTTTTATACTGACAAAAAATGCATTCCTCTTGAAATGAACTGCTTTTATTAAGTTTGGAGTCCAATATCTACTATAAGAATTACATTAATTGCTGTTTCAGACAAGTTATATTTTTTCACTGATCTTTTACTTAGTATACTGGTATACATTAAAAGATTGCTGTAAATTTACTTGATGCTACAATGATGCACACTGAAGTGGTAAAATTTTCTGTTTGAATGGAACATTTTGAGCTTTCTTTTGAACATAGAATGTTAAATGACACACTCATTTCTTCAGAAAGGGAAAAAGCCATCACAAGCTTCATTTGAATATCTGTAGACTAGGTATTCCATAAATACAATAGCCAATCAGATTGGCAGTCTACATAAACACTAGGTAAACATGTGTTTATTTGATTCATAACTTCAATAAACATGAATTTTATATGTACATATTCATTGCAATACATGAGTTTTACAGCAGTGGGGAGTCTCTAACTCTCTCTCCTTTCATAAAATCCAAATTTTAGTAAAACTCATGTTGGTAGTTGACTAGAAAGTGAGGTGTCTTAAAACACTGCAACAAAAATTAATAATTGCTTTCTCTTTTCTAAAGAAAGGGTCATGTCAACATGTAACAAATGAAGACCCAAATGTTCCATTCAAATGAAAAATTTTTACCACTTTAATGAGCATCATTGTTCCCCAGTTGTTGTTAAAACTTACGATACTCCACTAGGAATATGAAGCAGCTGATTGTATGACTCTTCCTGTATGAAGGAGGGATTTTCCCCAATGCTGCCGAGGGTTAGGCCCTGGTTGATAGGAGACTTCAAGGTCATTCTACGAGCCGCCAATTCTTCTTTCATTAAACTCTGGGTTAAGGGATCTAGACACAGAGACTGTATATAGATAAATAGTTCAGAAATACCTCTAGTGAGTTCCTCTCAAACTTCAGCATCAGCATTTTCCCAAAATATTGAAATTTTCAATAAATATCATAAACTAGATTCACTGGAGAGATGGTTTTACAGTTTCCATAATTGTTTCAGAAGACTTTAAACTTGTACAGATTATTTTTAGAGGTAAATTAAAAGATTTTGATTTAAATATTTTCTTTCAATCAGTTATGTAGCCAGAATAATCACCTTCTATGGAGTTTATACAAATCTGTTTTGACCTTGTCCTTTGACTTGGTGCAAACACTGCAAAGTGAAGACCTTTGATCCAAAGGTCTATATATGGGTAAAGTATGAGCCAAACATTTAAAAGGGCAAAAATTATACATCAGGCAAGGATTTTACAAAAAAGATATGTAAGTTACTGCACACCCTTTAAAAAAAGGGCACTCTCTATGGTTTATGGGCCAGATCGGCAAAAGGGAGAATAAATATGCATTGGACAAGGACTTGTGTTTACCTTGACCTTTGACCTATCATTTTGAAAATTGCTTCTTGCCTACCTACTGATACCCTCCTATTTGTGTTTGGATCTATCATTATGGATTTCTTCCTTCGTTTTCCTGGACTCACATGATCTTTATTTTTGATCACATGACTATCTTTGACCTGATCTATTTCCTCTTCGTGAGTTTGAAAATCTGGAAGACCCAGTTGTAAATTGGTAAGTGACATCAAAACCATTTCGTTTTCTTTGGTGCTGTTTTGTTCTTGTTTGTTGCGATTCATTTCCAAACGCTTTCTGACATATTCTTCATAGGGATATCCTGCATGGACTTTACGAATGATGTTTTTGCTTTCATCTAAAAATTGTTTTATTTCTCGGAAGCTGTGAACCTCTGGAAGTTCTATAGCTGCTGGGTCAAGGGAGGAACTCTCTTTTACAGCAGATGCCTGCAATAAGTACAGATAACTGATACTGTAAACATACTTAATTTAGTAGTAATCATATTTTGCACTGCTTCTTCATGATTAAGTCAAGTACCCGTACACACTAATATATGAATAAAAAAAAAATACATACAGAAATTTATGATTATGCTAATCAGTTGATAAAGAAGTTTGTGCTTTTTTGAGTACTCTAATTTGTGTATGTTTACTGACAGTATATATTTACAGCCACTGAATTTACCATACCTTCTGGTGCCTGAAATTTAATTTGCAGTCAATAGGTACCCTTGTTGATAAGAGGACTTGAACATTTTTCCATTTTTATTTTTGCAATGTTGATGAAATTTCTACATAAATTTATCAACAAGTAGAGAAAGTTGAAAATTTTCCAAATATGTGTTTACTGCTTCTTTCAAAAATTGCTACGTAACAGAAATTTCCCCAAATTGGGTACTTTAAAAAGACTAGAAATATGTCCATAGGACATGAATGCCCCGCCGAGGGTATATTAGTAATGCAACATTTTAAGACAAATTGAGAAAAGTGAGGTCAAGGTCAAAGGAAAGGTCAAGGTGAAAAAAATATTGATGCAGTTGAATAGCTTACATCAGTATGTATCAGCATATGAAGTTTGACACTAATTTAAGAAAAGTGAGGTCAAGGTCAAAGGAAAGGTCAAGGTCAAAAAATGTTGATGCAGTTGAAAAGGTTACATCAGTATGTATTAGCATATGAAGTTTGATAAAAATATTATGAATGGTTTCTTTAAAACTGAGCTAAACACTAATTTAAGAAAAGTGAGGTCAAGGTCAAAGGAAAGGTCAAGGTAAAAAATATTGATGCAGTTGAATAGCTCTCATCAGTATGTATCAGCATATGAAGTTTATTAAAAATATCTTGAATTGTTTCATTAAAACTGAGCTAAACACTTATTTAAGAAAAGTGAGGTCAGGGTCAAAAGAAACATCAAGGTCATAAAATGGTGATGCAGTTGAATAGCTTACATCAGTATGTATCAATATATAAAGTTTGATTACACTATCTTGAATGGTATCTTTAAAACTGAGCTAAACACTAATTTAAGAAAAGTGAGGTCAAGGTCAAAAAATGTTCATGCAGTTGAATAGTTTACATCAATATGTATCAACATATGAAGTTTGATTAAACTATCTTGAATGGTATCCTTAAAACTGAGCTAAACACTAATTTAAGAAAAGTGAGGTCAAGGTCAAAGGAAAGGTCAAGGTCAAAAAATGTTGATGCAGTTGCATAGCTCTCATCAATATCTATCAGCATATGAAGTTTGATAAAAATATCTTGGATTGTTTCTTTGAAACTGAGCTTTGAACAGAGCTAAACGCAAAGTGTGACGGAAAGACAGACGGAAGGACAGAAGGATGGAAGACGGACATGACAAACACTAAATGCCCCGGCCATATTCATGGTGGGGCATAAAAACAATTTTCTACCAGGAAATACCTTGGAGACAGACTTGTGGCCTATTGGAGGTAATGTAATTGCATGCTTCTTCTCGTGTTTTCCATCCTCACCACATCTAAACAATGGCTGTTTTCTTATCTACAAATGATCAGCAACCCCAATCAATTTAAATCAGAGCAAAAGTTATATTATTACATAATGAATTTTATTTGGTAAAAAAAAATCTCCATTATAATATTCATATGACACTTTCCTTAATGTTAAGATCTAGTAAATGAGTTTATAGTTTACTTTTTGGTGCTAGATCCATTATGATGTCATAATTAATAAGTTTTATGGCAGGGATCGACATTAACGGTTGTCCGATTGCCCGGGACAAGTAAATTCTCAGTTCGGGCAAGTGAATCTTGCGACGTACTTGTCCGATCGGGCAAGTGATTTTTTCCTCATAGAAATGTACATATTTATTTCGTTTACATTAATTTATTTGAAAAAACAATAAATTGAAGACTTGATTTCCGCCAGGTACCTGACTGACATTGTTTTTGTATTCGGAATTCCTTTTCAGCATTTCTGGATTATACCTTTCATTTGAAAAGCGGATTCGTTATTCCGTTCTTTTTCCCTGGTAAATATGCTGTTCGTCTAACATTTTTGTTAACTTCTTATTTGGAAATTAGATTATTTATTCACTTACAGAATATAAGTAAAGTGTAACACGATGTATCCTGATCAAGGTAAAGATCGATGTGTGTTATGTAGCAACTATCTTCCTTCAGCGTTGTTTCACAGTTATCTCAGAAAATTACGATTCACAAAAGAATCCTACCGAAAATAATTTTTTAAAAATATGAATTTAAATAAACGGAGGGTTATTGCTTCATGGCAGTGTGTGTTAACAGGTTAAATTTACAGGGACAGTGGTATACATTTATGTACATATGCAGCATCAAAATTTTTTCAGGTACCTCACCTTGCCAAATTAACGGTAGTGCATTTGGTCACATTTTTTCTTGTCATAATATTTACAGTAATAAATTTTTTTTTTCTGAAGTTCTTTCCTTATTTTGGGCAACCAAGTTTTGTGTTCGGACAAGTCAAAGTTTGAGATCACTTGCCCGAAAGGCAAGTAAATCTGAAAGTTAATGTCTATCCCTGCATTATGGCTATAATTGAATTACATGGAAAACTGACTTTTCATGACAAGGAATTCCTTTGAAATCATGCTAAAAGGTAACCTAATATCTATATTCAAATGAATGCAATTTAATATTATTTTAAGATAAGTGCGTCAAGAATATTTTAATTAAATTACCATTTTCTAAGACCTGGATACATTTCCTTTAATAGTCATTTCTCATTGAAAATGACATTTAAGTTACAAAGCATCATTAAAGGAATTCATTTCTCATTTGAGAATTCTGCAGGCATGCACCTTTTATTTACTAGATCTTAATCTTAACCGAAAAATCATTATGCTCATTTACCTTGGGGTCCAAACATTTTGACATTGTATTGAGCACAAGGTCACAAGTATCAAGGACCACTTGATCACCCAGCGGTTTGTATTTTTCCCCGATGACACTTTGGTAGCCTCTGCTATCATTTTCTTTTCTTCTGAGGTAATGTTTTTCCCAGAGATCATCGGGCCTCTCATTTATCATGAAATTCTTTGTCTTGGTCCATGTTTTATGTGGTTGATATGAAACAGCTAATTAAATTTGAAACAATAAATTTGCATAGCATTTGTATATAAAAGACTATATTCTGTAATACTTGTAGCAAGCCAATATCTATACCCAAAATCTAACTTTCATGGAGAAATATTTTACTATGTTCTAAATCAGGGAGATATTTGTAGCCTTCAAAGCATTAAATATTCTCATCAACTATGACATCATAAGTTAGATATGGTATCAACAAAATGACATAAATCCAACCATTTAATGATTTTGAAAGAAAATAGAGTATTTTGCACCTATACTTGATTGGAAAATATTGAGCACAGGTCTATTCAGACTTACAAGTATGTGAATATGTTACCTGAGCAAGTTTGCACTCTGTAAATACTATAGTTAAAATTGAACAGATTTTGTGCCTTTAGTCCTCTTTCAAGACAAACACAAAACACGAAATTCAAATAGTTTGTGAGATCACAGAGACAAAGAATGCCGATTATTTATTTCGAATCAATAATATATTTTATTAATACATATTTTTATACAATTTTATATACAATTGTGCATACTTCAGGAGATTTTTAAAATTTAACGGGGGGGGGGGGGGGGGGGGGTGGATTGACATATATTATACAGTTCTTTATAATTGAAAATTTGATTGAATAGAAATGAAAAACAAGTATTTTAAATATTTCTGAATCATGTAAAATATTTGAAATTATTATATTTTGTGGATTTTTTTTTTTTTAAATAATGGATATAAATATAACAAAACTCGTTTTAAACTTAAGTAACTTAATTATTCTCCAACCACGCATTTACAAAATTGCGTCCCAACAAAATAAAAAAATTTTTGAAATCCACGAAATTTTATTCCCACAAAAGTAGATGATCCAAGTTTTTTTTTCCAACGTGAATGATAAAAAAAAATTCTCTACTTGCAGAAGTGAAACGACATACGTTCATTTTTTCTCCCAAAGATTTATTTATTTCCGTTAAGTTTTTTTCACGAAAGGAGTTGTAATAAAACTACCTTCAGGAGCTCTGAAATGACGTCGAACAAGTTTCGTTATCTCCTGGCTGTTTGGAGTAGTGGCTTGTTTCTTGTACTCGGAAGAAATCATAGTTAGAGAGAATGAGTCAGTACATAGAAATTGACAAAGTTCTGTTTACTGTTCCCGCGAATTCGTCTCTTGGCGCAATGTGTCACAATCGATGACGTCACAATAAATCTAATAAAGACCGAACCCGTAGCAAATTCAACGCTTAATGTTTTCTTCTTCAGGTATTCTTTTTCATTATCAATGATACATTTTGAAAACTTACTTTTTATCAACTTGAATCAAATGAGTAAAAATTTAAAAGCATTAAAAATTGGAACAAGGGACATATAATTATTCCCGATTTCTCGAAAAAATTTTCATTAATTTTTCATTAGGTTTTGCAAATCCACTCTCCCTCTTTCTCTCTCTCTGTGTTTTAACACAATATTTACAAAGAAATTCTTCTTTAAAAATTTTGTAAATGATTCCAAATTAAATGGTCAAGGTGACAAGATTGGAAAACTGATTATCCAATATTTGCCTATAGTTAACATTGCTGTGTCCTGAAAAATAACCCCCCCCCCCCCAATTTCTATCCCATACAAGGCGCATGACGGAAACTTAATCCCCCACCAAACTGATTTTTTTTTTCATATATGGAAAAGGGGGATGAGTTCTACCATCGAGTTTTCCCTTCTATATTACCATATCTTAGCATATGTAATATATAATGAATGAAAGTCCAGGCATACAGCATCGGGGGGGGGGGGGGGGGCTTACAAGTCAGTTGTATTTTGTTTAGGTTAATTTGGAGGGATTTGCCATTAATCCTCTTATAAGTCGGTGCAATTTTTTTTTCTTCAATTTTGCCAGAATCAGTTGACAATTTCTGATCAATGCGCTAATGTTTTTCCCTGTGTTTCAAATAATATTTTGGGAAATTATATCGGTTAACTATACACTATGGATAAAAATTGAATAATTAAAATACAAAATTGTATGTAAATACATAACCTTAGAATACATTTATTGCTTAAAAGAATATATTCCCAGACTTTTGTCAACACTAATTGTTGGGGCTTTCTTTTTAAGGTACTTCCTTTCACCGTCCAGAAAAATACCAATGTTTTTAAGACTTGCCTATAAGTTGGACATAGAGAAAATCTAACTCAAAAATCAGACTTATAAGCAAGTATATATGTCATTGTGTACTCTATGGCAGTGAACATTTTTCTTTTTAAATGGTGAACTTCCCTCTCTTTCTGCAGTTGTGAATTCATATAAATAAAGAAACAAAACTCTTTAGTCTTACAAAATTTTAATTTATCAAATAATATTCTAGGTAATGAAATGAAAATCATGAAAGACATTAAAATATTACATTTCATGATAAATGGAACTGTAAGATATGATTCATATTCATGATAAATAAGCTGATTCGGAACTTGGGATACAAATGCACTGAATTCTTCATTTTTTTTTCTTTTCATTCTCTAGAAATCTAAAATGAGTTTCAATTCTAATATCCAGACAATGAAAGAATAAGTAAAATCCAGAAGGCAAACAGTAATTTAACTGACCAAATCCAAATCCTCTGATTTCAATTCAAGAGAATGAATTCTGTCATTAAAATAAAACTTTTTGTTGTTGTTGAAAATATTAAAATTGCTCGAGTTTACAGTTTGAAGAACACACCCTCTGTCTTGCTCTGTACAAACAATAAATAACAATCAATGATTAAAGTTATATTCTGTCTTATTCCACTTCTTTCACTATAGCCTTCTTTCTTTCTGGAACAAATGGAACAGCCCCAGGTTTGCTGTGCCTTCTTCTGTTTGACTCCCTGTAAAAATATCAAAATACAGTTGAACTTTGGTATCTTGAACACTGATATCTTGAATACCATGGATATGTCGAATTGTTACGGTAGTTCCAATTACTTTTTCTTTATATATTTTAACCTTGATATCTCAAATTGTCCGATATCTCAGAGCATCTTCTCGGTGCTATTGAGTTTGAGATAATGAGGTTTGACTGTATATATGTTTGAAAAGTAGGTGGAAAATATGAATCAATTAAACAGAAGAGAAAGAAATACATTTATACCACTAGATCAATATAGAAGAGAGGGCACATGAACATATCATTTAAAATCTTCTGCACAGGAAATGATTATAATCTCTTTACTTGATGTTGATAAAAAAAAAATAATAGAAAAAAAATCTTCAAATTCACCTTTCCACCTTTTTTTGTGATTTACTTACTTTTAGAAGAGAAAGAAATACCCTTATATAATTAAATCAGAACAGAAAAGAGGGCACATGAACCAGGCAATTCAAATTTTTTGCTCAGGAAATGATTTTAATCTCCATTTTGAGTGTACCAGTAGCACAGTGGTTAGCGCACTCAGCCCACTCAGTCATGTGGGTTTTCTCCGGGTACTCTGTTTTTTCCTCCCACAGAAATTACCCCCTCATGCCAACATCCGTGCAATAAAGGATCCCATTGGAAATTAGCTCATGAGCTTTCATGGGCTATCCTTTGTATTATGTGCATGTACTTATGTATATAATGAATGAACATTTATTTATAGAAAAAATATTCACCCTCCCACCTTTTTTGTTAACTTACTTTCGTTTGCGTGATTCCTTCATGATTCTCATTTCCTTTGTCAGACTGTATATCTGTCTGGGTACGTGTCGGTGTCGAGCTATCCTTCTAATTTGTGGGTGATGCATGAACTTCTCCTTAATCTTTTCATTATAATTAATGGATGCTTTCTCTCGTGTTGTCAGCTACAAAACATTCACAGGAAAAATGATCATATTGTACAGGTACATGTGAATGAATCTATTCAAATGAACAAAAAAATTTCAGCAAAAAATTTTCTGCATTTGAAAGAATTACATGTACATTTTACTTCTGTCCTTTCCCAAGCCCCATCCCTCATCCCAAATAAAAATATAAATAACAAAAAAAAAAATTGTATCTCTTTTCAATATGATTATTTGCTACATGTAAGAAATCACATGAACTCGTATACTGGTATATGTATGTTTTAATGACTGGAATCATTGTTCGTGGGGAACCAATATTCGTGGATTTCGTGAGTCACCTTTACCTATGAATTCAATGACTTTGTCAACAAATCAGTTCATTGAATCTTTTCATATACAGGTATGAGTTGCCCACAAAATTATGTCCCCATGAAGTGGTAAAATTTTGGCTATCCATGAACATTGACACCCATAAATTAAAATGCTCTTTTAATCTTAATGTTTCCAAAGGTACTTGGTTAAAAAAAATTAAAATAGTTCATAAAATTAATTTTTAATACCTTTTCTAAATATATAAAACATAAATAAACACCTATTAATAACAGATTTTTGAGTTCTTTACATACCATTCCCAGCTTTTCAGAGGCCCTTGCTTTCCACAATCGGATGTTCATTTCATCAGATCCTGAGATTATGTATTTATTGTCTAGAGACCACTTCACCACTCTAACTCTCTGCATTCTCTTTGTGTGATAAACTTCTCTATCATGCATCAAAATTACATATCAAATAATTACATGTACAGCATAAACTCATTATTTGAGTTTATACATCAAAAAAAAAAATATATATATATACAATTTAAATACTGGAACTATAAAGTTTTACTATGTAGGGCCTAAGCATTCTCTTTTTTTTTTTTTTTTATTGTTGTTGTTGCTGTTTTTGCCCCCCAACCCTTTTATACTGAGGACTCAACACTGCATAGAATCTTAAGGTATCAATTTATGAATCTCACAAACTGGGTAACACATACTAGCATTTCAGCAAAACAATTCTGAATTTAACTCTCAAAATATATACCTGCTACGAGATGCATCAACACTGAAGATTCTCAAACATTTGTCATATCCAGCCGACACTAACTCTTTTCCAGTTGGAGAATAATCTACATCCATCACTTAGAACAGAAATACAAAACAGACCATTAGCTTCATATATGTTATTTATATTTAGTTTAAGCAATACTTATTGACATGCATTTGAATTCAACCTTACCAGCAGCCACATGGTCCATGTGCATCATAATAGGAGCGGATAACTTTCTAATGTCAAATGTGTACAAACTACAATACCGAAATAAAAAATCCTAATCAAATATTAAATCATAAAATGGAAAAATTATGTCAAAATTCAAGAGATATAAATACAAAGTTGACATTATGAACAGGATTATCCCCCTTACAAAGTTTTGTATATAAGATCCAAATGACTGAATTCATCTCTACCACTTTTATAAACAATGATTGTATTTTTACTATAGTAAATGCTGTTCTGAAAATATGTATTCTTCACTTACTTATAATCTTCACTAGCAGCTGTGAATACAAATGATTCCATTGGATTCCAGGCTATAGCATTAGATTTCAGGGACAAAATAACCTGCATATAGTAAATTAAAAAAAAAAATGCAATTTTCTTTCAAACTCAATCCAGCCCAGTAAGTTTATTGATCAATTACACCCTTAAAGGGTAATAAGAAAATACAAACTTACTGAGAAGGAAATATCAAAAGTAATTGTATCTTCTAATGGACCTGATTTAGAATTAAGTTACTGTAATTTACAGACTATACGACGAAGCTCTAAATAGGTCGAAAGCCTCATTTTTAGTCTAAATTTTTAAAAGATCCCTAGATAAAGCGAATTCAGAAGATAGGACGAGGCCTTGTTTACTGATTTTCTAGAAATTATACGTAACATACTATGTATTGGAACACACAGACTTCATGATATTCCCTTAGAAAATGGCACAATTTTGCTTTAAAATCAATCTTGTTTTTAAAAACTTTGGGGCATTTTTGATTAACTTTGCCATGGCCTTAGAGAAGTTGATTCCTTTAAATTGGGCAATGCTAATGGTTCTGAGAAAGAAAAGTGTCCCTCTATAGTCCGTATATTATGGTAACTCCCAAATGTTTCTGTATTTTTTTTTCTGTACCTCACTGGTTTTTATCTATTTTGATTGATTTACCTTTCGCAAAGGAGTAGAGCCTCTTAGATCATACAGTAGTACACTACGGTCTGAGGCACAGGCTCCCAGAAGGTGTGTCTAAAAAAACAGGTCAAAATTGTGCATCATTTGTGTAAATAACAATCACAAAAATTGTGTAATTCATTGCATCATAGGAGATGAGCAGAGTAACCTAATTGAAATTGAAGATGTGGTTGCTTTTAAGTCTTCCTTAAATTAGCATTTGAATTCCAATTAATGTCATAAAAAAGCAACTGATACACCTATTACTCCTAAGAATAATAAGAAAATATTGTTCTCTCAAGAGTGTTAACCTCTATGGGGTTGAATTTGACATGATGAGTACTGTCCACTCCCCAGGTAAAACTTCTAACAGGTTCTGACCGATCCTCCTTCCAAATGTCCACCTGCTGTCCACACGTGGCAAAAATATTTTCTGACTGATGGTGATCCATACACTGGAACACACTCTACAAAACAAAACTGTGTCTGAAGGGATCGGAAATTATCCTCTATACAATCATGATATGGACTACATTTATACATGTAGCCATACTGGCATTATAATCCATAATATATAAAAATGAAAAAGATCTCATTTCTTATCCATGTTCTTTTATTCCCTTTAAAATAATTTTGAATTTGATTTGTGTGTTCTTAGTAACCTTTCCAAGAATTGTGTTGAGAGGCTCTTCATTGATAGAACACTCCTCTGAGATCCCCCATTGTTTTATCACTTTATCCAAACCACACTGGAAGGAAAACAATAATGGTGTAATAAAAAGCAAATACTTAGAACATATGTGTACTCTATTTTTATATGTTAAGTATAGGCCTCTTTGAGATACACACAAAATAGTCTTCTGCAAAAGGTAATAAAGTTCAATGTAACATAAATCTTAAAAATACATAAATTAAAAAAAATCATTATCAAATTAAAAATTACAGTTAGAAAACTTCTCCCATTTGGATGAAAGCACATTCCTTGAACAATGCCTTCGTGTGCTTGAAGTGTTGTGACACAATTTCTCTTTGCCAAGTTCCACACTCGTACCTGCCAAAGAATTAATTAGAAGATAAAAACTCATTGTTTAAGCATTTTTTTTTTTGATTTTCAAACACACAACCACATTTATGTAACAAATGTATTAGATAATTTTGAAATATACTAGTAATTACTTTAAAATTTTCTTCAAGAAATTCTTTATATATCATATAAACTTACCCCTCCATCACAAGCTCCAGAAAGTAAAGAGCTCAGTGATGTTGGGTGTTTGCATAAACAGTTTACACCATCTCTATGTCCATCTAAAGCCCCAATAAATGGCTTGGCAAATACTCTCTCCAATTTTGTGGCATTTAAAGCCCTCACATATTCTCTAGGGGCTTCGAAAGGGTGCAACTTGGGATCATAATTTCTTTGAACTGAAATTTGATACATGAAACAGGTGAGATATTATATGATATATGTACTACAGTATGGTAGACAGCAAATGTGACAACAGACATCCCATCTGTGACTCTACTCTACACTTGCCTTTTTGGATGTCTCTTTTCGTTTCACGCAGATAATCATCTGGATTTCTACTTAGCACTTTGATCTTCATGACTGTTTTTATTATATCTTACACAAAGGTAGAGCAGTTTGTCAAGCAAATACATCTAGTGATCTTCTCCACATGGCCATGTTGACAGTTCGTGGCGAGTTATCTGCCTTAGAGTTTCCAAAATGGAATAAATTATACGAGCCTGTCACGATAAAAGCAATATTTTTATTGTTTCTCACATTAAATTTGAGTTTATCTAACTTTAAAATTATACCTTATGCAATGATTGGCTGTTTATTGATCTTCAAATTCGTATTTTATAGTTTGGTTGGAAAAAAATCAAAGTAAGTCATGAATTTTCCGTTTTATTCCGTTCAACAATATATTGAAAAACCATATGACATTACTTCCTTTTTAGTTGGAGCAGCCGTGGGGTGAAACACGTTGAAGTTGTTGTCACCGGTTCCTTTGAAAACTCATAAAGTACAATTATCTATCATTAATAATTTTCACAGAAAGGTTATGATATATATACATGTTCACAAATATTTCACCTTTTACTCAATTTGCTTTCGAGCAGCCCTACACTTTGAAAAGGGGGGTGGGGGTTAGGTCACCTAAAATAGGTTACTTTCCATTTTATGGTATGATACTTCTATTACGTGATAAAAAATACTGGTGTAGACCAGTTTATAATAACTACTGGGGAGGATTGAATGTTACTCCAAGACCACTTGAAATGGAATATATGACTACATTCTTGCTCAGGGTAGAAAATTATCTCATTTAATGATCTACATTGATTTAAGCATGCATACATATTTTGGAACATATCCATCAGTTTTACAAGATTCATATATACACACAGATTATATATCTTGTTATCTGAATCAGGGACGTACATAGGTCCCTGTCTGAATGTGTCTGTAAGGCTATCTCAACTAGTCACATTTGGTGCCTTTGATACATACAGTACATGTATTTAATACAGAATTTATTTCAGAATGGCTAATCCTCTGATGTTCGATTCAGTCTGGAGAGACAAACAAAAATTTGAGGAAGCTGAGGCCCAATATCAACAGGTGCTTGCTGGGACTGCCGCTAAAGGTGCTCCTGGTGCTAAGGTATTAAGAAACAGTATATAGGATATGTTGGTCTTGGTCATGATATATTGTATTATACATGTAACAGTTAGAAGCTAGTAAAACTGGTATGATATGTATAAACTAAAGTATTATAATGGTGATAATGAGAATGCACTAAAATACTCAATTTTGGAGGATTCAGTATATTATTACATTCATTTGTCTCTTATGGAATGAGCTTAAATTTTTGAAGTTAGTTAGGAAATTTGCATTCATTACATGTTATATTCCTTATTTTTTAAAATTATTTATCTGAGTGTATTTAATTAAAATAAGTAGTTCGTATAAATTTAAGAATTCATTAATTTGGCTTTAGTTCTATTTATGGCACATCAATAGAGGGCATTTTTCCCCCAGAGCACAATTACTAGAATTCAGATATAACAAGCAACTGTGTTGAATATTTTTTTGCTAAATCTTTAGAAAATTAATGTACTTGTTAGATATTTTTATGCAGTGGCTTCAAAATCTTTAGCAGTAATTTTTCAGGGAAAAAAATGCTTTTGTAAAGTATGCTACTGCAATGAAAACTTCTTTTGTCTTTATAGGACAAAAAAAGTGGTAAATCAGGGGGCAGTACTATCAAAAATGAAATAGCTGAAGCCAGACAACAAATTCAAAAAGTTCTTAACTCTGTGAGTAAGCTTGCTTTTTTATGCTGAATAGCAGCTGGTTTGATCTGCCTGAATATTTAAATAAAGATCATTCTCATGAAAGACAGATTTTCTTTGCATGCTTTCTCCCATTAATACAGCAAACTCATATTCTAAATCATGATAATCATCATATTGATCATAAGAAATTTCGGGTTTTTTCTTCAGTCAATTATATTTCATGTATCTATAGAATATATAGTCATTAAAAAACTTTTTTAACTCATAGCTGCACCTGTAAATTGTATTCTTACCAATCATTCTATACCTTGATGTAATAGCATCACTTATGGATAAAAGAATTTTAAGAGTTTTGGAAAATGTTTCTTTTGGGGTGGCGAAAATTTATAAAAAAAAAAATAATGTTTTTTAATACAACAACACACAGCACAAAGGAAATTACATACAGATCATAGTAAGTTTGTCAGTGTTGTTAATGTATAAATAGATGTTGTGTATTCATGTGATAAGTATGGTTTCTTTTTTTTTATTATTATTATTTAGTATAGAATTGTTGTGCTTTGCTTTGCCCCAATCCATTACTTTAAAAAAAATGTTTAAAATCAGAAAATACAATATTTATTTTTTTCTTTAATAGTTTAGATAGAAATAGTGCTCGTCTCTCAAATAAACAACCCATTTTGTCTACCCAGATACTGTGTGTGGTGAGATGGTGGGAAATTCTAAATAGCTCTGTTGTGTTTTTCAAGTAAAAAATGAGATTTCTCTATAGCTGGTAATTTAACAAGAAATCTCCCTTTGCTCATTAAAATCAGCTTTACTGGGGAAAGCATTTCGTTTATAATTTTCTTTCACTTGTATTCAATATAGTAATGATTAAAAAAAAATAATGTTAGCTGTAAGAAATACAGAAAATTTTAGTTACAGAGTAAAATGTCATGAACACTTTGAAGGGGGAAAAATGATGTAATACTTTTCCATTTCAGAAAAAAAGAAATTTATTAATTTGTCATTGACATATTTAGGGGAAAATATGAATACTTTTTTCAAAAGAAAAAGAAGAAAAAAAGATAATTTCTTATCTATAATTGTTATCATTCTTTGGATTATACTACATAGTAAATTTTTGAAAAATATTAAATATTAATCAATATTTAGTAGAGTTAGGATTTATCTTTAGTAGATTGCTATTTATAGAAATATCTTCCTCTGACAGGGAGGATCTGGAGGAGCCTCAAGTGACAATAGTCAAGTGATGAAGAGAGTGGCATCTCTAGAGAAAGAAAACAGAGACCTTAAGAAGGGTATGTATCCATATCAGTCAGGTGATGAAGAGAGTGGCATCTTTAGAGAAAGAAAATAGAGACCTTAAAAAGGGTATGTATCCATATCAGTCAGGTGATGAAGAGAGTGGCATCTGTAGGGAAAGAAAATAGAGACCTTAAAAAGGGTATGTATCCATATCAGTCAGATGAACAAGAGAGTGGCATCTCTAGAGAAAGAAAATAGAGACCTTAAAAAGGGTACATATCTACAACAGTCAAGTGATGAAGAGAGTGGCATCTCTAGAGAAAGAAAATAGAGACCTTAAAAAGGGTATGTATCTACACCAGTCAGGTGATGAAGAGAGTGTCTCTAGAGAAAGAAAATGGAGACCTTAAAAAGGGTATGTATACATATCAGTCAGGTGATGAAGAGAGTGGCATCTGTAGGGAAAGAAAATAGACCTTAACAAGGGTATGTATCCATATCAGTCAGGTGAACAAGAGAGTGGTTCCTGTAGGGAAAGAAAATAGAGACTTTAAAAAGGGTATGTATCCATATCAGTCAAGTGATGAAGAGAGTGGCATCTCTAGAGAAAGAAAATAGAGATCTTAAATAGGGAATGTATCCATATCAGTCAGGTGATGAAGAGAGTGGCATCTCTAGAGAAAGAAAATAGAGACCTAAAAAAGGGTATGTATCCATATCAGTCAAGTGATGAAGAGAGTGGCATCTGTAGAGAAAAAACCCCAGAGACCTTAAAAAGGGTATGTATCCATATCAGTCAGGTGATGAAGAGAGTGGCATCTCTAGAGAAAGAAAATAGAGACCTTAAAAAGGGTATGTATCCATATCAGTCAAGTGAAGAAGAGAGTGGCATCTGTAGAGAAAAAAATAGGGACCTTAAAAAGGGTATGTATCCATATTAGTCAAGTAATGAAGAGAGTAGAGAAGGAAAATAGAAATCGTAAAAAGGGTATGTACATATATGGCATCTATAATAGTCAGGTGATGACTAGATGAAGAAAATGTTAATCTTAAAAGGGCATGTGTCTGAGACAAATCTACATAATGTAAAAGCAAATGAATGTGAATGGACAAGACATATGTTTCTTACCATTTAGTAAAATAATGGAGTTAGTACATTAATGGAGTGGAAGGTTATTTAATAAATGAAACCTTATTTTTATTTTTCAATGTAGAAATACATGTAGATGTGTTGACAAAGTGTACATAAATCTAATAAGGGGAAGGTAAAGGTTGTTTATATCTGTAATGAAAAAAATAGATTGAAAATAGACAATCTAGCAAATGGTACTGTATATAAATCTGATGAAGTTAAAGATACAGTACATCATTGTAATTATGGACATACACAATTATAAATTCAGTGAAGTGATTTTTTTATGCAAAATGCAGAAAGATTTTTAAATTAGGTAAAAGAGGTTTAATTTAGGCATCATTAGCTGTTCAGCTGACACTAAACATGCAGGTATTTAGTGCATTGAAGTAAAAGAGAGATAATTTTATTACAGGAATATTGCATGTCTGAGCTTGCAGTGAGATTCTTTAACTCTGAAATGTGAAGAAGATCTTTTCCATTACAGTTGTGGAAGATATGAAGACTTTGGTGCAAAAACTAGAAAACCGTGTTAGTAAGCTTGAGGGGGGAACTTCAGCTCCTTCTGCACAAGCTCCTGCCCCACCAAAACCTGCTCCTGCAGAGGATGATGATGATGATGACGACATTGATCTGTTTGGCAGTGATGAGGTACATAAAATATTCATTATTACTGATGAAAAAATATTGTTACATGTAGGTTTCTCTTAAGGTCACAATCCAAAGAATGAAAAAGAAAATAACACCATTATGTTGAATAACAATATAATTTTTAGCTCACCTCAACGAAGTTGGGGGAGCTTATGTAATACCCTCGGCGTCGGCGTTCCAGGTTAAGGTTTTTGGAGCAGTTTTCTTTTCAAGTACTTCTATGGCCTATATTAGTCAGAAATGCATGGAGGATCCTTCTAGTGTGTTTCATTGTACCAGTCATGGTTTCAGATGCTGCAATTTCAGCTAAAAAATGACCAGGTTAATGTTTTTGGAGCAGGTTAAAATTTTGTGAGCAGGTTAAAGTTTTTTGAGCAGGTCTCATTTCCAAGTAACTATAAGCCCTATATTGACTAAACTTGCATGGATGATACATCTAAGGATGCACACTACTGAACTTGCTTCGGATGCTGGATCTGACCTACATTTTCCGGATGAGTGACTAGGTTAAAGTTTTTGGAGTAGATCTCATTTCAAGTAACTATAAACCCTATATTGACCAAACTTGCATGGATGATACATCTAAGGAGTCACACTACTGGACTTGCTTCAGATGCTGGATCTGATCTACATTTTCTGGATGAGTAACCAGGTTAATGTTTCTGGAGCAGATCTCATTTCTAAGTAACTATAAGCCCTATATTGACTAAACTTGCATGGATGATACATCTAAGGATGCACACTACTGGACTTGCTTCAGATGCTGGATCTGACCTACATTTTCGGGATGAGTGACCAGGTTAAAGTTTTTGGAGCAGATGTCATTTCCAAGTAACTATAAACCCTATATTGACCAAACTTGCATTGATGACACATCTAAGGAGTCACACTACTGGACTTGCTTCAGATAAGTTTTTGGAGCAGATCTCATTTCCAAGTAAATAAGGACTATCTGAACCAAACTTGCATGGATGATGCATCAAGGGATGAACAATCTCAAACTTACTTCGGATGCTGGATTTGACCTACATTTTCTGGATGAGTGACTAGTTTTAAGTTTTCAGATAAGTCTATTCCCAAGTAACTGCAAGCCCTATCGGACCAAAATTGCATAAATGTTGCACCTAGGGATGCACACGCCAAGGTTATTTGTTTAGTGTGGGACTTTGCCTTACTTAAAGACAACATTCATTGAGGTGAGCTCTGTAATATCTGATTACCTATGTTTTTCCCTTGGATGCACCACTTTGGCAGACTGCTTTCACTCAGCTCTACAGCCAATTAAAGTGAATTTTGTACTTTTATACTTGAGTAATGTCTTTCTTTGTATAGGATGATGAGGAAGTTGATAGAATAAGAAAGGAAAGATTAGCAGCTTATGAAGCCAAAAAGGCAAAGAGTGAGTATTTAGTTTAAAAGATGGGCAGGTCTGATGTTACATTTGGAGAATTATTATTTCCTTGAAAGCTTTTTTTATTCACGCCTTGGATGTACCTTTTAAAGTTTGATAGTCTTTACAGCGATGCAATGATAATTCATCCATGTAGCTTAGTTGCCTGTCTTTAATATTCAATTAAAAGATTACATGTACTCAGTTTTAGGATTTCAAAAAAATAGATTAAGTGTATTAACCTTTAAGGTTAATAGATTTTGAGTTGCCTTTTATCACTGAGGACATCTGGGGGTTGGTTTTTTATATTTGTTCATCTTTCCAGAATGAGTAAAGCATCAACTTTTTATTTTGATTTCAGAACCAGCACTCATTGCCAAATCAAGTTTGATTCTAGATGTAAAGCCATGGGACGATGAAACAGATATGAAGAAAATGGAAGAAGAAGTCCGCAAGATCACAGCAGATGGACTCTTATGGGGTGCAGGTAAGCTGGTTATTTTTCCTCATGATCTTTATTTGATGATTTGGTAAACATGATTATTATACCCCCGGCCCCGCAAACGAAGTTTAGGGGGGTATATTGGAATCACCATGTCCGTCTGTCTAGCTGTCTGTCTGTCCGTCTGTCTGTAGACGAGATTTTGTCCGGACCTGTTCTCGGAGACTATTGCATGGATTTGTCTGAAAATTTGAACACTTATTATTCACCATATGAAGGTGTGCACCTGGTATTTTCATCATAATTGGATAATTTTTCTGCATTTTACAGGTGTTTTTTCATTTTTATTACATGATTTTGTCCGGTTCTGTTCTCGGAGACTATTGCATAGATTTGTCTGAAAATTTGTACACTTATTATGCACCATATGAAAGTGTGCACCTGCTATTTTCATCATTTATTGGATAATTTTTCTGCATTTTACAGGTGTTTTTTTTTTCATTTTTATTGACAGTCATTTTGGGTTTATGGGGGGTGGGGGGTGGGGTTATTTGTCGCTTTTGGACAGTTCTAGTTTGACTTATAAAACTTTTTTTCAAATAATTGAAAATACTGTAAATCTTTTTTTTTTCATTTGTGAGGATAAAGCTTTCATCAGTATAAACAAGGAGTCTCGCGAAATAAAAGGAATTTATATCTTTTATGTTTCATTTAAAGTTGATATTATTGTACTTGAAAATAGAGCATTTTCTGCTCAAAATTTTATTATTTGAAATGAATGAGATATTTTTTTTTAAATCAACACTTTTTGAATGGCTTGACTTCTTTGATACCAAAATTTCTAAAATTTTCAGATAAAAAATTGAAATATTTTAAAATGACAATAAATGATGTAAGTAAATCACTGAAATATTACTGTGAACTCAGTAATTTTCATGGGGTTTTTATTTTTGTTGTTTTCATCATATGAAATGACCCACAAACTCATGTTCTTTATGAATTTTGAAAATTGTAATAAAGATACATGTAACTCTGCATTTCTTCAACCACAAAATAAAACCCCCACAAATCATTATTTTTACCTCAAAAGTGGAGGGGGGGGGGCTACTTCCCAAAAAACCTGACAAGCAAAAAAAAAAAAACAACCCAAACTGACCAAAAGTTGGGGGGGGGTGCAACTTCCCAAAAATTATCTGACAAGCAAAAAAAAAGGTAATTTACTGTACAAATCCTAGAATTTGCCAGTACTCAACTTCACAATGTTAAAAAGGGGGGGGGGGACCAGCATCTAAAGGAAAATTTACGATAGCAAAATACTTTACTCATAAAAATGGGGGGGGGGGGCATGTTCTATGGGCCTGAAAATTTATGATTTTACAGTTTATTTAATAAATAAAATTACTTAGTGTAATGGAAAGAAGAGATATAAAAGTGTATAATTTCACTTCTCTTTCATAGCAAAATTGGTGCCTGTTGGATATGGTATAAAGAAACTACAGATCAATTGTGTCATAGAGGACGATAAAATCTCCACAGATTTTCTGGAGGATGAAATCACAGCACTAGAAGATTACGTAAGACTTGCACCGCATACTCATCCTTCTTTTGAAAAATTGAGCCAACATAATGCTAAATAAAAAAATTTATTCACTAAATAGCATTTCACTAATGTAATAATGTAATGCTAGGCATTGAAATTTAAGAACAATTTAGTTGGTAAAACCTAATTGAAATATATAAGATTTAATATCACTTTTAGTTCATCTTTGTTTCTATTACAGGTACAAAGTATGGATATAGCAGCTTTCAACAAAATTTAAGAACTGTTTTCTACACAATAAATTTTTCCCTCATCTGTTGCTTTTAATTTGAAGTTTTGTAGCTATATTTGTGTGGTAACTGAATGGAGTGACAAGTATTTAAAAGCAAAAATGCAAGCATTTTGAAAGTAAATGCTTTTACACCAAAGGAAGGGAAACTATGTTCAGAAATAATGATCTAATACAAATGCTGGTGATGTTTTTTCAATAGATAATGAAGAACTTCGATGAATTAGAAAACCCATGAAGAGAGAAAGAAACGAGTTCAGTCAGGGAATTTATGTCCCGCCTAAGGATGGAAGACATAAAATTACAAAAAAAAAGATTGATCATGACCTTTCAGCTTTGGTCTTAAAGTCAATAGGAGTCTTTCTTAAGTTTAAGAAATTCGTAACCTTAAGTTTCATTGCAAAAGCTTACAGAGAACTTAAGTTATCATCTAAGAACTTTATATACAATATATGATTTTCTGGCCTTGTCCTTTGACCTTAAGTCATTATAGTGATCTATTTTAAGTCAGTGAGAGTTATGATCTAAAATTTCATTACAAAACCTCAGAGAGAACTTCAGTTATCATGAAACCATTTTTGCAAAATCTCAAAAGACTTGAGAGATACCAGGAGGTGAAAGTGTTACAAACAGGCAGAATGACAGAAGGATGGACAGATCCAAATTAACATCCCCCACTTTTGGTGAACATGGGGGACAAAAAATGATACAATCCTTCTTGAATTCCCAAGCATATAAATAAATAGATGTTGTAAATATAAAAAAGTGTAATGCTAAAACACATTGCCTTTACTGTAGAGTATATTCCACCAGAGAAAAGGGATTGAGCCTTTACTGTAGAGTATATTCCACCAGAAAACAAGATGTGTTTGTAAAACACTGATGCCGCTGTATGGCAGCTCACGGAAAAGGTTAAAGTCTCTCAAATGCAAGTAAAACTCCCAAGGTCAAGGTAAACAAATCAAGATCGTTACCAAATGGAATTGTCTTGTCACAAGGAAGACACAAGTGAAATATGAAAGCCCTAGAACCAACTAGTCAAAAGTTATTGCCAAGATTAAAGTTTTACAAATTTAAGTTGGTCAAACTCCAAAGTCAAGATCAAAAGGACATAATTGTTGGTACCCGAAGGTCTTGTCACAAGGAATAAACGTAAAATAAGAAAGCCCTAGTATCAACCATTCAAAAGTTATGGCCAAGGTCAAAGTTTTTCAAAAGTAGGTAAAACTTTAATGTCAAAATTGTTGGTACCCTAGGGAAGGTCTAATCACAATGAATACATACATGTATGTGAAATATGAAAGCCCTAGTACTAACCGTTCAAATGTTATGACCAAGGTTAAAGTTTTTGTAAAAGTGAGTCAAACTCCAAGGTCAAGAGGTCAAAAATATTCATAAAAATAAATATGAAATATGAAAGCCCTAGCATCAATTGTTCAAAAGTTATGGCCAAGATTAATGTTCAGTAAAATTTTGCAAAACTGGGTCAAACTCCAAGGTCAGGGTCAAGAGGTCAAATATGTTGGTACCTAAAGAAAGGTCTTGTCACAAGGAATACACATGTGAAATGTGAGAGTCAAAGCTCCAACCAATCAAACGTTATGGCTAAGGTTAAAGTTTTTGCGGACAAACAGACAGACGGACGGACAGGGCAAAAACTAGATGCCCCAAAATCTTTAATAACGGCATAAAAAGGATTGATTGATTGATGGAAAATAATTTTTGTTACATGACAAATATTAACATTAATAAAACAAGATGTGCTTGTGAAACACTGATGCCCCCGTATGTCAACTTATAGCAAAGGTTAAACTTTCTCAAATGCAAATCAAATATGTTGGTACCGAAGTAAGGTCTTGTCTTGAAGAATATACCTGTGAAATATGAAAGCCCTAGCAGCTACCGTTGAAAAGATATGGAAAAGGTTAACGTTTTTCAAAAGTGAGTCAAACGTCAAGGTCATGGTCAAAATTAATGGTGCCCAAGGACAGACCTTCTCACAAGAAATACACATGTGAAATATGAAAGCCCTAGCACCAACCATTCAAAAGTTATGGCCAAGGTTAAAGTTTTTCAAAAGTAGGTCAAACTCCAAGGTCAATGTTGTTGGTATCCAGAATAGGGTCTTGTCACAAGGATTAAATATGTGAATTGTGAAAGCCCTAACACCAACTATTCAAAAGCAATGGCCAAGGTTAAAGTTTTTCAAAAGTAGATGACCACCAAAGGTCAGAAGGTCAAAGTTGCTGGTATCCAAAGCAAGGTCTTGTCACATGGATTTCATATGTCACATATAAAAGCCCTTGCACCAACTGTTCAAAAGTAATGGGCAAGGTTAAAGTTTTCCAAAAGTAGTCCAAACTCCAAGGTCAAAGGGTCAAAGTTCTATGTATCCGGAGGAATGTCTTGTCACAAGGATTACATATGTGAAGTATGAAAGCCCTAGCACCAAATGTTCAAAAGTTATGGCCAAGGTTAATGTTAAGTAGAATTTTGCAAAACTGGGTCAAATTCCAAGGACAAATATGATACCCAACGAAAGATCTTGCCACAAGGAATACACATGTGAAATATGAAAGCCATAGCTCCAATCAATCAAAAGTTATGGGCAAGGTTAAAGTTTTTGCGGACAAACAGACAGAAAGACGGACGGACAGGGCAAAAATTATATGCCCCCGAATATTCGATTACGGGGGCATAATTATAACAGTATTTCAAACTTCATTATTCTTGGTACAATTCCATTATAACATGATACACAGGAATACATGTAGTACACCAATGTACACTTGATGAGCAATGTTGCATTGGCTATAAAAAAAAATGAGCGAAAATATTTCGAAACACTACTTATCTGGTGATTTTCTGTCCATGATATCAGTATAATCTGATACACAAGTAACTATAAACAACTCATATCCTTATTAGCTTAAGATTGTCACCCACTGGCGGATTTAGAGCCCCCCCCCCCCCTTTTGTGTCCAAAATATACATAAGATTTAATAAATCAATTTTTTGGTGTGGCCGTGGGCCCTTACACCGACCCCAAACTGGTCGCCCCCCCTTTTTCAAGATTCCTGGATCCGCCATTGTCACCCAGGCAGCTGATTGAAAAGGTCTTGGTTTGCAGTATATATTTTCGCAAAAAGATCCCTTGCTGCACAATGGCCGCAAGTGGGGGGTTTAAATATGCTGCCTTCCACCTGCAATCATTGTTTTTTCCAACAAGAGTGAAATATTCTAATAACACGTACACACAGAACTTTGAAGATTTTGAAGGTAATTTATATGTCTACTAAAATTAAACAAATATTTAAAAAATCTTATAGTAAGCTGCAGCTACACACTCACCAGTTTTGGTTAGAATACCTTTGGAAATCATCAATGTATAATTCTGTAAATTTAAAGGGGGGGGGGGGCAAAGTTCAGCTTTTTCCCTGCCCGTATTTAAGTATCAATCAGTAGAGCTACATCTCATCAGAGACTTCTCATTAAAATTGGACCGAATCTGGGGGGAGTTACAGCCACACTATCTAGGAACGCATGCTAGAGGTCTTGTCTTCCCACAAATTTTTATTAAAATAGAAATTTGGTGTTATGACTATTTATAACACCAAATTTTCTATTTTAATAAAAATTCGTGGGAAGATAGTCTGTATAGCACGTCAAAGAATGAGGGCGCATTTGACTGGCATTCGGTAGGAATCTGGGTGCACTTTAAAAGTGAAATTTCCGTTGATCTGACACATGAAATTTTAGCATTCTTTTGATGTATCGAGTTCCTTTAAAATAGCACAGTGAAATATTTTCCCGATAATGTGGTTTGATTTGCTAGAACATAACTTGAAAATTGGCTAGATGGGTCATTTGATACAAAATATTACCTTTTAAAACTCGTTTTTCTAAAAATTTGCTCTCTATGGATCATTTCTCCATGATTTTAAAACGTTATTTGTGCGCATTTTAATTCAAAGAAACGAGCAAACATTTGTACAAAATGGAGAGAAGACCCAGAAACAATAAAAATCAATTTTAAGCCCCCCCCCCTTCCCAGTGTGTGTTGCCATACCCTTTCTGATAGCTCAGTAGTATGTGTTACCAGTCCAGAGCACACAGGAATGGAAAAAAGAAATTGTTCGATCCTCGCACGGAGCGTTAATTTTTTTTATTATTCAAACAATGAAGTCTTTTGTCAGTTTAATTTTATATACTGATTTACATGTACTAAAATTTCAAAATAGATACATTTTGCTTCAGTTGCAACGACAGCGAACCTATTGAAAATTTAATATAAATATACTCTATTTGTTATTTATGTGAAGAGTTACTTTGTTATTGTAACTATATATTAACGACGTTGGATCCTGATATTTAAAGTCTTAAACTTTTTTTGTCAAGTATATTTTTAGCTTGAACACACATAGCTTAATTAAAAATCAAAACAAAAAATGGGGGTCAATATGCTTCTTTTGGCGCTACAGTACATTTAAAATGACCTTTTTGCACTGAATTTGTGTCTTAATTAAAAATAACATCTTCGACGTTTTCCCTCCAATATTTTTTATCCAAATAAATCATGGGACAAAGTATGCTATTATTCTCTTTTAAAAAAGACACATTAAAATTGTGACAAAGAAAAATTTTCAAATTGCTTCGCATAATCAATTATTTGACCTTTCTGCACTCACAAAATGTCATTTTTCGGGCATTAAAATTTAACAAGCAAGAAAAATATTTTAAAGTCTTAAACTTTTGCTGAATTTAAGTAGATTGATCAGAGTTATCTTATATATTCAGAAAAGAAAATCAAAAGTGGAGGTCTATGATGTTATTTTTTAGATATTACTAAAAAACTGTTAATTTTGTGATAAAATTGGCTCAATTTTTTCCTGGAGTTTCAGAATATATTTTCTATATTTGTCACAATATGATGATAGAATTCACAAAAACTGATTTAATTAATATTTTAGAACCAGTATTAAACATTTCAATGCACAAAATAGCTCTGTGTGCAACCAGCATGGAAAAATAGGAATCTAAACTTAACAGTACTGTATATATTTTAAAAGGGAAAAAATGATCATTTTCTTCTAAAAAAAAATCTTCCGCCACAAAATATAGTTCCTGGCTTAATCCTATTTGAATGGAATTTAATCGCGTTTTTTCATTGGATATAGTATAATTTGCATTGTAGAATCCAGATTTAATGTTAGAACTTAAAAATAATGTAGAATTTTAGAAATAAAGCTCCAGACCAAAATCTGCTCAAAAGCTCAGGATCGAACGTCCTTAAGATAAGAGGATTTAAATGTTACAATTTGACAAGGTAGTTCAATGTAAATATAACTTTTTACTATGTGCGTAACTTTGTAAAGTCTTTCCAGATGTTGTCAGCCGACCAAATCGTGGATATTTTAACTAGAATTATTTGGTACTCATGATTCCTACAAATCACACGCAAAATACGCCCATATTCTTTACAACGTTTAACTGTTAATAAAGTAGGTTTATCAATTGTAAAATATAGTTTATGAAGCATAAAATACAGTTAACGACGTTAATCTATATTGAATGTAATATTTCTAAACAGAGTTTACGCCTTAATCAATGTTTCACAAGTTTAAACTATACAGTGAAAACAATAAATGAGAAAAGTGTTCAAAGCGGCCATCCATTCAACATTCCACACATCAGTTCTTCAGGCTAACTTGCTTGAAATCGAGGGAGATCGATTCTACGTCCCGTAGCTTAGCAGCCATGGGTGTCAAGTGCCTGTGCTTGGAGTGGCTTAGCCTCTTCTATGATTAACAACTTTATCTTAACTATTGCTAACGAATGTCAGTTATAAGGATAAATTTTGTTAACTATAGTTTACGACCGAAAACTGTAATTTGAAATTTAATTTTTCACTCTCTTATTTGTCGAACCATAAGCATTTTTCTCGGGTAATTTACAAATGTAAAACATGGTTTATCTGCATGATAAAAGTGAGACTATGATTAACAACTCGAAACAATGTTTAAAGAATGTTAGTTATAGTTTACAAATGAGAATTTATATTGACTTGCAAAAACTATCATCAACGTTTATTCGAAGGCAGAAAATCTTGGTTTAGCATTTGTAATTAAACCCAAGTTTTACAGATGAAAACTATAATTAAGAAATCCTTCACCATAGTTTACCCTTCATAAACTATAGTAGACGATAAAATTATTGATAAAACTAGTTTATCAACTGTAAAACTATGCTAAGGTCTTTTTGTGAATTTAGCGCGCCGTACCTATCTGCAATGGAATTTACACTTTTAAAAATATCTTAATTTTCCTAATTGTGCCCGTAAAGGCTACCATGAGAGACACTTCGTTTTTAAAGCTTAAGCACAATCTGAAAAACAATTTATTATACAGATTGAAATATTTTGCAATTCTTTACACGTTGTAAATTGCAATTACTTTGTTCAGCGGTAATTATGCTACTCGAGCTACATGTGTTGTAGCCTGTGGTCAAAGATTTTGTCGTGTGATTATTTCAGTGTATTTACATTTTTTATTGTGTGTATTAATAAGTCTTGTACATCCGATAATGTTGACACGATTAGTTGTGTGTTCATGTCGAAAATTAAATCTGGGATAAAAGAAATAACGAATGTTTACAAACGTGAGGTTTAAAACAGATTTTTTTTTCAGATGTAGGTTATGCAATAAAATAATCACGTAATCTTATTTACCTATATTTGAATCTTTCCCATTCGTTATTATCAAACAATATATTTGTGAAAGGTATGGAAAGTCTAAGGAGGAGTGGTCTCTTTCCATTTAAAAACCAGAATACTTTGTCATTTTTAAAACATTTAAAATGGACCTAAAATCAATGATAAAAGTCAAATACACATTAATATTCAAGGAACGTATTTTTTGACCAGCTTCCCAACATATTGACCCCACGGCCTTATCCAAGGTTGGGAGCATGAGAATATAGGGTTTATATCCATGTTGAAGGTTTTGGCTTTAGTAATTAATATCCTAACAAAATGATTAACTGGTATGGCGGATTAATAATATACTGGATTAAAAACTTTCATAATACTGGTAGTTACAAGCAACCTACAATGGCATTAACTACACCGTTTTTTCTATTTCAAGATTTGTTTACGGTTAACGTGTATCTTGCAAATGGATATTTCTCTCGCTGACTCAACTAATTAACGTTACTGGTCTGCAATTCAAATTTCTCTTTCACTATAATTAAGTTTTTGCGAATCTTCTTAATTGTAACTTATTTCTGATTTTCGTGCTCTGGAATTATTACATGACAATGTTGGAAATAACCTAATTAACGAGGGTGTGTATTGCGGAAAATTTTAACTGAAATGGATATTGCTTGTGATTCAGCATCTTTGTAAATGCGTATTTTATGCAATTTCAAGTCGAAGTGACAATTTAATTATTATGCTTTTTTGAACAATTTTGTGAAGATGTGAACTAAGTTTGACGCAAATTGAAAAGACTGAACACGCAAGTGTGAAGACCAAAGATGGACACTTTGTCGGGTCCGTCGGGGGTTTCACTGAAAAGACTAAATATAAAAAATAATTTAGCTGAACTTTATCTTAAGAAACAGTTGGATCAATTTCAGAGGGAAAAGACTTTCAGTATCTCTCATATCGACAGAGATAGGTTCGACACGAGAGATTTCCTGAAACAGATCCAGAAAATTGAATCGGACAACAATCATGCAGCAATCACGTAAGTATGATGACATGTTTATGAGTATTGTGTAATACTTCTTTATTATAATAAATTTGTTGAAGCTTTGTACTGAAACTCAAATATTAGGGTTGAAGAGTCAGAATTGTGTCGAATGTTGACTGACATCTTTCACAACAAATTGCTGGGCCATTATTTTCACTCTGAAATGAATTGCCTACGGATTTCCCTTTTACTCGATTATGACAAGAAACGCACAACGGGTGTGACCGGTCGATAGGGGATACTTACTCCTCCATGACACCTGATCCCAACTCTATTTTCAGAAGTCCATGATGGCTCTGATCATAATTTGTACTGTTTAAATAGACTTTCGAGAATGATCACAGTTCGTTACCTTCACATTTCATATTGTTTGTTTTCTTCTTATTTTATTGGATAGATTTCCAAAAAATCTTAAGAGCTACAATACTAGGCGCCTATGCCTATGGACAAGACTTTTTACATATAGTATAGATTTTCTGATTTACATGTAGCTGACGAACGACAAGGTATATACAGTTTTGGTCGCGGCTCTTTACAAAGACTAAAATCTATGAAAAGACCAGACTTCTATAAAATATACAACAGCCTTGATGCGAAGTACATACTTACAGCATACGTTGTAATATGACAAGCTGGTATTACTTAACCACACAGTGAAAGTTCAGGCTGTTAGTGAAATTCTACTATTTATAAGTTGTGGACGTAAATTCATTTTTTTTCTCAACATGCTACAATTGGTGTAGGCCATTGGAAGCAATTGTCATCTAGACAAATAACTTTATAAGTCTTTGCTGCGCCGGTTAAAAAAATGTTGAACTTTTATTTTCTGGTAGATAAAAACAATTTTGGTACAAGCTTACTTGTGAGGTCAAGGAAGAATTAATATTTTACGAATCTTATATCTATCTTTCCTAACACTATTTTTTTTTTATTTACAAGTCATTTATACAAAAAAATCTAGCTGAATTGCTAATATTACAATAAATGAGATTTATATCGAAAATTGTCTTCTATTATCTTCTTGAGATCATTTTTTTATTGCAAAAAATCCTATTTTAAATATTTAAAATAAATGGTGATATCAGTAAACCATTTTTAACAAAACAACGTTTTCTGATCTATAAAACAAATTTTCCAATATTTGGGGAAATCAGAAAATGAATTTTTGATATCAAGAAATCATAATCAATATTTTGATACCGATATCATACACCTTTTGTTTAGTTTTTTTTTTATGTAAAAAAGCACCTTATAACAAGAACACAATATCTGTAGTGCGTGAATAGTTACGAACGTTTCGCTCCAATGCAGGTTCTTGTATGAATAGGGAATGGAAAAATAAGAAAGAAATACTAAAACAACACCTCATAGCCAATATGGGAAATTTTGAATCCTCGTCTACGCCAGAAATTAATAATCATGGAAATTGTACATTACTTGAATTCATCTCCGTGTGTCATGCAAATAGACATTACGCTTATATACATGTATATACAGCAATGTCTTTTCTATAATGCTAAGAAAATATAGTGTGCCATTTTGTGGACTACGTTACATGTAAAATTGATGCATATTCATGTAAAGCTATTGTGCAGGAAGTTTAAACGAAATCAATGGTTAAGAAAAGTATTATAAGTAATGTTCTCTGATTTCAGATACTTGGGGCGTGAACCAAACGCCAACTACAAGGAAAGACTTGCCAAATTCCGAGGATCAATCGAGACTTTGCCAACCGCCGACACCACCGCCAGAGTTGATCATGACGTCAGCAAAGAAACAGTACAGCAACCACCATACCGGCCATCTGAAATAATAAAACCTTCCACGGTACCAACCGTCCACCCAAAAACCACATTACCAGATCCTCCAACTAAAAACTGTACCATGCCAGAAATCAAAATATCCAACCCATCTCCAGAAATGTTGGATGCTGGTAACGAAACAAAGAACGAACAGAAAACAGTTAAACGTCCAGAGACTCTGCCATTGTTGGGCACTTCGTTGACCAACAGACGTGGATCTGTGTACCTGCAGATTGCAGCAGTTGTGAATACCCCAGATGATGCAAGTGTGTCATCCGAAGAAATGGACTCTGACGAGGAAGAAAATCCCCAGAAACCGAAAAAAATATCATCGCGAAGAAAATCGTTCATGGCATGGATTAACACGAAGAAGAAAACTTTTCCTTCTCTCCAACATGTTGATAATAGGTCAAAAGACGAAGTCAGAAGGCAATCGTTTTTCTCCTGGGTCGAATCACGGGAGAGGGAAAAGCAGAAAGCGACATTTGCCATCTTAGAAGCCGACGAGGAGTCGAGTGACATTGGTGAATTAGATTCACGGCCCCGTGTTCCCAGTGTTCGGCGTTGTGAAAGTTTAAACATCAACCCCTTTAAGGCCAAAGCTCGACAGATAATGCATACTTTAAGTTTCATTCGTAAAGAACCTCTTAATGCTAGACTTCAGAAGTTTTATTCAAAGCTTGAAGAAATCAAAAAGAGAGATGAAATGTCTATGCGCGTATTGAGCAGGAATGCTTGTAGAAGTGTGCAAGAAATACGAAGCCCAAGATGATAATACCTTCACTAGTTGTCTAAATGTGCTCCTAATTAAACGAAACCAAATCGTAACATTTGACCCAAGAAGATACTCAATTGTTTTTGAGTATTTACATAAACTATTTTTTCGTATTTTCGCACTCCATAAACTATTTTTTCGTATTTTCGCACTCCATTGAGTACAGGAAATTTAAAAAAAAAAAAATCCTTTTTCAAGGAAAAAAAGAAAGAGTTGCTCGTTTTCCCTAATTCTGAGATAGTGCTTTGTTTTGTGTCAAGATTAGGTTTTTCCGATTAGTAGTATATGTACATATGTATGTTTGCAGGACACCATCCCCGGAAAATTTTACTTGTTCAGCAATGTCAGGGATTAAAAAGTACTCCTACTGCTCCAATACATGTATTACAAATCGAAATGCAATTTCTTTCCTTTCGTTTTATTTTTTTAATTCCAAGAAAATAAAATCCAGTTTTAGTCAGACGTTGGTGTGTTGTATATATTTACACTTCAAAATAATTTGCTTTCTCGATCACCGATATCTCAATCACCATGGATACGTCGAAGTGAGATGGAAGTCCCAACCACTTATTAAAATGTATTTTAAGGTCTGACGACACGTTGCTTGAATATCTGTTTTGTATCTCTTCGTAAAATACAACAAATTAATCATAATTATCATTGACATGTGATTTTAAACTGTTTTCAAAATGTTTAAGTAGACAAGGACACCAAAAAATTGTGATATTTACAATACTAGTGATTTCCAATAGGGATCTATAGTAAATAGCATCCTCTGGGATCTTGCAAAAATGCCTGGTAAGGTACCTCAATTTTTTGTGAGGAAACTTGTTAAAGTAGCAATATTTCAAAGACAAATTCTTGGAAAAAAATATATATTATTAAGGAACGTGTCGTAAGCTTAATATTTTGAATCTTCGGATATCTTAAATTTTTTTCTCGGACCCCTTTTAATTCAAGATAACAAGGTTTAACTGTATATCCGAAAGATGTCCAATTTCTAAATACAGAGTAAACACCTTGTAGCGAACGGAAGTGCCTATGCGAACAATTATGATTCGCTATAAACTTATTTTATTATATCCGTTAGGTTTATAGCATGTTTTAAAATTACAGAGAATGAAAATCACTTTGCAATAAGCAGAAATTCATTAGATGTTCGCTGTAACCGTGTTATACTGTACATATGCCTATCAGAGCAAGCATATACTGAAGCTAAATTTTAATGTCTGTAGAATCTCCAGATTGAAAGGTGAAAAATATTAAATCATAAACATCCTAAGTGAATTTTGCAGCCAGTTCACCTAAAACTGCTTCTAATGATTTAAAAACACCGTGTTCTTGAAGCAGCTTGACTCCAAGTGAAAGGTGCTCCGTAATAACATACTAGTACTTTTCAGTTCTGTACTTTAAATATACTCGGTTTGTCTTTTCCAGATTAAAACAACAAACTACCGATTTAACAATTTAATACTTCCATTCACCAAAGCTGCATGATTCAATCACCCTGTGATTTAAATGTACAGTTGAAAAGTTTTACGTGCTACATACATGTATGTAGAGTTATGAAAGTGACTTGATGTTGGGTAGAAATTTAAAAAAAAAACATTGCACAGTGTCATACAGCAGTGTTATACACAACTAATTTCCATAAATAATTAACAAAAATATGCCTGAATTAGTTAAATTGTGTGACTAAAACATATTTTTTAAAGACATGTATATGTAATTTAAGAATATCATTAGCACTTACATAAAAACCCCCTAGGAAAAAAGTGTACAATATATGCATTTTTCTCTTAACAAGTGTCCTAGAAAGGGAAAAAAAAGTTAAATCTGGGAATGGAATGTCAGAAGAACAAACTTACACAATGATCACATTGATACAAGGTGGCAGTAAAAAGGCCTAATTATTCAAATTTGACAATGATTGCTGTGTGCTACTAAGCATATGAAGTTGATGTATGAATATACAACTTGAAACTTTGATCAAATTATGTGTGCAACTCAAATCTAAAAAAAAAAAAAAAAGATTGGGGAAAAAGTATCTATGTATAGATGTATACGAAGTCATTTAAAATAGGGAAAAATACATTTATAACAAAACTCACTCATTACATCCACAAACAAAAACAAGATATGACACTGAATAAACATTTAACAAAACAAAATTAAAACAACATTCTACCAGCACAGAGACATGCACAAAGGCTTACTGACTGTGAAAAATTCTTGGTTAAAAAAAAAAAAAATAATGGCTCAATTTATACTTCAAAATAACCCAAGGCCCTTTTTACAAAAGAACTTATGACTAAGACCAAAAAACTTGAGATGATTTCAAAACTTTGGAAAAATCAAATAATATGTCAAAGATTGCTTGTCTAAAAATATCTTTCAAAATCTTTTTCACAAGTTTAATATCAATTTCAAACTAATGTCAAGAAGCAGATTATTTGAAAAAAAAACTGCATTTTGGCCTTAGCCAGAAGTCATTTTGTAAAACGGACCATTCTGTGCAGTTCAAAAAGAAACTTCTGAGTTTATACTTATTGCATTTCGTATAAAATACTATGCTTTGGAAATCATTGCAAATTTTATTTTAAAAAAAACCCAAATCTCATAAAATTTAAAATTCTCTAAGTATGTCACTGCAAGAAAGTCTAATGCCATTGATACTTCTAAAAATACATAAAAAAATAAGCCTTGTGTTGAATAACACGTAATTAATGATGATTAGGAAAAAATATTAAACAAGGTTCTCAAAACTAATCTAAATTTGTTGTGTTTCTTGTTCATAATATTGGAAGCAGAAAATTCTCCAATTTTCAATTTCCTGGCATCCTTATGTTACAGAAGTGAAAATTTTCTGGCACAATTGCAATATTTAGAACAAAATAAATATCATAAATTACTATTCTTCTTGATATCTTATATCAGATTAAATCTATAAACTGAAATTCTTATAAAAATAAACTGATAACTTCATGGAATGGAACCATTTTCTCCATACCTTAACAACTCATCTAAAAAAACTTTCAACTATTTTCTTACTAACATTAAGTTTTCAAAAAGCTTAATTATATGCACCTCATTTATGAAATAGATTTACACCTGACTAGAACTAATTCATAAGGTAGACCATAGGCTAAGCTGACTTCTTATGATGTTTGGCACCACAAAACAAGTAATGAAAATAAATCTCTGAAAATTCTTCTCGTCAAATGTGGTATTTTTCTTTTCAAGGTAAATTATTTAAAAAATTTTAAGAAAATTCTGGTTAGAACACATCACTATCTTTTAGCTACACCTAAGGACATTTTATTTAGATTTATCTTTTTTTTTTTTAAAAACTTCAAGAAAAAAATTCTTTGCCTATTTCTCTTAAATAGCACCATACTTTCTTGAAATTTTCCTGTACATCTGAAAATTTCTCACATTCCATTTTGATGAAATTTTATAGGTGGCTTTTCATGAATGTAATCATGTAAGTAACATATCACCAATCTTCTTTGAATCAGAGTTAAAGCTAGTCCATAATAAATGTAAAATAAAACCCCCATTTAAGCCACAGGTTTATGCTCCTGCTTATCCTGTTGCTGTTGTTGTTGACCCTGTTGCTGTTGTTGCTGTCCCTGTTGACCTTGTTGCTGTCCCTGTTGACCTTGAGCAGGGACCTGTCCAGTTTGCTGAACAGCTGGCTGTCCTTGATGTTGTGGATCCACATGACCTTGTTGACCTGGGACTGGTGGTTGTCCTTGACCTACCTGTGCTGCTGGATGGCCTTCACCTGCTTGTTGTCCTATGGGTGGCTATAAATTATATGAATAAAAATGTAAAACAAATCTGAATTGAATAACTTGTATGAAGTGCTATATGTCACTTTGATAAGACATGTAAAATAAAGAAACATATTCCTGGTCTTAGATATAAAATAAATAATGCTAATCTTCTAAATATTGATCATCTCTCCAAAGCTTTTAAGCATATATGACCATGCAAACTTTTTTATTTATCCATTTTTGTCATTATCTTTTGCCAATAATGCAAATGCAATAGAAGTATATGGATATTCCAAGCGAGGAAACTCAAATACTCATAAACTCATAAAATCATTTTCAAAGACAGTTCTTCATTCAATGTGATTTTCTACAGAGCTATAGTATTTGGTTAAAAATATAGATCTATAATACATATAAGTGTATTTTTTCACAATCACAATAAAAAGTAAATGCCTTTCACTAACAACACATGACTTTCTATTTATAGTTTTACCTGTTGTCCACCAGCCTGAGCTTGTTGTTGTGCATGTGCCTGTTGCTGAGCATGGAACTGAGCCTGCTGTTGTGCATGTGCTTGCTGTTGAGCATGTAATTGTGCTTGTTGTTGAGCATGTACTTGTTGCTGTTGCTGTGCATGAAACTGGGCTTGTTGCTGTGCATGGAGTTGTGCTTGTTGTTGAATGGCTGCTACTTGATCAGGATGTAGCTGCTCAAACTGTCCACCTTGTGGAGGCATTCCACCTTGAGGGTGGAATCCACCCTGTGGGGGCATTCCACCTTGTGGAGGCATTCCACCTTGGGGGTGGAATCCACCTTGTGGAGGCATTCCACCATGAGGCATCTGCATTTCCTGAACATTTCCTGGGTGAGGTGGCTGATTCTAGGAGGTTGCAAGGATAGCAGATTAATACATGGTAAATGACAAGGAAAGCGATTGATTTTACCTTCTTGTTTGGATTAAACTTGACAAAAAGATTATTTTGGAACCAGTCCTCAACCATGTTATAAACTTTTTTCTGTGAAAAGGGACAAACATTTTTATAAAACAATTTTTCAGTAAATTTCTATTTCCTTGATAAAGCTGATTTTGATCCTAATATTTGATAAAACCTCAATAGATGAGCAGGGCTTTCAAAATGATTAGAAACAGGTGATACTTTTACAAATATGGGAGGTACCTTGTGGAAGCAATTTTAAATAAATATGTTATCAAATTTTCCTCTCATGAATATTTTGAGTGTGATCATGATTTCAGCCGGGTAAAAGTACTGGGTACTGGCAGATTTTGAAAGGCCTAGATGAGGGTTGTCTTACCACAACTCCTGGCTGAGCGTGACTGTCAAACGCCCCCTGCTGTCTCCTCCTGTTCTCCTCCTCCATCAGCATCCTCTCATACTCCTTCAGCTCCTCCTCAGTGTACTGCTCCTCATTCTCAAGGGTCTGCAAAATTAGTTTAAAGTGTATATTTTAAAAACACTAATGCCTTACTGTGTGATGTGTCAATTAATATATTTGCATAAATTAAGATTAGAGAACCTTGAAAAAAAAATTCAAAAATACAAAGCTTTTTGGGTGAATAATCATTTATTTCACTTTCCAGGGCTCAAAATTTAGCCATGTCTGACTAACTCAGACTAATAAAAGTTGGGTTCGATATTTTGTGTCAAAGTAGCCCAACTGGTTGTGTAAAAATTAACCCCCCTTCCCCCCCCCCCCCCAAAAAAAAAATTTGCTCTAACACCATCAGTATTTAATATTTTGAGACATTTGAACACAGAATTTGAAATTTACAGCTGCATAATTTATAAGAAAGTAGTTTAACATGTAAACTGTAACCGGTAGATCTATATCTTTAGCAAAGTTTGTGATTTGTGCAGTAGTGATGATGATTTGTCCTTAGGATCAGGCCTAGAATTTTAACAGTTGATTCAATCATGTGTGCTTTTTTTTTTTTTTTTATCAATGTGTAAGATCAGGTTTTGCTTCATTTTTTGATCCAGACAAAAATAACATACATGTACATGTAATCATGGCAGCTTTTTTTTTTTTTTTGGAAAACTCTACTTGTTTTATTGTGTAACAGTTTACCAATGTGAGATATTTATTTACACTATTATAGTATGCATATCATTATTTTGCCAATCTTGCTGATTTTCTCATAAAGAATAAATTCTACCTAACGTTATCTTTCCTGCTAGGTCATTTTCTTAACAACAGTTGAATGGAATATGCTTTAATTTAACCAGACCTAAAACTAAAGTGAGTAGAAATACATCTCCCTTTCTGATATTTTCTTGAATTCAATTTTCAGGTAGTAGTGCAACTGGTAGAGTTTGTTTTAAAGTTACCGGTAAAGTTGAGACCTGCTTTCAACAAATTTTTTTTTTTTTTTTTATTACCCCATCACATGAATATGATGATCAATAAGTTACAGCCAAGTTTGGGGAGCCTTGGATTCTGTAAACTAATCTGACAAAGTTCCTATACTAAACATCTTGTGACAGGTGAATTTTTTATATACAAAAAAAAAAGGGAAAGAAAAGCCAACATTCACACCTCAGCCATACAAGACATATACATGCAAGCTTAATTATCTAAATTTTACCAAAAAAAACAAAAAATCATTGTTTCAATAATAAGTAGTTTGAGCAACAGGGGGTTCATCTCAAACAAAACAATTATGCAGTACATGTTCTAATGGCAGACAGTTCCATTTTCTATCAAATTTCTCAATATCACAGTTTTCCTGTAAATATATTTCTCACATTTATAATAATACAAAATTTCGTTTTTAGCTCCTTCAAATGAAGGAATTTGTTTTAAACATCTTTTTCGGTATATGTGCTTCTTTACAATACATGTTATTAGATATGTAATGTTATAATACTTATCATCTTTTCCAATAATAATGTCCAATTTATTCATTGCAATATCAATTCCAGATAGTTCTTTTATCCAATCTTGAATTTTTTCCCAGATCTCACTTACACATTCACACTCCCAAAATAAATGTCCCAGTGATTCTGGATGTACATTACAAAAAGTACATAATTCTGATTCTACAATCCCAATCTTGTTTAAAAATGTGTTTGTTGCAAGAATTCTGTGCATAATGCGGTATTGAATCCATCTAATTTGCATGTCATTTGTAACTTTAAAAATAAGACTATTTTTAGTTTTCCACCAATTACTGTTCACATCTAGATTAAACTCTTTTTCCCATTTTATTTCACATTTAGGTTTATTCCACCTTTGATTCAAAAATACATTGTAGTAATCCTTTGAGCCCTTTTTACTTTTTCTAATTATTTGCAAAAATTGTGGGTAAAAAGGTAAGTTATCAACAGTATACTCTGTATTGTAATATAAGTCTAGTTTCTTTATACTATTTATAATCCCGTAATACAAGGTAAATGGTGGATAGAAATTGTACTGATTACAGAACTCTTCATAACACATTAATTCACCTGTGTAATTGTAAAAATCTAGTATGTAACAAACACCTTTTTCAAACCATTGTTTATAAAATACACTTTTGTTATTAATACATATTGATTCATTAAACCATACAGGACTCAAAATACAGTGAGTCTCGATACACTTTCTTAATTCTAAAAAAGCTGAAAAAACATCAATCCAAAAAATATTTGTACTGGTTTTAATAAGCTTTTGCAAAAAAGAAGGTCCAAAAACTGTTATCTGTGATGCATTAGGCAAAGTTTCAATTATCAAGTGTTTCCAGGCAGATTTACATGTATCATCATAAAAGCGGCGAACCCATGTAATTTTCAAACTTTTAGCAAAAGTATCAAGACAAATCATTTGGAAACCTCCATTTTCATAGCTTTGAATAATATCACTCTTTGCAACTCTTGGAGTTTTAAAGTTCCATATATACTGATAAAAAATATTTTCGATTTCTTTCAATTTTTCTTTTGGGGGAGTTGGTAAACTAATTAACAAGTGTGTAATTTTTGGAAGAATCAATGATTTAACCACAGTAATCCTTCCTGCAGTTGATAACATTCTGTGTGACCATGAACATATGAGTGCTTTTATTTCTTTAAGTTTCGGTGTGAAGTTTAATTCCAACATAGAGTTACTTTCTAGATTTACACAATATGTTATTCCTAAAACAGTAAAGGGTTTTTGAGACCAGTTTAAGTTTTTGAATTCATCTGATAACCTCAAATTGTTTCTTAGTGATCCTATTTTAATACACTGTGTTTTTTCATAGTTAGGTTTTAGTCCAGAAAACTTTGAGAATTGATCAACAAGAGAGAGAGCTGATTTTAAAGAGTTTTTGGAACCATTTCTAGTAGCAATACTGTGTCATCTGCATATTGAAGCAATTTAAATTCCTTACTCACTGTAGTAATGCCCCTGATTAACGAATTATTCCTTATCATTATACCCATTATCTCAGCACAAAGGAGAAATAAATATGGAGAAATTGGATCACCTTGTCTGCATCCTCTACCTAAATTGAAGAATTCAGAAAAAATGCCATTCTGTATTACACACAACCTGGCATCTTGAAAAAGAAGTTTAATACACTTTATAAAGAAATCACCAAAATTGAAAAAAATCTAAGACTTTAAAAATAAATTTCCATGAGACCGAATCAAAAGCCTTTTCAAAGTCAATGAGAAGGACTAATCCAGGTATATTGTTTTCATTACAATAATGTATAATATCATAGAGGAGTCTGGAATTTTCACCAATGTACCATCCTGCAAGAAAGCCTTTTTGATTCTCATGAATTATTTCTGATAAAATTGGTTTAATACGATTTGCTAATACACCAGATAATAATTTATAAGTGATATTCAAAAGTGAAATTGGTCTCCAATTTTTTAAATACTCTCTAGGTTTATTCCCTTTAGGCAGAATTGAAATAATTCCTTGTCTTTGAGTAGCTGATAGTCGACCGGACTTTAAACTATGTTTGAAAGACTTTAGAAGCAGTGTACCAATGTCGGCCCAGAAGAATTTAAAAAACTCAGCAGTAAAACCATCTGTACCTGGTGATTTATCATTTTTAAAGTTTTTTAATGTATCAAGTATTTCCTGTTTAGTTATGTCCAATTCTAATTTCTTTTGAGCTTCTGAGGATACCTTTCTAATATCATAGTCATGTATTACATCATTTAGGTTTACATCTTCTAATGATTGCTCTTTATTACTCTAAAGTGATTTGTAAAAATTTGCAACCTCTTCCAAAATCTCATTTTGTTTATTAATAATTTTGCCTTGGCTATTAATTAATCTATTTATATTTTTATTGACATAATTCCTTTTTTCGAGACCCAGGAAATATTTAGTGGGTTTCTCACCATCCTCAATCCACTTACACCTACTCCTTAATAGTAATCCATTTAGTTCATATTTTCTTATTTCTTCTAGTTCAATCTGTAGGTCATTAAGCATATTTGAATATATTTCTAAGTGATATGCATTGTACAACTCCAATACAACTTTTATTTGAGTTTGTAGTTCTTGTTTTCTATTATTTCTTTCCTTAACTTTTTTAGCTGAATAATACAGGGTCATGCTTCTTATTTTCATTAGCAATATATCAAGGAACAAATCATCAGGAATTGTTAAACTTGAATCAGTACTGGTATTAGAATCTGGGCCTTTATATTCTGACAGTGTCTCCTTGATTACTTGTTTTACATTTGAAACATAATCCTTATTTCTCAAAAGAGAATTGTTAAAACGCCAAAATCCCTTACCTCGATGGAAATCATTAATTATGAGCTCAATTTCTATTATAGAATGATCTGTTTTGTACCCAGGCAAAATTTTAACTTCTTCTACTATTGACATTAACTCCTCAGAGATGAGAAAAAAATCAAGTCGCGCCTGCTTCAATGGGTTCCTTCGATTCCATGTGTACATTTTAGAATCGGGATTATTTATCCTCCAAGGATCTATTAAATTAAATTTATTCTTAAGTTTTTCAATTTCTTCTCTATTTTTTAAATTGTTTTCTCTGATGTAATTATAAAAATCTAGTTGAAAATCCTGAACAACATTCCAATCACCACACATAATTACAAAATCTGATTCAATATCTTCAATCAAATTTCCTATTTCAGAGTAGAAATGAGAATCATCTTTATTTGGGCCATATAAGTTAACAAGAGTAACTGTGTATCTATTTTCAACTAAGATATTAGATATAATGTAATTTCCATTGTTGTCATATTTCACTGTCAAAATTTTTAGTTCTATATTATTGTTCAAAAGTGTTAGGGTACCCCTAGCATCAGTTCTACCTGAGCTCATTAATATATCATGACCCCATTGGGCATAAATTGATTTTTTTTCAGACTCGGTACAGTGAGTGCCTTGTAAACAAAATATGGAGGACTTTAAGTCCCTTAAATAGTTAAAAACATCTTTTCTTTTTTTACTATCATGAAGTCCCCTGCAATTGACTGATGTAATCTTAAATCTAGTCATAGTAAAATATTTGCAAATTAAGCCAGCATATACAAAAAAAAACTTTTACATACCCATCATTCATACTAAAAACAAAAAAACCTTCCAGCATGTTATCAAATACCAGTTTCACAATAGATTTGATATTATCAAAAAAGTGAGGGTTATTATGAGAACAATAAGGTTATTCAATTCATATAGGTATATAAATGTACCTGTACTAGTATAATAGTTCCTGTCTTCTCTCGCTCTAAGCAGTATAGTTCTTAGTTAAAAAATATCATTCATACCCAGGGACAATTGGAGAGATAAATACATAACCTTACATTCTTTAAGTTTTGGATTAAACAGAATTCTCCCCCACTTTTTTCCTACCGAGAAAATCACGCCATTCCTTGGCGCCACCAAACCGGAAGTCCCTGCTTTCAACAAATTGGATGGTATATGTACATGAAACCATTATACATATATTATTATGTATTTTAAACCAAAAATTTCAAGAACCGTTACTTACATCCCATCCCTCATCCTTGTTAAAGTCCTCAGACTTTGTGTACTGCATGAACTCATCCAGGCTGACCAGTTTGTCCCCATCTTTATCCAGTTCTTTCATGACATGCTCCCTCATACGTGCCATTTCTTCATACCTCTCCTCCATATCATCTTCTGGGTTATTGGGGTCATAGACCTGGTCCAGCTAAACAAAGACAAACACCATTATCTTATTAATATGTACATAGTGCAGATCTAAACTGACTGATCATACAGCCAGCTTCATCTATTTTTCACTTTTTCTTGCAACGTAAAAAGTTTGAAGTAAAATTACAAAATGCAATTACATAACTAGTATTCATTTTTCACTTTCTGATACACAGAAATAATTTGTCTCAAAATCAAATTAAAAAAAAAGGAAAAGGTGTAACTTTCCAGTATTTCATAATATGTATTTTAATGTATGTCTGAATCATACCTCTTTCTGAAATAATGCTTCAATTTCTTCCTCATCAAGCAACCTGTTTCCATCCAAATCTGTTGAAGAAAAAAGGAGAATAATAGTTTAAACAGATTTTTCCAGGTTATACATACTAAACAAGTACTAAAAAAGAAAAATTACCTTACAAGGAACACAGATACAACTTATACTAGAAGTTGTGTCTAAGGACTGAAAGACTTAATACTTTGTTTCATCTTTATAATCAACTAATAATAATGATTCTGTATTCATACATAGAAATTTTATGTGAAACAAAGTCTTCTATATTTTCTGTTATTTCCTCCAAAGGCAAGTCATAAACTGTTAAAGCTGAATTATAAAGCTGGGACAGAAATACTGTTTACTTAAATTGTAATAATAATAATGATGTATGATGGTATAAAAGACGAAGTTGGGCTGTTTATGTCAGAGGAAAAACAAAGGACAATTGGAAATATCAAACACAGGGCTTTGTGTATTGTGAAAAAAGGTGTATGGAGTACATAAAAATAAAATATATTATAATGTTGAGCATTATGATATAATCCTGTTTTCTTTCAATTGATATTTCATTAATACTGCACCTATCAATCTAAAGTAGCAACACACAATAATCACAATGCTAATACTGTACATTTGATCTATTGCTAAGCCAGTGCTTTCTAGACATCAGCAAAATTATATGTAGGGTAGAGATAGCTCAAAATAAGCCACAAAAATACATGTATACTATATTTTAAAAATTTTCCAGAAGATACCATATTCATCTCAAGAATTTTTTTTACAGTGCTCAAGAAAATGATATACACTGGAAGCATACAGCAGTTGTTCATATTTATTATTGTATCATTAGGAAGACTTCTATGAATCTCAAATAATTCAAACTATGCATTGTAAAAGACAACATGAAATACATGGACATGTGATGAATTAACTGATGCATTAAGCATTGTGCAAAAGTGAGTTATTCAAACTTAAATATTGACAGAAATGAAAACCAAAAGTACCTTTAGGAGAACAAGGCTTACAAACTCATTCCAAACATCATCATATCATAACACTATGAAAATATACATGTAAGCAGACAAAATTCTATCAGAACTCACAGTTTAAAAAGTATTGGCATTAGCCTTCACAATCAAATACTTGCACATGCTTTGTTAGTAAAATTACAGTTAGATTTGACCATGCATATTCTCTGTCAGTAAAGTGAAAAATTACATTCCAATTAACCAAAGACCCCTACAGGAAATACATGTCTATGTTTATGTCGATTATATTAGAATTTAGATAGGAGAGTTTCATAGGCTGCTTTTCAATATGGCTTTTTTGTGGTGTTGTCATGCTGTTTTTTTGGTTTTTTTAAAAAATATATTAGTATCTTTTCACTATCAATTTTTCAAAAGAATTTTCAAAGTGTCTTAGATTTTAAAAAGATTACATTTTCAAAAAACATAGCAGTGATTGGATTAAATTTTCATTGTATTTACCTTTAACTTGAAATTATATTGTGATGTGCATGAATGTGATGTGCACAAATGCCCATTTACCCTCTATAGTATGAGTGAACTTAATTTTGTAAAAGAAAGTAAACTTTCTATTTTTTGCAGCTAAAAAAGCCATAGTATAGAGACCCACAACAATAACAGGGAAATCTAGCACATGTAAAAAGGTTACCATGTTTATAGAAAAAAGTTTTGGGGTCAAAGTTCTCGGGGTCAAAATGATCCTCTTTCTCCCACACTTCTTCGAGCTGCGCCTTGCTGCCCTGTTTAAACAAGAGATAAAAAAAGCTTTAGGAGAAAAAACAAGCAGCATTATTTACCGTGCTTCATGAAGAAGGTTCTGGGGTCAAAGGAGTCCTTATCAAGGTGGTCATCTTTCTCCCAGACCTCTTCTAATTGATCTTTACTTCCCTACAACAAAAAGCTCAGATTATCATAATACTGTTCTACATGGATTGTACATGAATAGCTCACTCTTTCCGTTGGAATTACACTGTTCCTGCATTAAAGAGAATCAAAAGATGGTTATAAATGTGTTACTATGAACCATACCATAATATTTTGTGATCAGTAGGGAAAACATACATAAGCCCCCCCCCCCCCCCCCCCCCCCCCTTTCCATTCATAGCCTGTTGTGACATTATGTTACTTGACCATAAATTTAAGAGCTATGCTTGTCCTCTATAAATAGAAGGTAAGTTTTGGCCAGAAATTGGCTAAAATTGTCGCTGTTTGCAAAATGGTCAAAAATTACCTATCTCTATATTATGAAACTGTAAAAAAAAAAAGAGAGAGAGAGAAAATTTCATCTTTGACATCTATGTGCTTATTTTCAAAAAAGTCTGATTATCTTATTGGGACAGAACTAAATTTAACCCCTAAATATTCTTACAGGGTGGTGTAATTTAGGATGATCCCTGTGTTTTTTCTTCATCTCTTCATATTTTTGTTCTTCTTTCTTTCTCTCCTCTTCAGGTAATTCCTTTAAATGTTCTCGTCTTTCATGTTCTTTCTCCATTTCATAATTTTTGAATTCTTCTCTTCTCTGCTTGTCCAATTCATCTAGGTCTTTTGTTGCCTGCAAATATATTTAGCAAATACATGTAAATTACACTTTATTGTTGCCAACAAGCACTTTCACTAATTTCATACATTAAATGCAATGTGTAATTTATTCATTTTTACATGTACTGAATGATTTTTAATTTTTTTTTTCCATTTTCCTAATTTAAAATGAACTTTAGCAAAATGATAAAAATGTCTTAAACTCTTTCAAACTTGAATAATCTTGTTAGGATATTATCAAAATTGATATTCAAGATCATTTTAATGAGGGCTGGGGGTTCCCAAAGGAAATAAAAGGAAAGAGGGGAAATAGGGGGATATTTCCAGTAGAACGAAAGATTGATTAGTTTTTCATTCAAAAGCCAGATCATGAATAAATTGGACATACAATACCTTCTGAATTAGTCTTTCTAAATCTTTCATTTCAAATGAATGGGGGTTCTGGACATCTACATGGTGCAAGACTGATTCATCAATCTTCTGTATTCCTGGGGGGAAAACATAGTAGACTTGTTAGCATAAACTGTCATTATATTGTTTATTTGTGATTTATGTTCAAAGCTGAATTTTATTTCTTTGAATAATCACTATCTAAAAGTGCATAAAATATTATCAATGCAAAATTATTCCATTTCACGTTACAGTACATTCAAATTATTTTCTAAGCAGTTTCAAGTTAATTCTTCAGAGAGTATGCACAGAATTTTCAAGGATGAATGCTGAATGTTAAATTAAGCATAAGTTAAGAGATCATGATTATCATTAACATTACAGGTGATATAAGTGCAAAGTTGAAAGCGAAATTGACAAGTGTATGCTAATTAGTGTTTGTCAATGCAATGAAAACAAATTCAACCCTTAATATTGATGTGTGTGCAATAAAATAAACTGAAAACCAAAAATTTAACTATGTACCAGTGACGTGATACCACGTTCTTTAATAGAAATAATTTTAAAACTTTAAACCAATATTGAAGTCTTGCGTTTCATAAATTAAAATAAAAAAAAAACCATTGCAGTGATGGCATTGAAGATGTTTGACATTTCTTTCCTTGGGGGAGAATTAATTATGTTAACTATGAATGTCAAACATGTTGAACTATAAATGAACTTTGGTATTCTCCTTACAATTCATCATAAACTGTGACACAACCTTGTGGTCAAGATTATTTGTATGTTACAACTTTAGTTGCAAAGATCGAATCATAGTTTTAAAAAAAAGATCTGACTGTAGCAGACTGGATAAAAATCATACAGACATGTATCTGGCCAAAACCAATTTTGAAAGAATGTTTCATACCTTTGTTTCAAGTATCATTAATTCTAGGAAATGTACAATGAACATATTTGAAAAGTAAAGCCAATATGTATAACCCTGAATTAAAATCTGGATGAAATTTGAAGTTATAGCAACTCAACAAACTCTTTTACATAACAATTTTGTTATTTCTCTTCTATTTTTAAATCATTTTACCGTAAGTTTTGGGGTATATGTCGATGGGGTGTATAGGTCGAAAGGCTCATTTTCAGCCATAATTTTTAAAAAATCCTTAGATAGGACGAATTCGGAAGATACGACGAGGCTTTGTTTATCGATTTCTAGAGATTCTTACGTAGATACTACGTATCAGAACATGTAAACCTCTTTAACTTAACCCGTGATATTAACGTATTGAGAAAATAAACTAGTACTTTTATGAGTACAGTATTTTAATAGTGTTTTATACAAACGTAGTTAAAACTCCCTTGAATTGTGATATAATGTATTTTCTCCAACTTGCCTGTTCAATGCCGTCGTAGTTTGACTCTGTCGTTAAACACATAAATACGGTAGTATAAAACAGCTATAATTAGGGAAATACCCGAAATCAAACAATAATCATTTTAGAACATCGTGGACACATTTTATTCCGACATTAATTACCGCGGTAAAAAATTAACTTCGATGACCGCCATTTTTATATTTTCTTGTCCAGGGATTTGCTAAAACACGCAAATGACTATTACATGTAACATTGCGCAAATGAAATTAATCATATGCTATAATTTTGCATGAGATATTGTTGTAAAAAATAAATTTAATTGAGAGTACATTCGCAATTTAACAGTCATCAAGAATTTCACAGTTTTGTTTGTTCAATGATGTATAGCACTAATACCCCTGTAACGGCACGTGGATCTGTTAATTATGCCCTGCAGGTGTTTTAACCAACACAGGTGTTAACACCTTTGTGTACACAGTGTATATCCCTTTATCTGTCAGACAATTAAAATTCTATTAGAAGCCAATCTTTGTATAATTCAGTGTACCCCTTGGGTACGAGGAAGCTTTCAATTCTATCATTTAAAAAAATATTTATTTTGTAAAACAAAAACAAAAAAAAACTGTGAATAAAAAATAACGTATCGTAAATAAATGAATTTATAACTTCCAAAAACGTATAATAGTATATTCAAGATAAGTTCGTTTTATTATAATTAATTAAGATATAAAACAAAATAGTTATTACTAGCGGTATATTTGGTAAATAAATTTAGGAATTTACTGGCAACAATTTACTTCACGCATTTTACATTTAAATAAATATCACAAGACAATGAACAAATATTTAGGCATACTATTTCAATTAATCGTTACAAATAAATCGTAAAAAAAAAGATCATAAACTCTTCCGTATTTTAAATTTTGATACGGATGCGGTTTTCTTTTTAGTAAACGATTGCGACTTCCAACTTCACAAGATGGACACAGCATGTTGTAAATATACTTTGAGACATTAATAACTAGATGATATACCGGTAATAAGTTTTTTTTTTGTACATTGACGGATATTTAATGGAACTTATTTTGTAAGAAATCAATGGAATAAATATTTAATTGTTTATTGTTTATTATTTTTTTCTCGGTAAAATAATTTTAAAAAATACGAAAATGGCACAGATTTGCTTTAAAATTGACGTAAATTTTACTGATTTGGAGGCATTTTTCGTAAACTTGAGCCTTAGATAGGTCGATTCGTTAAATAGGACGACCCCAGCGGTTCTGAGAAAAAAGTATCGTCTTATCTTCCAAAACTTACGGTACAAGGATTTCAATTTCTTTTTCTTTATAGTCTTGAACTTGAGACTTCAATTTAATTACAGTGGAAATAAGCTCTCTGTTGACATTTCTTAAATAACAAACATATACCTACCATGTATACAACTATGAATCAGTATTGAATTAGCAGTTGCTGAAGGTGATTTTACAACTAGTCGTAGAGGCAACTAGCTAAGGTAAATATGTTCTGTGAGTGCATTAAAAAAGCAAGAAGGATACTGTGTCAGCTAGAGACAGTACTGTAGACAGCCGAACTCCAGGAAACAAATCTACAAGGGAATTAACACATAGAGAGCATACCTCCATACTGAGCTACCAATTTCAATACATCCGTACCCTGCATTTGTTTCATTTTCTCCTTGGCCAACATCCGCAGTCTATTAACTTCCTTTCGTTTAATTTCATCTAATTTTTCTCTCACATGGTGGGCTACTTTTTCTAAGTGCATGGCAATCTTTCCAGACTAAAAAATAACATAAATACTATTAGTACATGTACTTAGTTATCAAAAAATTGATATCTGCATGTCTAACATTTCCAAGAAATTTTAATATTTCAATATTCATGTAACTCTAGAATATTTAAATGCATTCACCAATACCAATATTTATGAACTGTTCGACATACCTTTGAGACAGATATAATATAAGTACACTGTATTTAACAGCTTTGATTTTCAAGGATGCAGAATGAACTTAAGATAATTAATTGCTTTAGATTCTTATGCAATAATAATTTAAAAGTTCATCCTCTCATAAACAACCATGAGCTAGAATGAATCTTTTCATAAAGCATCTACAATTTTATGTCACAATTACACAAATATACCTGAACAATACTTGCTCAGTACAATAGTAGTGTTTTTTAAAGTTGTCACTTAAAAACAGAATATTTCAAGTCTGACAGTTACAAAACTTCTCATGTTCACATACTTCATTAAAAAAGAAAGTTTCAGTTCATTTCCACATGAACTTTACAAAAAATGAAGACATATCTTTAATAATTACACCAGTAGTGTTTACCTTAATATCGGTGACATTAGCCTCCTCTAATTTTTTTCTAAATTCTGGATCCTCTTCCAGAGTCATGACAACCTCTTTCAGATATCTATCATAATGGAGGCCGGTATCCTGCACAAAAAAGATGACAAAATAATTTTTTATTTCACTGGTAGTCCTGCATTTAATTGATTTGGGAAAGGAAGAGAATTTAAAAAAAATGATTTGTGTGATTGAAAAAAAATTGATTGACTGTCTTATAATTTACATTTCAGTTTTGTAAATGAATGATGCAAGACTTAAGTGATTTATGATTCCATCTTCAATGAATTATTGTAATACTATGATTAATGAAAGTACCCATACCGAAATAAATTATAACTTAGTTATAACTTTTGTAACTAAAAAAAGGTACAAAAAAGTTATAACTAAGTTATCGGAGTTTGGAACTGCCTGTTTTAAGTGAGGTATAATTTAGTTATAACTTAGTTACAAAAAAGTTATAACTTTTGTATAAGTTTTCATTTTTTATTTCAACATAAATACAGCAAGTGCAAAAAGTTACAAAAAAGTTATAACTACAAAAAGTTATACTTATTAAAAGTTACACAAAAAGTTATAAAAAAGTTACAAAGTTATACTTTAGTTATACCCAAATAAACGGTGGACAAAGTTACAAAAAAGTTATACCCGGAAAAAGTTATAAAAAAGTTATACTTAATAAAAAGTTATGAAAAAGTTATAACTAAAAAAAGTTATACCCATGAAAAGTTATACCTTTAAAGATTATAAAAAAAGTTACAGAAAAGTTATAACTATGAAAAAGTTATGAAAAAGTTACAGAAAAGTTATACCTAAAAAAAAGTTATAACTACAAAAAGTTATACCTAATAAAAGTTACAATAAAATTATACACTTCATGTTAACCTCTAGTGGAATTACTCAATTATAGGCTTTAAAAAAGCTACTCATTAAAATTTTTACAAAAAGATTATTAAAATTTTTACAAAAAAAGATTATTTAAAAAAAATTAAAAGCACTTACAATTTTATTTTATAAACATGATTAAGAGAGCTTGGTTCATTGTCAAATACAATTGAATGAATGCACATTCATGTTTTCAAGTCTACCTTATTTTTCATCAAGCCATCATAACAGATTGAAATTTCTCACAATGGTTGTTTTCTTAAAATACATTTTTTTAGCATATAGTCATAAGAGTTTTTGTAAATTTACCTAGTAAACTGCATTCTACTCTTGTGAACTTTTATAAATAGGCATCACTGCCTAGATTTTAACTCTCTAGTTTTTCATGTTAGCGCCATGATCTAGCTGTACTTAAAAAAAAAAGAAGGTTCTAAGCAGTGATTTCGGTCACAGTTCTTAGCTGCATACCACCCAAGTCCTTGCACAGGTATCCTTGTGGATGTACAGTTGTGATTTTTATCTGGATTATTTAAAGACGGGCTGCACCAGTAGTCGGCCGAGCTGGTCGAGGGACTTGGCCGTCCGGCCAGTGGTCTGCGCCCCTTGACAGGTTGTACTGGTAGTAGGCTGAAGTGGTCATGGGACTTGGCCGGCCAGCAGTATGTCCCCCTCGACAGGCTGCACTGGTATTTGGCCGAGCTGGTCGAGGGACTTGGCTGGCCAGCAGACGGTCTGCGCCCCTCAATGGCCTGCACTGGTAGTCGTCTGAGTCTTCATTTGAAATATGCTTGCAATTTCAACCTTCTCTTCATTTTTCTTCAATTCTGCAAAAATTAAAAAGGTTCAAACTTTAAATATTTTAATTTTTTCTTTTAAAAAAAAGTTGAAGTGTTTCCTGCACTCAAAGCATATCAGATTGGAACCACTCTTTAATATCAATTCATTCAAATTCAAGGCATATGCATCTATAACTTGGAAAACAAGAATTAGAGTTCTATTGTGTAATTGAGAAAATTCAACCTCAAGACTCATCACATAAACATGCATTAAAAAAAATTTTAAACATAAAGAACAATATAGAACCTGACAGCTTTATAGGAATTAGCTTTAGATTTATCGAATTTGAAATAAAAATAAGATTTGATTATTTACTTACCTAAAACAGGTGATATTTTTGAAGGATTTCACTCCAGCTTGGCACAGACATGAGATGCTCATGGAAAGAAATAATGCACCAGTATACTGCTGAAATTAAATAAAAATTATAAATTTTATTTTACTCATTTCAGTACACTATATCATGTTATGATCATGTGGTGTTTAAAGGCTACAATATGTACAATATTAAAACAGTTCAGAGAATCTGTTAAACAATTACACAATATAGGTCATTTAATAATTAAACTGATCTATAGGAATATTTAAAGAATTAAATATGACAAAGAATAACATTTTTTGTTCACATACTAAATGCTGAAAAAATATTATGTTTCAATTTCTTCACTTCAGTCTTTGTCATTGACACACCAATCAAAACAAACAAGAAATCTGAGATTCACATGCCTAGAATTTTGTTCATTCTACATATTTCTTCTTTTTTGAAGGCCCATCTAGAGGTAATAAACATTTCCTACCAAAAACATCAAAATATTAACATAAATATTGCCTTACCGAATGATTTTGTCATCGTTTTTCTATCAACACTTTCAACACACCAACATTCAAATCGTCCATGAAAAAATCCGCGCTCTGTTGTTGACCAATCAGAGACTTAGAATAAGTCACGTGATTGAAAATAAATAAATAAATAATTCATAATTAATTTATTTTAAATCCAGATAAACATAATTGTGTATTTTGAAACTTATCTTAAATATTAAAAAGCCAGTTGGTGTTAAAATTTTGAAATAGAGTTCCAACAAAACGGACGTCGGGGCCGCCATATTTGTGTCGTTGCCGCCATTTTGAATTTAATATTTTATTTATTTGTGAAAATAACTAGTAAAACTGGGTTATTTAATCAGGCAGATAATAAAATCCACATGTCCTAGTCTTCTGCTAAAATCTTAATATAACTGGCAGTCTTTATTCCCAACATCGTAATATCTGTTAATAAATGAACATACACACACTGTATGTTGTTGTTTATCTTTCTAGCCACCCTTATTACGATTGATTTACTTTAGATTTCAAACAACCCTTGTAAAATTGTACCATTGCGTAATACACAAGCTGAAATTTAAGAAGTGTAGGCCAAAAAGGTCATCTAGTACAAACACCTGTGTCACGAGAAAACAATGGGGAAATTAACACTGTTTTGCACACGAAGAAAATCTGTGCAAAATATTAAATGACTTCATGAGATTATAACATTTGACCTCTGTTTATATCTCTTGAACATTTATATTTCTCCAGAATTAGGGAAATTATTCCACCTTAAGATGTACATGCATATAATTTACAAAACATGAAATCTATATAATACGTATTTTCTGAGAGAGAGAGAGAGAGAGAGAGAGATTATTCCCAACTTTAGATGAAACTAGTACTTACAAGACAAATATTAATTAAACAACAATATTTATTAATGAGAGAGAGAGAGAGAGATTTATTCCCAACTTCAGATGTAATTTACTACAAGTCTCAACTTCACATCTCTTCTGTGGATGTGGCTGTGGACTGCAATGGATGAGAAAAACATTGGTATTAAAGATGTCTAAGAAGCCTCCCTTTTTCTTTTTAAAAAAAAAAATCTCAACTCACAACAAAACAGAAAAATAAATGTCTGCGTAAGTAATAGCAGTATATAATGCAATTCATTATATGAATAATTTTTAGATAAAGAAAATTCTGCATATAAACAGTGGTACCTTTATGTAGCCCTTAATCATCCCCACCTTTTTATTCATATACTCTGTAGATATTACAGGTATGTAAAACTGTATTACTATACTAATATAATCATGCTTATTTATTATTTTATATGATTATATTTCAACAGTTATATAAAAAAAAAATTTAATTTAGGTGTATGGTAAAAAAAAAACAAAAAAACAAAAAAAAAAAACAAAAAAAAACACCAAAATATTCAGTTTAACTAAGTAGCCACTCTGCAAAATGACTAAGTCCAAATTAGGTACAAAAAAGTTACACAGAAAAATGACAAAGTCCTGAAAAGTTATGTTTTAGTTACATCTGAAAATGGCTAAGTCCAAAAAGGTACAAAAAAGTTATACAGTAAAATGACAAAGTCCAGAAAAGTTATCTTTTAGTTACACCAGAAAATGGCTAAGTTCAAAAAGGTACAAAAAAGTTATACAGTAAAATGACAAAGTCCAGAAAAGTTATATTTTAGTTACATCTAAAAATGGCTAAGTCCATTTTAGGTACAGAAAAGTTATAACTAAAATGTAACTTTTTCTTGAGGTACAAAAAAGTTACAGAAAAGTTATAACTTAGTTATAACTTATTTCGGTATGGGTATGCAAATGTACGTTTTCTTACTGGATCCCCCGAAAAAATTGTATATGATTTACAGAATTAATAATAAAGATATGAATAACAACTTATGATCAGCAAAACATTTTACAAATTAGCCTTGTACATGCAAACACATATTCATTCCAATTTTTATTACACTGATTTTTGTAACCGCAAACCTGTCTACATAAATTTTGACTGAATTATAACACAAACAAACAGATATTCACTTGCCTGATCAGCTTCGCTATCTTTTTCTTTAGGTTGGGGATTAGGGTTTACAGGGGGGCATACAATCCCTTGTAACACCATAGATATAACAAACACACACAAAATGTGCCTCATTTTGAATTCCTGTGTATAAATAATAAATTTATAATATAACCCATATAATACAATTAATTATTTACATCAGATGATAAATTTTCTTGAATAATCAACAGAACCAAGAAATCAGCTGTTAAGATTCATATTGACATATGTTGTCTCGAATTTACTCGATGGAATTTATTGTAATAGTACTTATGGAATTAGTTCTACTTAAATTAGAGAAATGCATAAGATTTAAGTTAATTACCTTCTAACAACTGAACCTATGGACGTCAATGTATGTGGTGAAAAATCCTAAAAACTGATGAAAATATCAAGGTAATGCTACGTGTTATTTACAACCGGATATGGATAAATTACGTCAAACTCGCAGACGATCCCGATGTTTATTTGATTTTTTTGTATCGGGATCGACTTACAAGCCGGTGAAACGTGCAGAACTCAAGTCAAGCAGAATGGTTTTATCCAAAGGTATTTCTACATTCATATAAATTCAATGAAATGAATTCATATTTGTAATTTTCTCTTACATGAATCCAAGTCTTGAAGACCTTTGATGCTAGACAGACTAGCAGTAGCAAAGCTGAGCAATGTGCAATGTCATGTCAATTTGACAAGTGGACTTTGAACTCGAGATGTAAAAGTAAAGTTTAATTAAATAAATATCAACATCTTAAATGTTTTTTTTCATTTACAATTTAATAATCTATAAATATGATATTTTTATTTCAATGGCTTTTTAATTAAAAAAAATCTGTATCAATAAAAACTGCATTGGTAAGTATTATTTATGTGTTGTAGCCAACAGGGTAGACTTTACTTAATACCGGTCCCCAGATGATCCTTGAGATCTGCACGCTTGTTGCACTTTGACATAAGATTTACATCACTCAACTGATAAAGTTAATCTTGCACACTACTCGACTGGTTAGGGTTAGTCTTGCACTTACCTGAGATCCTTGCAGAAGTATTCGACTGATTAGGGTTTAAGTTTTGATCCATCTGAGAGATTAGGGTTAGTCCTCACACATTATTTGACTAATTAGGGTAATCTAGCATCTGCCTGGGAGATTTGGGTTAGTCCTCACATACCATCCGAGAGATTAGGGCTAGTGACTCGTTCTTTAGATAGATTATGAAACTCGGTTGCTTCTGTATTTTTTGTAAGATCTTAATTCAGCTTCAACAGCATTTTGTTGGTTTGTTTGCATGAAAAAATGGCTAAGTACAAAAGAAACGACACTAAGCATGCTCCGCACATGCTTCTTTAACACTCATTTTTTGTCGATTTTTAAATGAATAAACAATATTTATCATTTTTTTCAGAGAACAAGGTTGAAAATTTTGTTTAAAATCTAAGTTTTTAAAACTAAACTTTTAACCAAAGAATTCGATTTTGAGTTAAAAAAAGCCAAAAACCTCGTACTTTTATTTTTTTTTATTGCTCATGCGATCTTAAAATATATTGAAGTCGCCTGTGGTGACACTATATTTTAGCGCGTTTTTCTGGGGACTGGTAAAGTCGTTTCTAGCCAACATTTCTACCAAAAAACAAATTCCTTTTCCTCTTCCTTTAAAGTGCAGGGCATTGTGGGCATAATTGCACTTGATAGTTTTAAAAGAGAAACAGACACATTGGAGAGTCCTCTATAAATTTACGATTTTAAAACTGCATCAAAACATACATTCATCAGCAATTTAATAGCCAGAGTAAATTAATCTTTAGTTCATTAAACATAAACTATAGCAATACTATATATAGATCTATTAGTTAATTAATTTATTTAATGAGTTGACCTAAGCATTCTTTTACACAACTACACAATTGAGCATATCTTATCCTGTTGATAGAATTCATGAGAAAAATCATACCACACAGTGTATACAAGCAGTAAATATGATTTCTGGTTTGCAATGATGGGTATTAGACACATATCTAGTACTGTGACTCATCTTGTGAAACTGGAACAGTTCACATCCCTGACTATATATATAGGTAGCTGGGAATTAAATAAAATGCTTTCTTTGGTTGTTAGTACAGAAATTAATGTCGCAGCTGTTGCAGAAAAAATACATAACCCGCGTAAGCGGGTTATATAATTTTTTTCTGCAGTAGCTGCGATGTTAATTCCCGAACTAACAACCAAAGAAAGACATTTTATTGTTTATATTTATATCTGTATAAATAATCATTTAAAGTGGGATAAAAAGATTGATTATTGTTTTATTGATACAGTATGTTCGTCATGTAGTACGTTTCATTGATGGAAAAGCCACTGATCAAGAAATCTGTACAGGTGATATGCCTAGTGTTGTTCACGAAGTGATAAACGGCAATGGTTTTCTTTAGAAAATAAGGAGAAACTATTCATTGGATGTAAATATTTATAAATACACACAAAACTCATAATGAATATACTGGTGACTTCAGGATGTTAATAAATTAACACCCATGTACATTTTGTACATCATGTGCATCTTTGCCCAGATGTACGTATACATTTATATGTGTGCCCATGGGCTGCTCACTCACATTCACCTTCACTTAAACAGGGTTGTCCCTAAGATTTGAAATAGCAGGGGACATTAAAAAGAGTAAAAGAGGGTCTGGTGCTCCTCCCCTTTGAGGGGATTGAGGGGGAATACCAAAATAACTGGGGGATTATGTCATTATAGGCGGGGAAATTCTGGGGCCCCTGGTCTTAGGGATAACCCGGCTTAAAGCAAGTTGATTTTATTGTTTATATAGAAATAAAAAAAAATCATTGATAATTTAATTCTTCCTACAGCTGTGACAGATGTGTTCATTGTGGCAGCAAAGAGAACTGCCTTTGGAACATTTGGAGGCAAGTTTGTCAAAACATCTTCCACAGATCTAATGGTGCATGCCTCCAAAGCTGCTCTAGAGGCTGGAAAAGTCAACCCAGAACTGGTCAACTCTGTCATCATTGGAAATGTCATTCAGGTATACATGCCATGTTAAAAATTTCACGGTGATGCATCTTGTAAATAGGTTGCTCATTTAAGTTACTTTATAATGATATTTATCCTCGCATGTATGCTAGTTCAAATATTACAAAAATTCTTTGGGACTTACAAGTAAAATGTTTAATTTAAAGCTTTAACTTTCATTTGCAAACTTGTGCCTATTTAATATAACTACATGTAGTCAGTTTGATCATGGAATATTAGAATGTAAAAGTGATTTTAATGCTATTTGAATTTTTATAATGAATGCATAGAAGAAATTTGACTTTGTCAAATTTGATTCTTTTTTGAAAAGGGTGGGGGGTTGTGGGGGGGGGGGGGGGGGAGGTGGTGGTGGTAGATTAACTTACTTTGTAAGACGGTTCTGCTCTACTGGATGAGTATTGCTTTGAACACTGAAATCTGAAACATTTGAATTCCAGGCTTCATCAACAGATGGGATCTACATTTCCCGACATGTGGGCTTGAGAAGTGGTGTTCCAGAAGCTGTACCGGCTCTAACGGTTAACAGATTGTGTGGCTCAGGGTTCCAAGCTGTTGTCAATGGAGCACAGGTTAGAAGTGTCGACCAATAACAAAAGAAATCAAATATACTCAAAGTACCTCACATTCTAGTATCTGTACTGTGTACGTCTTTTAAAGTTACTTGTAAATCTGTAGGAGATCATGCTTGGAGAGAGTCAGATCGTTCTCTGTGGAGGGGTGGACAACATGAGCATGGCTCCATTTGCTGTAAGAGATATCCGATTCGGAACCAGGCTTGGGAAAGCCCCAGAGGTAGCTACATTCACACTGAACATTTTCAGTCTAAAGTTCATTCTCAAGAAATGATGTTTAAGTTTCAACATATTTTTTTCAATGGATCAGAAGTTTGCATATTAAATATTACATTAATGAAGGTGCTGGATTGAACTACTTTATATTAATTACAGAGAAGAAAATATTAATTAATAAAGTAAAAGCTATAGATCACTTGGTCAGCTAGAGTTTAGTTGTACAAAACACGAAAATGACAAATCTAATCATGATTTATATGTGAGAAAACCTTACATATTTGTAGATGGAAGACATACTTTGGGACAGCCTGACAGATTCGTATACAGGTTTTCCTATGGCCATCACAGCAGAAAACTTGGCCGAAAAATACAAGATTAGTAAAGAAGATTGTGACAAGTATGCTATCCAGACACAACAAAGATGGAAGGCTGGTGAGTAGAGAGTTAACAATAATCATCACAAATGCTGGAGGATTTAAAGGAAAATTTTGTTTGAGATACATGTACATAAAAAATCATGTACAAGAGAATTAGAACGTAGGTTTGACTTACATGTATATTCTTTACAGCCCAAGATGCTGGTGTTTTCAAGGCAGAAATGGCACCAATTACAGTAAAAGGAAAGAAAGGTATGTGTTATTTATTTCTTTGTCAAACTCATCCTAAGCTTTAAATTAATAAATTTAGATTTTGAACCGAGGCCAAGCTTAAAAAAATCTTTGTTTGCAGTTGCCAACATGTAATTTTTAGAGTGGGTAGGTAGGTAGGTAGGATTTTTTTTTTGGTTTTGAGTTTTTTTTTTAGTTGAATAACAAAATTAACATAGGGATTTCCAAAGAGCTACTAAATTAAATAAGTTCCACTTATTTTAAGCTACTAATTAAAAAAGATATATATAAAATGAAACAGTTTCAATATCCTGAAAACTTGAATTTACCCCCGCCCCCTCCCCCCTCCCAAAAAAATTATCTCAAGAAATGGCTGGAAAATTTTTTTGGGTTGGGTGCATTTTAAGTGGGTCGGTAGTAGGCAACTGCAAACAAACAATTTTTTTAGGTTAGGTCCAATAGAAAAGGTTAGTTGAAATATTTTTAATTTTTACTTTCTCATTTAGATGCATTAGGAAAAAAAGTTTTATGGGCATCAAAATTGATCTGATGGTTGGCCTGATATTGCAAAAAATGTTTAAAAAAAATTCCTAGCCCTTTGTTATTGCACTGACCTGCAAACGGAAATTCTATGTATTTTTTGAAAATGGGGGAAGCATCAAAAAGCTCACAGAACTGACTTTCTCTTCCAAAAGTGAAGTGATTAAAAAAATCTGACTGATTATTCTGCCCTCTCTGCCTTTTTATGAAAAGTCAAAATGAAGTTGTCACTTGAGATGGATAATAGTCTGATATACCCGGTACTCTTGATTAGGACCAGAAGTCTTTGAAGTTGATGAACACCCCAAGCCACAGACTACAATGGAGGGTTTAGCCAAATTGCCTGCCCTATTTAAGAAGGGAGGGACTGTTTCTGCAGGCAATGCATCTGTAAGCAAATATATTTAACAAAAATATTGTGAATCTTAGTTACAAGTAATCATATCAACTCTGTATATGCACAAAAAATTTTCATTTTTTTTTTTTTGATTTATCAAGTAAATTAAAATTTGTGAAATCATTTATACTGTTATGAATTTAATTACCTGTATTACAGTATTCTAAAAAATACATTTAAAAATGTCTGTGGGGTATAGAAATATAAAAATTAATTACAGGGTGTTTGTGATGGTGCAGCAGCCTTGGTGGTTGCTAGTGGAGCTGCTGTGAAGCAACATAACCTTACCCCACTGGCTCGACTTGTTGCCTATGGAATTTCAGGTAAGATATTTACTTGACTTCACTGGCTCCACTGGTTGCTTATGGAATCTTCAATAAGATATTAAAATGACTCCATTGGTTTATCAGGTTTCTTCTGAAAATGCTGTCAAGTCTTTAATCTGAATACACTGGTTTATATGGTTGCCTGGGACTTTAATTGTTTCATAACTGTGTTGCAATAATCCATTCTCATATGTGGATTTTGTTGATGGTTAAAATTTCTTCTGGTTTATGTATAGGTTGTGATCCAAAGATAATGGGCATTGGGCCTGCACCTGCATCTAGAGCTGCATTAAAAGCCGCAGGAAAGAGTGTAGAAGATATGGAGATTGTAGAGGTATCTTTATTTTATCCACAGTGTGATTAATCCAAATGTTATGAAACAAAATATGCAATAAGATTCATTATTTGTTCAATTTATTAATAGCAAGTCTAAATTTGTATTAATTTTTTCACTTGTAATTTCTCAGGTGAATGAGGCCTTTGCACCGCAGTATTTAGCAGTACAAAAAGAGTTAGGACTGAACAACCAAATTACCAACATGAATGGTGGAGCCATAGCTCTGGGTCATCCACTGGCAGCTTCTGGAGCCAGAATCACAGGGCATCTGACACATGAACTGATGTATGTATCTAGTCCTAGGCATAAAATATGATTAGTAAATATTGGGTCAGTCATATAAATAGCCTTGAATGTGCCAGTATTTCTTGAAATGTTTTGGTCAATTTCTTCATCTAATGGAGGTGCACTCATCTATGTTTAGAACTTTTAAATTTTATTAAAGTGAATCTTAAATATTATACATTTGCTTGCAGACGACAGAATAAGAAACTTGCAATGGGATCAGCTTGTATTGGTGGAGGACAGGGAATTACTGTTATCCTAGAGAAATGTTAAGGTGAATGTTTAATGTGAAAAAAAAAACCAAGTGCTCTTTTGGACAGCATTGACTGTGATATTAATGGGTTTTATACCATCTGAAAATAAACATTGAAGTTTAGGCTTGAAATGATGTATTTACATTTTCAAACGATCATATACCATTTAATTTACATAAATTAACATTATTGTTGCACCTTGCATTTGTTTTCATTGATATTGATTGATGAACAGTAAAAATCAATAAAATGTTATTTACACTGTACATTTTCTTATGATTGGATGTCCTGAATTATGGTGGACAAATTCTAGTACATGTATCATTAAGTTATATTCTCTGTACAGGTGTTTATCTGCTTGTTTTGTGCGATGATGGTGGAAATAATTGTGAAAACTAAGAATAAAAAAAAAATAAAGACAAATATATATTTAATGACCATTAGCATATAGTTACTGCTTACTGTTAAATCAAATGAGATTGGCTCGGCATTGCTTTATTGATGTTTCAGCGAATTTCAGCACGGTTATTGGTATACCATTGATTAAAGAAGTACTGGTACTAGTATTTTGGAAAGTTAATGAAGTAGCTTTTTGACTAATATTTGTTAAAGATGCAAAATATTTACATATAAGAGTTAAAATGATTTTTGAAATGTATAATGAAATATGAACATAACGACCAGTAATGGTAGTTGAAAGTCCATTGAAACAAATTGTGAGCAGAGCAAACACGGACCACCGTGGACACTGGACACGGGGAGGGGGGTATATCTATAAGATATTACTTGAATTTAAACACCTCTTTTCTTGGCATTTCCCTACTAATGTTTTTTGTTTTATTAACACCACTTGGTAATGTTGCTTTATGTTTAATTGGTTCAAAGCCATGACTTAACATGCAGAAAAAAGTTAATTTCCAAATGTCAGTGACGCGTGTTCCCTATGACCCAGTTGACCCCCCCCCCCCCCCCCCCCTCTAATTTGGACAGGGGAAAACTTAAACTTAAATCGTGAAAAAGAATCAATTCTAAGTAAATTTGTTTACTTTTCAACATAGTGTACGGGCAATTTACCCCATGGAAAACTTAAAAGACAACGATGTATTGATGAAAGAAATCACTTTTGCTTATTCAAAAGGGGAAAATACATAAATAGTGCTGAATTAATTTATCCGGGTCTAACAAAATGTTAAGTCAAACATCAAGGTCAAATTAATGGGTCCAAGGAAAGGCCTTCTCACAAGAAATACCCATGTGAAATATGAAAGCCATAGCACAAATCTTTCAAAAGTTATGGCCAAGGTTAAAGTTTTTCAAAAGTAGGTCAAACTCCAAGGTCAAGGTCAATGAATTACAATTGTTGGTGTCCAAAGGAAGGTCTTGTCACAAGAATTGGACATGTTAAATATGAAAGCCCCAGCACCAACTGTTCAAGAGTAATGGCCAAGGTTAAAGTTAACCAAAAGTAGGTCAAACTCCAAGGTCAAGGACAAAGGATCAAAGTTTTTGGTATCCAAAGGAAGGTCTCGTCACAAGGATTACATATATTAAGTATGAAAGCCCTTGCATCAACCGCTCAAAAGTTATGGTCAAGGTTAAAATTTTTCTAAAGTAGGTCAACCTCCAAAGTCAAGGTCAAAAGGTCAAATATGATGATACCCAAATCGATTATTAAACAAGGAATACACGTGTGAAATATGAAAGCCAAACCAATCAAAAGTTATGGGCAATGTAAAAGTTTTTGCGGACAAACAGACAATCAGACAGCTAGACGGACGGACAGGGCAAAAACTAAAAAATATATGTACATGTGTAATACAAATAAATATGTGCAGGTTCCTCTTAACAATTCCAAGGCGTTATGATTATGACCGAGTACAAAGATGCTTTACCAAGCCTCCATTTTTACGCCTCACGAAAATTTTTAATAGCAGTGAAACAAACATTTCAGAAGTACTGTGCTACAAAATATTCGGGAAGTAGTGTTTATCAAATGTGGATACCCCCCCCCCCCCCCCACCCCATTTTTGTTCTTTGCACAAGTACTTTAAGGTAGATATTATTAAGAAGATGCTGGATTTTCTGATTGAAAATATCTGCAGAAGTATGTACGAGTACTAATATTCTTTGGTTACCATGTGTTGGAATTCCCATGGGTACTAATTGTACCCCTTTATTAAAAACTTAATTTTCATTCATACTAGTACAATGATTCTAGTTATATGTATATCCCACTGAAACCGAAAGAAAAGACACATAAAAGTCTGACGCATCTGTTCAATACTAGTACTTAGATATTTAACAAGATATCTAGACATTGATGGGAAATTAAGATTTATCATTAACAGTAAAACGGGATACTTAAATCTCTTATCTTCAACATCCCTTATGTGACAAAATCCCATTACCGCCTTACTCGATATATGGTGTTTATGTCTCCGAAATGCTGGACGTAGTCTGCGTACAATCCATTTCTAAACCAAGATAGGCTACTGACAAATTAGTTAATGTTACAGGGGTATCAACAACATTGTTTCGACAAGTTATAATTTACCAAATTCTGTGATAGCTATACAATGACCTTGTTTGCAATTGCATGACTACAACTTGCCTTGGGATAATAAGGATCGAATGTTTATACAGATTATTAAATAGACCATTGCTTCCAAAGAAATCATTCAACGTATGATGTCCTGGTGTATGTCTAATGACTGAAATCACTTTATTCTGTATTTTGACTTCTATTATTTACTGAAGTTTCTCTCCGGTCTCTCTCGTCCTAATACACTCTTTGGATGAAGTACATGTATATCCCAGTAAATAATGTGTCTGTGATATCATGAACATTTTATTGTATAATAGTTTAGAGACTCCCTTCAAATACCAAGGTAAAGTCTAACACATTCACGAGTATTACAACAAAATATTTCCCCTGTAGGTAAAGCTAACTTCTCAAAGGAACAGTCGTCTTTCTAAAAAGAACGGAAAAAAGAGAAATTAAGTATAGATTAAGGTTGTTTGACCCTTTGTAAAGTGAGATAACTCTCAGAGGGATAAATGTCTTTTGTCAATATAAATGACCATCTCTGCCAAGAAAGTAAAGGGAACGTTTAACCTTTTTCTCCCTGCATGAGAAGCAAGTTAATTTTTGTTCAATAGTGTCTACTCGCTTACGCAGGTTAAGCAATAAAAATATTCACTGTAAAATTAAAATTTCATTGGATATACGAGCAAATTCAAAGTTCCAGATTACAGTAGAAAATATTTACCTTTGAGCAATGGACGGTGAGTTTAAATCCTTGATACGATCTAATCATGCAAGTCTCCGTGGCATCACACGTGTTGTTCCAGGTACACGAGAGATTTTGATCACATGTCGGACAGACCACTCCTTCCGATTAATAAACAAATCAAATAAGTCAGGGTTCAATTCCTTTTAAATTACTGTAAACCAATATTTCTACGCGCGCAAGAAATATTGCCAGATTCGCGAGTAAAATTATCAAACTCACAGATATTTATCGTCGTGAACCAGACACTTTCTTTTAAAGAAGCTCGATTGTGTCTATAAATTGCCACATATCAATACTCTATCAGCGATTCGCTAATAAAAATGTTGTGAACAATAGTTAGGTTACATTAATGTATTTGGCATTTAATTCCGTTGTCGTCGTCCATATGTTCGTCAATCTGCCGTTCACTCATAAAAATCCTCACAAAACCTTCTTATTTCACTTGTACGTATTTGCAGAGACAGCAGAAATCCCCCCCCCCCCAAAAAAAAAAAAAAAAATCTGCGTATTCGGAAAGTCTCAACACATAAGCAAAGCTTACATAATGACCCAGCATACCGGTACATTGATCGAGATGACAGATTTTCTGCTCTTTTGTATTTCCTGTACAAGTTTTTCCGCCATCGGAAGGGGTAGGATTATTGCAATGACGTGAACGTGATTGGGTTCCGTTTCCACAGGTGGCGCTGCAAGACGTCCAAGCCTCCCAGGACGACCATCCACCATCAACTGTGATAATGAGATATTCTGGGTGTATCCAAATAAAAACGGACCGTAGCGTTAGGCGTTACTTAAGGAATGTTAAAGTTTACCAGAAAGAGTGGAAAGTGATAGTGATCTACGGAGGACAAGATGCATGTCACAAGATTACCAAAATTTTACGCAGAAGATACGGAAACAATCAAATAATTTCGAAGAAATTTCTTTTGTGTATAACAAACTCAAACGAGAATACTTACTAGGGCAATGATGTATGTTGCACACTTTTGACTGGTGTGCACTGCCTGTGCACGAGTGTCCACCATTGGATGACGGGGGATTATCACAAACGCGCGAGCGCGATTGCAGTATCAAACCACAGGTGGCACTGCAAGCTGTCCATGATGACCAAAGAGACCAGCCTCCATCTACTACAACGCCAAGTTGAAAAGTGGGAAAGTTCATATAACAAAGCAAAGAGAAAGCAATAGAAAGTTGTCCATATGATGCATATCTATGTGTAAAATATTTCAATCACTGGTTTAAAAGATACACGTTTCTTGTGATGCTTTACAATGCTTGCCTGGACAAATTGCATCAGAACACAAAGCAGTTTGTGTGTGGTTTCCCAAACATGTCCGACCACCATGTTGAGGCCTAGGGTTTGTACAGGACCGTGTACGTCTGTGGATTCCAGTTCCACATGTGGAACTGCAAGTTGACCACATTCCCCAGTGCGACCAGCTCCCATCGACTGAAGAAAATACTAGTATATGTATCGATGTGATTTTCTTTATATTATCTTAATAAAAATTGTTGGAATTGTTGTTGATAGATTTGCAAATGTGTTGGCTTTTGCTGAACAATGTTAAGTACTTTTAAATTTTTATACATAATGGAACTTTCATTAAATACATTGGTACATTGTAGTATGAACATGTGATTCTCACCCGGATTTGCTTGACAAACACAAGTATCATTAACACACATGGAAGAGTATCCCGTATCACATTGATGATGTGAGCAATCGGAGTCGTGAATACACTCTGAAATAGGAAAAAATAGGAGTAATACTGATAAATAACACAAGAAGATGGGTGAACAAGGCGGGCGAAATGCCTATAGCGCGACAAACATGAATTGAAAAATTAAATCTCAATTATATCAAAATTTTCTTTGATATTTCATCTAACATTAAAGTATACTTTATGTAGAATCTCTACAATTTGCCTACGAAATAGCATACACACACTAATGAGGACAAAAAGGATCATTTTCTCACACTTTAACATTTCTCGATATGAGTGGGTCTTCGCTCCATTTTTTGAAAGTTAATCCTAAAAGTTTGCATAAAAATATACATTTTTTGGTTTACAAAAACATGGAGCAAAGACCCACTTATATATCTTAAAAGTGCACTTTTATGACGAAGCATTCGCATCTTTCCGAGAAATGCTTGAAGTCCATTAAGTCAAGGGTCATATCACAAACATGACTTAAATGCCAATATTCATCAGGAGCTGTGTAGCGCAGTTGTTAGCGTGTTAGTCTATGATACTCTGGATTTTTATTGTTAGGGGGGTTCGAATCCCACGAAAACCATTTTATTTTCTTAATAAAAGAATAATTTTTTCCGAGATCTTTTTTTTCTCAGAAAGCGTTTTTTTTGTGCGCAATAAATATACACTTTTTCAGTCAGAATGGGTGGCACAGTAGCTCGCTGGTTGTCCATACCATTTTTTTCAGACCACCGAGCTACAGATCACCGAATCATTAATACCCGTATTCTTTAAAACAGGACGAAAATTAGAGTAGGACTGAATAAAAACACTACATTATTGAGAGGACAAACCTTCACATTCACAGATCTTCTTAGCAGTGGAACAATAGGGACTCCCTCTTCCTCCACAGTTCAAGTGTCTAGAGCAATACGTATTGCTGGTGCAGTGATGTACACATGCGCATCGTCCGGACCTGCAGGTTGGTTGATAAATATATGAACAACGATGGTTGGCGCATTCTTCATGTTTCGAGCAGGAAGTTTCGCAGATGCATGTTCTAGAGTTGTTTTGTGCTGAAGAGCAAACAGGATCTCCCGTGTAGCAAGATAAGTGTGCACAGTCCGTGTGAGCGCTACATGTTGCCTCGCATCTGCAAGTGTGAGAGGATAAGGAACAGACTGGGGTATATCCTGTAGAGCAGTGTTGGTTTGCGCAGTCGCTGTTCCTGGAGCAGTGCGAACCGCCATCTGTATGGTTAAGTGTTTTAGTTAAACCATCAATAAGCCTCTTTTTATACCTCTTTATAACCCATCCCCCGCTTCAATACGGGGGCGTATAGTGATGAGTGTGTCCGTCCGTCCGTTAAGTTTTGGGGAACCTATCTCTTATCTGCAACTCCTTTTATACCACTGAATAAAATTTAATGACTTTCACTGAGTCTTTTTTACATAGTGCCATTATGCGCCTCCCTTTTTGATCGGACGTATATTTCGGGTTCCCATAGAAAACATGGACATTGCTGTTCTTTCTATGAAATTGCGGGTACCCATCTCTTATCCGCAACTCTTCCTATACTACTGAATAAATTTATTGATACTTTCAAAGAATCTTTATTACACAGTGCCATTGTGCACCTTTCACTTTATGTGATCGGACAGGTATTTGGGCTTTCCCATAGCAAAAAAATGGACTTTTTAAATTGTAATTATATGATCGCGGATTATCATTTTGTGAGCTCAGTGCTCACAGTACCTCTAGTTTACCAATTTTAACGTATGAATGCTTTTTTCATTAACACTGGTATGTTTGATAATTAGGAAGCTTTCTTCAGTACAACGATTATAATCGTCCTTTAAAGTTAAAAACATGGTTAGCAAACACTCTGCGTATGCATTGGTTTATGTTAAGGCCAATCATTGGCCAAGACGGCCTTGCAGGCCAGGTCAGTTTGGAAAGTAAAAACACTTTCAAATGACATAATAACATATATTTCTTCAGCAAAACGACATTTCCAAGAAAGGAGTGTAAAGGTTCATGCCAGACCGACAGATACACTAATTTTCTATTGATCAGAAATGTTAACTCAAGCGAATAAGTTGGATGTTTATAAAAAGTTTTTAAAAAGTTTTTAAAAAAAACAAAACCTTTAAACATTTCAACTTACTTGTACTGGAGCACAAACAACACTTCTGCGTATCAAAAAGAACAGTGTGATACTGGCACTTTATTTGCTGATTTGTGTAATGGCATCTATAAGAATGGCAGTCTTGATCGGATCTGCATCGGATGCACTGACTCATAACCATGTCCAAGTGCATTAAACCTGAAACAATGTTACTTCCCTACAGACTTTCGCAGTTCAGGAACAAAATATAACGAAATATATCGGAAGTTAATATTAAAGAATGTGAAGGCTTCAGTCTGTAAACAGTAACCTTCATTTATAAATACACAAAAATTATTTTATTCTGACTCTGTAATCGTCGAAAAGCTTTTGAAATGTGTAAACGTATTATGAAATTCAACACCAATACTAAATACCAATACAAATGCACTTCGACGTTTCAGCATTTTGTGTAACAATATCCGTTGATAATTTTATAGACCAAAGTCTTTGACATAGGAACTGCTTCTTCAATAAAAAAATGAAACTCTATTTGCATACCCTGCTAATGGCCATGTACAGGTTTATTTTGTTAAAACATTCTGATTCTACACACAAGTACTCTGAGGTTGATATTTAGAAGATGTTTGAGTTTCTCATTGACAATATCTATGTTGTTTTCGGAGACAAGGACTTCCAACAATCTGCTTGAATTGTCATTTATACTAATTGTGCCCCTTTATTAGCAGATTTTTTTGTCATATGAAGCAGAATTTATTTAAAATTTATTTAAAATCTTCTACATGAAAAGAAGAAGTCTCTTGGGGTGGCTTTCAATTCGACATTTAGATATATCGAATTATTATAACTGTATTTTAGCAGAACTTGGTTTTGATCCTACATCCGGAAATCAAACTCAGTTCATTTTCTAAGAATGAAATACTTTAAAATCACATTTCAGTCTTAAATACATTTTATCATTCCAGTCAACTAAGGTGAGTTCGATCTACCCTAACTATTCTGGATTCCTGTGCTTCTTAAACCTTACAAACAAAGACATTGTCGGATCCAGCAAATGTTCTACCAAGCCCTCTATCTCCTCACAAAAAATGTTAACTGTTGTGAAGGAGAAACTTCAGCTTTACTGTGCTGCAGCATATTCTAGAAGTGGTTAAAACAGTTGCGGGTTCTCGAAAACTCCAAAGAACTTTAAGAAAATTTAGGATAAACAAATTATTAAAAAATCAGTAACATCAAAACACTTTATACAACACTTCCTCGCGATAGATTAAAAAACCAGGCTCTTTGATATCATAGATAACTGCTTCTTTAATCAAAACGGAACTCGTAAATTTTCATATCTTGTTATCGGTCATCAACAAAATTACTGTGTTAAAAATCATTCTTATTCAACACATAAGTACTCGGAACTTGATATTTAAAAGGATGCTGGAGTGCCTCATTGACAATATTTATTTAGTGTTTGGAGACAAATCTTCAAACAGACTGTTGGAATTCCGATGGGAACTAATTGTGCTCCTTTATTAGCCGACCTGTTCTTATATTCTTATGAAGCAGAATTTATTCAAAAACTTCAACATGAGAAGAAAACACTTGCTGTAACCTTCAACTCGACATTCAGATATATCGAAGACGTTTAATCAATTAACAATAATTACTTCCATTCATATGTCGACTCGATATATCTCGGTGAACTCGAAATAAAAGTTACCACAGAGTCTGCCACGTTTGTTTCATATTTAGATGTTCTACTTGGATTTTTTTTACTAGAGAAAGACATTGATCGCAAACTGACAACTAACGTTTATGATAAACATGGTGATTATAACTTCAACGTACTTATGTAGCAATATACCCTTATCACCTGCATAGAGAGTTTATTTCTCCCAGTTAATTCGATACACAATGTCGTGTTCTAATTACAAACGATTTCTAAAACGAGGCAGAATAATGACAAATAAGTTGATTTTACACGGTTATCAACTATCTCATTTATGGTCAACATTTGGCAAATTTTATGATCGATACATTGACCTTGTTTGCTACTACATCTGTCGTTAGATCGAAGTAGACTGATGTTTTCCATAAAAATTGTTAGGCCATTATTTCCCCATTAAATTGTCAACGGATGTTCTGTTTATCCGATCATGATAAAGAACACAAGGCGGGTGTGATCGGTCGGCAGGGAATGCTTACTCCTCCATGGCACCTGTTTTTAGAGGTCCTTGTTGACTCTATTCATAATTTGTTTTGTTTAAATAGACATTTGAGAATGATCACTGTTCGTTATTTTGACATTTTATTTTGATAAAGAGATTGAACCAGTTGTTCAAAAGGGATAATATGCTAGCCTGTTTGGTGCATTATATGCCGAATTGGGATATTTTACAGTGCAAAAATGAAGAACATTAATTTTGTCATTTACTTCTTGAGGATCAACTCACTAACTGTAGGGTTGTACATGAAGGAAAAACTTCCATGTCACAAGTTGTTGCATTCATTGCATATTTTTGGGGATTAAATTTTTTTTCTAATTTTCTATCTGTGTCGTACAGTAAATTTATTGTCATATATTGTAAATTACCTCAACTCTAGTCATAGCAATTTATCATTTGTTATATTTCCTTGTTATAAATTTTAAACCTCTATTACAAAGATAGATGACTTCATTCACGAAGATTCCAAACGAAAAAAAATCCTCTAACTCCTTTACTTTAAACATACACTGAAAACAACTTCATTGTAAAAAAATATTCACATGGACTATCATTATTAGTAATAATGTGCTGAAGGTGTTAAAAAACAGCGCACTTACTGAAGGCAGCGATAAGAGTCAAAGGCCGAATCAAGTCCATGGTCATGACGAAAGAGCAGAACCTTTCGATACATTAAAGGTAATGTTCGTGTGGTCTTTTTATCTTATACCGTAATATGCCTTTCAGTGAAACACTCGCGTACATTATATACCGAACATGCTTAACATAAACAAAATAATTTTGTCCTAATTGCATTACGGCATGTCAAACGGTGCAATATTCAATCTTTTCCATTTGTATTGTATAATTTTCCATTTGTATTGTAAAATTTTCCATTTGTATCCCATAATTTTTCATTTGCATTGTAATTTTTTTTATTTGTATTCTATCTTTTTCCATTTGCATTGTAAATTTTTATTTGTATTGTATAATTTTTCATTTGTATAATGTTTTATTTGTATTGTATGATTTTTATTTGTACTCTATAATTCTCCATTTGTATTGTATAATTTTCCAATTGTATTTTTTATTTGTATTATATAATTTTCAAGAGTAACGTCTACTTATATAAAAAAAAAAAACAATTAGTATTTCAGGGCACAATGCAGTGTATTTGAAAACTATCACATCATATGTACTTTGTTAGCAATTTTATATCAAAAGTTTAATAATCAGTAAATATACTGGAAGATGAAATATGCTGTGCTAGCTGCATCGCCATTATTTATTTTTTGGTGCAAAACACAATTATATATGATATTTAACTTGATATAAAATGTAGAAATAAAGAACAGTAAATAAATTAAGAGCAGAGCAAATGCAGAACCCTGAAAATGCGAGAAGTGGGATCAGGTACCATGGAGCAACGTAATATACATTGTGATACTAGAAAAGATAGATATTGTTAAGGTGTGTCACTCATCAGCTTTTAAGAAAAGTTTGGTCAGAACATCTGATATCAAAATTATCAATTACAATTTATTTTTAAACATATTTGAAATGAACAATGCAATTTGTACAACATTTAGTTAAAAATCGCTCTAAAGATAGACAAGAAATAGGTTTATGGAGGACTTTTTCTTGTTGTGGAAGGATATTGGGAAAAAAAATTCTCAAAATGTACAGATTTAATTTAGTCAATATGATGGAACTTTGGCCCTACATATTTTTACTCACAGAAGTTTTCACGGTTTTTATTTGCTAGGAATATTCAATGTAAGTTTCAAAGGACATATTTAAAAGAAATTTTACACATTTTTTCAACATACTTTGTCAAAACTTGCAGAAATATTGAAAAAAGTCAACATAACATCAACTTTGTTTTTTGCCTGAAATTTGTATAATATGACACTCAAAATCTCAAAATTTACAGCCTGGCATCAATTTTTCATTTTATTTTTTGATACTTCTAACTGCTCAGCACTGATTTCGTAAAAAAAAAAAGCTTCATATAAGAAAATATTATATTGAGTTTTTAAATTAAAATACCCAAAATATGATACTTTATAAATGCAAAACGTCATACAGTAATTAACGCGCATTGATGGGTTTTTTCCCGAATAATGTATTTCATCTAAACTATTCTATATAAAATAAGATTACATTATTGCCATGATTACATCTGATAAACTATTAATATGGTTGAGGTTAAAGTGATTTGAAAATTAAAAAGTTCCAATGCAAGTGCAAAAAAGTAAACTTTATTGTACTGTTACTCAGTAAATTGCATACTAAGGCCCAATTTTCTTTCCAATTTTGTTATTTTGTATGTGTAGATATCTAAAATATTCTTCTAAAAAATCCTTGATATAACCAGTGTCAGGAGTGACATACATTAAGTTCTTTTAATTTCTCAGAAAACTAATTAGTTGATATAAGTAAAGGTTTCTGGATTCCAAAACAAGCGATGCTATTAAAGGAAATTATAGAATTCAATAATGAAAAAAATGCAGAGAACAGTAATAGAAATAAAAGTCATGGCTAAGTCGTCCATGGAACCTTGACGTATATGCATGTAATATCAATGTTATCTTTATAGTGCGTAATTTTATATATGGAAAATTATTTTATTCATTCATGTGTCAGTTAGATAAAGATCTTTGATTCACTTCTCCTATATTCTTCGAACTAAATTTAGGACTTTTTTTCTCTGAAGATCCGTACTTAATCTATGATATAAAGGTAAATGAAGATTTATGTCAGTTGCATTTCTCTTATTGTTAAATTTACCTTTCATCAAATCTATTAATTTTTGAAGAATGAAATTTAAAGATAATCAATAGATTTCATGCTCAAAATTTAAATTATACAATGCAATACAATAATTATTGTCAGCATAAGTTGACCCCCTTTCCAATGGCAAATCGGTATACATGTATATCCAATTTACTGTTTAATAGAATTTTTAATATTTAGGCGAAAAATTTGAATTTCCTGATTGATAGTTAGACAGTGGTAAATAATATCTTTGGTTCTTTGAAAAAAAAGTAACCTTTGGTCCTACTAAAGTACAAACACATTTCTATAAATATTCATTAAGCTAAAAAGTCACTATTAAATGAGAAAGAAAACTGTTACATGTTGTATTGATTATTTTCAAGTATCTTAAGCAAGTCAAAAACTGAAATTTCACACAATAGCATTACTAAGATATAACATGCTTGCATTTCATTAATGTTAAGCTTTGTAACTTTAGATTTTTTTTAAATCTGACGCTTTTTCTCTTGAAAACCAAGAAAACTGTGGAATAAAAATCGAATGGATTGTAATATTAAAAAAAATTATAGAGAACGATTGTTGAAATTTTGAAAAAAAATGCATTTTTGTTTTTTTTTTTACTAAAAATTTCCTGAAAATCTACCCGTCCGGGGACGTAAAACAAAGAATTAATTTACTGCGGCCTAATTAGCAAAATTTACAATATTTGCCAAAAACAAGATATTAAATTTTACTAACACATGTTCTACTAAGCATAAATTAACATATAGTTGATAACCAATTAATAAAGGCTCTATTTTTCATAACCCGTAAACTGAAAGATGAAATTCGTTTAATGAGACTATTCAAAATTAACCTTACAAACTAAAGTCAAGTGGGATATTTCTTTGAAAAAATGATTAAAAAATCAAGAAAAGGGTATTTCCCGTACGTTTATAAAGATTATGAAACCGTTGGTTTATTATAGAAAATAAAGGACAAGGTTGAAAAAATGTCAACAATTATTCTCTGTTTTTTTTTGTTTTCTCTTCTGTTTGTTTTTTTTATATAAGGAGAAGAGGGCAGACGAGGAAGGAGGGAGGAAACTACCCCATTCTATGCCATTACTGAGTCACTGAGTCCCACAGTGAGTTCCTTGCTATGATCAGAAATCAGTAGTCAAAAGGCCTAGCAATTTATATGCAAAAAGCTTTATTCAACATTCGATCAAACGATAGAATGTATTGCAAACAAGGTCATTGTATTGACCATTGAATGACTTTAAATGATATTGTTGAGTATATTTGTATACATGCAAATACTCGTACAATTTGTTGTTAGGTCAAATTGACTTTCTTGTTTATTACAAACTATTAGGCATTTTTTTTATACTGATTTGCCTTCGTTTACCCGATCAAGACAAAAAGCTCAAGGCGAGTGTGACAGGTCGACATGAGATGCTTACTCCACCATGGCAGCTGATCCCACCTCTGGTACTTCCAGGAATCCGTGTTTTTTGCTTTTGCCAGTTCACGTTTTGTGACAGGTCGACGGGGGATGCTTATTTCACCATAGGACCTAATCCCATTTCTTATGGCTTGCTTAGCTCTCAATTTGTAATGCTGTATTGGATTTTTTTTCAACTTGATAAATGTTCATCACCTTCACATTTCATCTGATAGTATCACTAAGAGGTTTTAGTTGTTCCCTCCCTTTTTTCAGAACAACAGTTGTACAAAATTTTAACTGCAGATTTGAGAAGCATTACATTTGTGGTAGCATTGTGAGAATCGCAGAAATAAAGAGTTTTTGGTCTTCTATGAAAAGAATCAAAGCCCATTAAGTCTTGAATTTGAAAAAAAAATATATAATCTAAAAATTGTGCTTGAGAAAAAATAGTAGAATCTTTTCTAGCGAACTATGCAGATTTGAATTATGACCGCTTTTTGTTTTTGATCAAACGAGTGAAAAACAACCTATGTATACAATTTTTTATGTGGAATCTAAAAAAAATTAAGTTCCTCTCTAAAAGACAATTGCTCAATAGTTCACGCACGGACCTGTTGAAAAAGATTTCTTACTCTATTGTCTAAGAATTATGAGCCTCAAGAGCAGTAGAACTACTTTGAGTTATAAGGTAAATGACTTACTATTATAAATCTTAAAGCTTTGTCAAAGTTTTGCTTAAGTTTCAGCCAGATATTAAGTTCATGTTTAGTCAATATTTAACTCGGTTGGATAATTATTTAAGCTTAAATATACACAATGTACAGAACAAGCATTCTGAGAAAACTGCGTAAGCAATAGTGAGTTTTCTATCGGTAATTCTTTCAAAAACCAACGGATCGGAACCTGTATATCATCAAGATAGATTCACAAACCAAAAATAAGCTCATTATATGCAAGCGTTTAGAAACCATGTATGACAGATCTAGACTGCCTGCAGATGGACAGGCCGGCGATCAGGATGGAGCAAAAACCCGGGAACGTTTCCAGAATCTACAAAATATTTCTCTCCATGGAAAACCATAACGATGTACTCGAAATGATACCGCTTAAGGTGTCATATAATCATTTACAGCTGTGCAGAATAATCCAATACCTAATATTTTTCAGTCCTTTAAAATAGCTTTGAGTCAACAAATCCTAATTATCAAAGAAGCAAAATTCAAAGAATTGTGGTCAACCACTTTCGATGTCTTACTGGTTGGGATTCAATTACTTATGGCATACTGTAACTGTCTTGTCTGTGTGTCCTGTCTTAATTGTCTGTCCATCATACAAGAAAGATTTAATTTTTGAATGTTTCTTAAAACTGCATCAAACTTTAAGCTCGAGGTCATGAAGTCAAATATCATAACAGAATCCGAAAGGTCTTGTCACGGTGAATGCACAAGTGAAAAGAATATGAAAGCCCTGTCTCTTCTGGAAAAAAAATAACGGTCAGAGTTAAAATTCTAGATCAAACTTCTAGGTCAAGGCCATGAAGTCAGAAATGACAGTTCTGATAGGAATTGTCAAAGGTAATGTACATGTAAAATATGAAAGCCCTACCTTCTCTCCTTCAAAAGTTATTAAGAATGTTAAAAAAAAATTGAAAAGTTCTGTAGATTAAATTTTAAGGTTAAGGTCATGAGGTCAAAAACCGTATTATGTTTGGAAAGGTCTTGTTAAGGCATGTCACTCGTGAAATTAGTTATATCAAGGATTTTTTGAGAAGTATATTTTAGATAAATACTCATACAGCATGACTCAAAATCGCAAAGAAAATGGGGGGTCAGTGTGCATCTAACTGAGCTACGGTACAAGTAAGTTGACCTTTTCGCATTTAAATTGTAACTCTTTGGTTAATCACTTTATTCTTTATCATATTTTACCAGATGTAATAATGGCAATAAATATAATCTTATTTTACGTAAAATAGTTTGAAGAATATTTATCAATTAACAAATCATGTGAATTAATGCGCATAAATTATTGTGTGACCTTTTTGCACTAAAAAGTATCATATCTGGGGTATTAAAATCTAAATAGGCAATAAAATATTTTTATGTATAAAACTTTTTATAACTTACGTGCCGATAGGTTGGAAGTATCGTGTAGTTTAAAATAATGAAATAAAAAGTTTGTGTCAGTGATGTAAATTTTGAGATATTAGTCAAAATATGCGATTTTCAGACAAAAAATGGCGTAAATTTTATCTTGACTTCTCTAATATATCTTCATTTCTTGGCAAAGTTTGTTGAGTGAATGTGTAAAATTTGTTCAAAAAACATAAATTGAGACCTGTATTTAATATTCCTAGCATATCATAACAGAAAATATTCTCTAAGTAAAAATATGTGGGGCTAAAGTTCCAAGATATTAAATTGATTTGAAGAATTTTCTTCTAAATATCCTTCCACCACAAGAAATAGTCCTTAATAAATCTTGCTTCCTTATGAATTTGTGAGCATTTTTTAAAATTAAATGTTGAATAAATTGCATTGTTTAATTTAAATATATTATAAAAATTGAATTGTAATAAATAGTTTTGAAGTTAAAGGTTCTGACTGAACTTTTCTAAAAATCTGACGAGTGACATACCTTAAATGTAATGCACGGGTCAAATATGAACACCCAATCCTCTCTCATTCAAAAGTTATCACCAATGTTAAAATATTTGAAAAGTAGGTCATATTTCATGGTCAAAGTCACCGGATTAAAAATCATGATACATTTGGAAAACTTTTATCAAAAGTACTGTACATATGAAATACGTAAGTCCTATCTTTTCTCATTCACAAGTTATATCCAAGGTTAATGCTTCCGTGACAGACTGACAGAGAGGAGAATAAGATTTAATGTCCCTCGCTTTCGCTAATGCGGGGTATAATAATTTAGAAATAGTTATAGAATACATGTTTAGGAAGAGTGATGAAAGTGTCTGCTTTTCTTTGTTATTTAAGACACTTCACAGACATTTTTTTTCAAGAAAAAATTAATTACAAGTTTAAATTTATTGTTCAACAGCAAATAGAGGCAATACAAAAATAGTATTAAGAAACATGAGTATTTTTAATCTGCATTATTCTAGAGTTATTCTAGAGGTTACATGAAAGAAACATGAGTATTTTTATTCTGGATTATTCTAGAAATTTTCAGAACGTGTCGAAATGGAAAATAGTAAGCAATCTACTATACGCCAAGTGTATTTGTCAAACAAATTCGATCATCACAGCAAAATATTTCCCCCGCTTTCAAGGCTGTCTTTTCGAATTCGCAGTCCACTTTCTGCAATAAACCAGAAAAATAACATATACTATGTGTAACAATAATTTTTATGTCTACAAGAAAATACCTATATTCTTAAAATTCTAATTTGTTGTTCAGAAGAATGTTTGCCGTAAAATTGTCTCACCTTCGAACAATGAACAGAGAAGGCTGTATTTGAGAACGACCTAATCATACACGTTTCGGATTCATCACATGTAGCGTTCCATTTGCAGTTTAAGTTCACATCACAAGTGGGACAATCTGGGCCAACTAAAAGTAGGATTATAAACGATTTCAATGTAGATCTAATGATATCTCTAAAAGACAACTTCACATGTACATTTCGAGGTAATAACATTCAAAGCAACTGAGCAAGCAATTTGTAGATTCTTCGAACCCTAACACAGCGCGTTATTTTTGCGTGAATAATTCAAAGAATGAGATACCTTGCCAAAATTACTGTGAAGTTAATATTACCAGGACAGGATGTTACATTGCAGAATGTTATCTCAGAATGCAGGCCTTCACACGGTTTCCCGTTGACCGGCGCGGGATTGTCACACTGACGGTTACGCTGCCGCACACTTGAATTCCCACAGGTGACGCTGCAAGCGGACCATGCTTCCCAAGTGGACCAATGCCCATCAATAACTATGGAGATTGATTTTAAGGTCAAATAACTTTACAAACGACAAATTACAATTTCCCTATCAATAAACCTTGTATATATTTGTACCCGTATGTATCTTCTTCATATGATATATCCCTTTCTAAATTAATTGTCTCTCTGTATTTCAAGGATCTGAAAACGCTACAAACAGCGACATTGCTGTATGTGATATGTGGTCGTTCATATATATACTGCAAGTCTCTTTCAATCTGCTGAAACATATGTGGACTGTAGTAAATTTGTTGAACCTTTTGACTGGATTTAAATGAAAGCAAGTCAACAATACCCTCTCTTCTATTGATTTCGTAACTTTAAACACATACAGCTATGTATAAACTCGCCCTTTTTTTAAAAATACTATAAAGTAATATATTATTCGGTGGTTTCTGTATTCTACGACCCCAGTTAATTCAAATTCATGTTCTGGGATCAAAATCTGACAACCGACGAATCCCTATGATGTTTCAATGCTGGTCAGAATGAATATTCTTAGTCTAAATTGTTAATCCTTTCTACAAGGAACTACAAGGACAAAGCAATTTATTCTAGCTTTCTCACTGAATTTGTCTTGGAATATGAAATACAATTATTTTTATTCGACACTTCTGTTATTTGTTGATTTTGCTTAAACCCTTCCACAAGGTGCTTTTGTCACAAACAATGTAAGAAACAATTGAAGCTGAGACTAAAAAAATATCTTTGTAAAAATTCTTCGGTAAGAGTGAACCAACCTTGTTGAAGTTCTATCACAATAATTTCCTTTCCAGAAATTTAGTCCAAAGATTTCGTCAGTGATGGAATTATGTTTCCGCATCTTTGTGACAAATCGAAGCATTTTATACGAGAATGTTCAAAATGAATAACATCCAACACAGAAAGATAAATTGTGAAATATTTTAAATAATTCATCTACTACATTGGAGTATGCATGCTTCCTCTTGGTTTCAAATTTCTAAAAGCGGTTGCTTCTGACATACAAAAGATGTTCATTCTCAACTCTTTCAAGTACAGACCTCATAGAATAGATACAAATGTATTTGATTATTTCAATTTGTCATTTTATAAGGAGAAGTAATTTACCAGTCCGGTTGTCTCAGAAAATATACCTAAAGTCACGTGACAAGAACTATCGAGGGATCTATGGAGCGCTAGTTAAGTTGGTATCGTGATTATTGTTTTCCTTCACTCAGAAAGGTTCGTGCATGTATTAAGTAGTTTAGAAAGAGACTGACAATAACCCTAAAGTTAGAGGTTAGACAAAAATTAGGAGGCAACAAAGATTTCTTTTCATCTTTAATATTTGTCTGACTGAGTGTAAAATCCAATAGCAGTACAGAGGAAGGGAGTATTCTAATATTTACACTAGCAATATGAACAAAGGCTCTGCGAATAACACATTTATATACCACATAATCCACAAGATAGTTGACACAAATGTTGGAAACTGGTGTCTGAGCACAAAGTATCTTTATCTTGGGCGCAGCTACTCAATTTATCATGACATGGACCTTTTGAAAAGAAAAGAAAACATTGTAAAATAGTAACTTTGCACAATAAAATTTCTGTTCAAATACATGTGGCAGATATTATAGATTATACTTTGATTCACATTTTTCTATTGCCTGAAGCTTACTTATAGTTTATATTAAAACACTATACATATATCTTACAATGAGTGGTGTTACATTCCTTCCTTTCTTTGTCAGTACCATTGCATGAATGTCCAGTGACTAGAGTAGATCCAGTAGAGTGGGTACAATTACGGCTTCTTGTACTGACTCCTCGTCCACACGTTACACTACAGGTAGACCAAACTCCCCAGGTAGACCAAACGTCAACTAAAGTGATACAGGAAGACTTGAATATGTGCATTTTGCTTCTTGGTGCATGAAATGTATCTCACTATTTGTTTTCTTTTTGAAGTCCTACCCGAAAAGGGAAGGGATTTGGTGTGTTTTCCTTATGTTCATTTTCTTAACATTCCTTTAAGAGTCCCTTTCACGGGGTAAGTCTTGGAGATATGCTGCACAATGTTACATATTTTGCTACAGGATTTGTAAAGTTGCTATGGTTCAATTATTTAAAGAAAAAATAATTTCTTACGAAAATCGTAAAAATGTCGACATGTACATCAGTGTTTCTTGCATTACAAAACACCTTGGGAGATACAAATTTCATGAAAACTCATATTGTCAGACGTCCCACTTTTTGACGAGATTGTGAAAATACTATACAAACGAGATTTTTTGCATAGTCTCGTTAAACAATATTTATTTGGAAAACATGGTCTTGTTAACAGTGATATAATTTTATAAATGGACAAGCCAACCCAAAGTGTACTGTTAAATATCGATACACGTATTTCTTTCCTTTCGAATTCTTATTTATTTACATGTATTTCATTTTGGAATTGCATACTTTCTGAATACTGTTAAATATAAGGCAATTACCTGGACATGGTCCTGTATTACAGTTTTTCATTTCATATTGACTGCCAGCACAATCTCTTCCCCCGTGAGAAGGGGTGGGATTAGTACAGAAACGAGCACGTGACTGTACACTATCTCCACACGACTTCATACAGGTGGACCAAGCCATCCAATTGGACCATCCTCCATCAACTTCCGATGAGAAAAATAGTGCCTTACTTACATGTACATGAGAATAAAAACACATAAACAAGCAAAGAAGTAGATTACAGAATAAAAAGTGTGAATAAGATACATACTAGCACAATCGCCTGCATTGCATGTCCTTGCCTCTGTCGGATCCCCAGGACATTGAGTCCCCCCGTTTGCTGGCGGTGGATTTGAGCAGTTTCGAGTACGAGTTTCTACACCTATTCCACAAGTTACACTACACTTGCGCCACCCACCCCAAGGGCTCCAACCGCCGTCCACTAGAGATATTTAATTATCATATACTTGAGATACTCATGATCTAAACACTTTTGGATATCGAGAATTGAAACTGTGATCTGGCCTAAGTAAAGCATGTACATGTATTTATTATCCATGCATTACCCGTACATCCTGTACACTATGTATATTGATTGATTGATTGTATGTTGTTTTACGTCCCATTCGAGAATTTTTCACTCATATAGAGACGTCACCATATGCTGGTGAAGGGCTTCAAATTTAGACCTTTACTCGGCACTCAGGGCCATTGAGCAGTGAGGGATCTTTATCGTGCCAACGCTTGCCGTGACACGGGACCTCGGTTTTTAAGGTCTCATCCGAAGGACCCGCAACTTTCACTTCAAAGTGCCGAGCGCATGGCGAAGGAACAGTTGCTACCCATTTTTTATCGACTTAGGTCAGTCGCGGCCGAGATTCGAACTCACGACCTCCCGATCACGGAGCGAACGCTCTACCGACTCAGCTACCGTGAACGGTTGTACACTATGTATAATAACAAATTAAAGGAAATTTTTTGTTGATATTAGTCTTAGCTGATAATTAATGGAGTCCATCATATACAACAATCCAAAATTGACATAAAAATCATGCAAGATCTCAAATTTGGTAATGATTATTCTAAGCCCAGTCCTTTAATGCTTTTCAGACCCACAGTTACACATAAAGAACAGATTAGCTCACCCGCACACACTTTCATACAGGGTTCTGTTTCGTATGAATCTCCAACGCAATCTTTCCCATGAATAGATGGCGCAGGATTATCACAGGCACGAGCACGGGTCTTTGTTCCGTTGCCACATGTGCTGGAGCAAGTGGTCCATTGCATCCATTGTGACCAACCACCGTCAACTTGAAAATTAAAAAAAAGATATCTCATACAGCTAAACATTTATAAATCTTAAACTTGGTTATTATAGCAAGACATAAAAATAGGGAATTACGATAAGATATATAACAGATGTATATTAGGGGAAAAAACTAGCAACAATGTAATCAATCAAAGTATTTATACATCATATGTAAAGGTAATTATTGCTGCAAAATACTTTGGGATCGATATATTGATTCTGATTTATAAATAAGTCGCAACAGCAGAGCAGCAGATAGCCTTAATACTAGTAAAAACATCCCACTGATACATAATAGATAATTACAGGGTATCCAGAAAAATAAAAAATAAGAAAATAAAAATTTCATTAGATAAACATACAAACTAGAAATATGCACTAAATACTATTATACATGCATTAATAACTGCATCGGTCTTCATAACAGTATGGAACTTTGGCGATCCAAAAAATAATAAAATCCTCGCTGGAATATTCAACTGATACGAGAGGATACAATCATCAAAAAAGTTTTACCGAGGCAAGGCAATGGAGAACAAGTACGACTTTCTTGGTGATTTCCAGCACATTTGTTTCCACCACCGGAAGGAGCAGGGTTACTACAGTTTCGCGACCTTGACTCTGTCCCGCCTCCGCATGATGTAGAACACGTAGACCATGCAGTCCAATCTGTCCAGTTACCATCAACTTAAAAAATTGTTTTAAAAATGTTTGCTGCGTTCAAAAAAAATATAAACTTTCCTGCAAAATTCAAAGGACATAATATATGGAGACATTGTATACTAGTAGTACTTACTAGGACACGGATTCACAGGACATGGTTGCATATCGTATGGGCTCCCCGCACAGTCTTGACCACCGTACAAAGGAGCAGGATTGCTGCACATACGCGCACGTGTTCTAACGCCGCCTCCACACGTCTTGGAACAAGGGGACCACGGCATCCAGTTGGTCCAATTGCCGTCAACTTTAAAAGTCAAACTTACTTTATTAAGTAAAGTTACCATCTTGACCTTCATTTTTTTTTTACGTCGGAATACAGACTGCAAACACAATATTTACCACTGCAGGCACTTGCATTGCATTGTCTCATTTCTATAGAGTCTCCTGGACACTGAGTTCCCCCGTGTGCTGGTACCGGATTAGAACAATTTCGTTTACGAGTTTCTACTCCGGTTGCACAAGTTACACTGCACGTGCTCCACGTTGCCCATTGGGTCCAACCACCGTTCACTTAAAGTGTCGAAAGAAAAGTAAACTTAAACTGTATTTTTTATCTAAAATTTATTGAATGCTTAAGAACATACGCAACGTATCTTACAACATAGTTCTCTACTGGTTATTTTCAAAAACTAATAAATTTAAAATTATAGTTTTATCAGATGGTCTCCGATAAAAAAAAAATCAGCATACATAACCAGGGGTTTTGAAAACATATCAAATTATGAAAATCCTTGTGTTTTTTTTTATAATAAATATACAAAAATGACTAAATATATAATTTTAGCTGAAATTTCCTAAAAAAAATGTTTCATAAGAGGTGTGCAATATCAAAAGAGTTGCTTCTGAAACTCTTTACTTATAGAAAATGAGAAAATGAAATTCAAAATTAAGCTGCGTGTGTCCTCAAAAGAATTTATGAATATTGTTTTAAAAAATGCCTTGCTCACCAGGGCAATTATGTGAACAGGGTTCCATTTCATACGCATTTCCAACACAATCTTTTCCACTCTGCGATGGCGTTGGATTAGTGCACGAACGAGCACGTGTTTTTGTTCCGTTGCCACACGAACTAGAACAAGGGGACCACTTCATCCACTGTGACCAACCGCCATCAACTTGATAAATATTTCAATCATTTAACGAAGGACAATATCTTCCCACTCTATTTCTTTGTCTCATTGTATAAGTAAATATTAGAAAATTGGAAAAAAAAAATCCCATCATTGTTTGGATATTAAGGACAGACACCTTAAACAATATCAAAAAATTAAGTATAATATACCAGGACACAATGAAGAGGAACAAGCACGACCCTCATTCTGATTTCCAACACAGTCGTTTCCACCATCGGAAGGGGCAGGGTTACTACAGTTTCGTGAACGTATCTGTGTCCCGCCCCCACACGACGCTGAGCATGTGGACCATGAAGTCCAGTCTGTCCAACTACCATCGACTAAAAAAAGGTAATGTTTATCTAAACACTGTTGCAGTTCTTTCTGATTCACTGTACTCAATATTCTGAATCGAATTTGAACTTAATATACAGATATGATTTCAAATGTGCAATACAAACCTGGACACGGAATAAGAGAACACGTCTGTATAGCATATTGGTCCCCAGTACAACTTTTCCCGCCATTAGAAGGAGCAGGGTTATCACAAGAACGTGCCCGTGTTCTTACACCAGTATCACACGTCTTGGAACATTTGGACCATGGCATCCAATCCGACCAGAGACCGTCAACTTTATCACAAGAAAAACAAATCAATCCTTCCGATATTTTGTTTTCGATTCAGGAATTAATGTAGTTTCTGGCTAAACTTTAGAAATTAAGCTCTGATTTTTTATTTGCAAATTATTGTACGTACATACCAGCACAAGAACTGGCATTGCATGCCCTCATTTCAGCCGAGTCATTTGGACATTTAATGCCTCCATGTGCTGGTGTCGGATTGGAACAATTTCGTGTACGAATCTGTATGCCTCTTCCACAAGTTACATCGCATGTCCCCCATGCATCCCATGAACTCCAACCACCGTTCACTTAATTATTGAGAGTATAATTTAAGTAAACGTCAATCGGCAGAAAAGGGACATGGTAACAGCTTGAAAATACTTATTGTATTACCAGTCACAAGAAAAGCTCTAATGAAATAACTTTCATGGAAACAAAATACAAGAAACAGTTAATGTTTTGTTCATAACAGGGTTGTATAATAATAATTTACTTTGTATAGTATCAATTTGAGAAAAAAAGCTAAATGAAGCTTGTGGAGTGTTGAATAATTGCATTAAAATTTCATTTAGTTTTTTTTCTGTTCGTCATTAAGTGCCAAAAGAAATTAATCAAATTTGATAACATTTTTCTTGCACTTCACTAATTTTCGAAGTAATGTGCAGACATGAAAGTATTAATGTCTCCTTTTAACTGTTAATGGAAAAAGAAAACTATTAAAGTCAATATGGATTGTGTCCTATTTCTTCAAAGGAATGCAGAAATACTTTGAAATTTCTTCTCCTAAATGCACTGGTATTTTTTTTAATGTTAAATGTCGCTTTTCTTCTCAGAAAAACATCTTCAGAGTAAAATTCACCATATGCTTCAGCATTTAGATTATCTAATGCTTAATATTATGCAACATTAAAATATTTCTTAATAAAGCTTATCTTTTTAAAGAAAAAAAGTTTTTACTTGTATCATTAATCCATAGGTCATAAAATCAAGCCAGTTCGTCATAAAACAGCAATTAAATATAAAAAAAATTCACATCATAACTTTCACAAAAACCACATCATGAAGTCGTTTAATACAATATGAACTATTCAAAATATACCAGGAGCGGATGTGTTGGTAGACCATTTCGTCTTGTGCAGATTGTTCATTTTTCTTGAAGAGAGAAAGCTACCGCGTAAACTTAACTGGGCAGGGACATTTAAAACATAGTAAGAATCTGAGAATGTGAAATATGTGGAGATAACGTACAGTTTTCGAGCTCAAATGTCCATTAAACATTACAAAATAGGAGCAGAGCAAACACGGACCTCTAAGACATCAGAGGTGGGATCAGGTGCCATGGAGGAGTGAGCATCCTCTGCCGACCGGTCACACCCGCCGTGTGCTCCTTGTCATGATCAGAAAATGTCCAAAATGTCCAAAATGAAACTTCGTCAGTCCAGTTTTTTACATTTCAGTTTGTATGCCAGTAAAAAAAATGAAATCCAAACTATTACAACGCGATTCAGTACCAAAAAAAAAGATAGCACTAATATATTTATTTATGTAAAAAGAAGCCTCATCTTTTGCCGTGTGACCCAAAATGCAATCGAGCTATTCTTTAAACCAAATTGTTCTGTGCAGTCATGATAAATCCACACCCTGCATTTCTTTTTATTAATAGAAACTGACAAACAGACAAACAGACAGATATAAGTAATGAAAAAGATGAAGACAACGAACTGTGATTAATCTCATACATAAGTAAACAATACAAATCGTGAAAAGGGCAAGACTCTGGAAACACCAGAGGTGCCTGGGAGGAGTTAGCATCCCCAGTCGACCGGTCACACCCTCTTTCTTGATCAGATAATCGAAGAAATCCGTAGTTAAAAACGGTAACCTAGCCATTGGCATGATAGTGGGTATAGTTTTTTTGTTGTTAGTTTTCCATTTCTGTCTACAATCGGTGAAAGATCCAAATATGCAAATTGGCAGACTCTGTGCAGTGTCTATTACTTCGAGTTCATATCTAATGAAAATATAATTGTAAATAATTAACTTTATTTATCAATATATAGGACATATATAGCTTGAAATTTTACTTGAGTTCAAAACAGCCTTAAAGAGCAAGAGCAAGAGCCACTTAGGGCCTTTTTTGGCCCTGCGAATTTCTGAAAATTCAAAACTGTATAGTTTTAGTCAACAAGGCAATAAATAATACTTGAGCACTTGGTTAATGAATATCTACTGAAAATGACGTAATTTTCTTTCTAGTCAATGTATTATGACGTCATGAATTGCGTCATTATTCACATATCCTGAATATTTCTTCAAAAATAGCCAAATTATGATGCCTTTTTTCAATATTTCATATACAGCACAACCTCCGATCCAAAATGTGTAAATATATTGTAAAAGAACTGTTAATGAAGATTATAAAACATATTATAATTTTTGGATCAAGGGGTGTGCTCATATTTTAATTCTTTGCTGAAGGTTCTCAAAAACACCTGTTTTCTGCGAAATTCAATAACATTGCAATTTCACACAACCTGTTTTTCAATGCCTGGACTCTTAAAAGGAAATTCTGTTGTATAAACTGAAAGCACTAAGTCTCTACTTTATAATTATGTTGAAAATGGGAATTTAGTCAATAAATTGGTATATCTACAGGGCCATTTTATGCATAAAGTGAACCTAGCTCTTTGCTTCGTATCTAAACTGAATTTAGTTCATTCCCAAAATATATTTACACTATTTAAAATCTCACCTGGACAGTTTACTGTAGGACAGATCTGCATTTGATACACATCACCAGTACAATTCTTCCCGCCATTGGAAGGCACGGGGTTGTTACATGTCCGTGCACGTGTTCTCAACCCTCCAGTTCCACAGCTACTAGAACAAGGGGACCAAGATAACCAAACTGACCATCCTCCATCAACTTTACAGGAAAATGCAATGCGAGTACTTATTTTTATTTTGACTTTATAGCTACACGTTTAAACGTTTTCACACCAGTTTCTCTGTTGTTGCTATATACGTAGAGACGCGTGCCAAAAGTGAAGATAATTCCAAGATGTCGGTTGTCTTGAGACGTGAGGCGAGTGCCACGAGTGCCAGTTTTCATCTCTTGTCAAAATACAAATTAATGATTACTGACCTACCTAATTTGTTATGTTTCCCTTAGCTTTAATTACAGTCTGGATTCGCTTGGGGATAGAATGGTATAAATTTCTGATGAAATCTAAGTCATCTCTACCCAGATGTTCCGAATTGTTTCCTCTAGCAACGCTCGTAATGGCATGGACCTGTTTTTGCAGTTCAAGTTTAATTTTCGCCACACATTTTCAATTATATTAATGTCTAGACTTTGGGCTGGCCATTCCATGCAGTTTGAGTTAATGTGGTTTTCTTCCATGTATTCTTTGACAGTTCGGGCTCGATGGACCTGAGCATTGTCATCTTGAAATATATAATTGTTATCCAGGAAATGACGATCAATTACTGGCCAGACGTAATTCAATGATATCTATATATTTTGCAGCATTAATAGCGATTCTCTGTAACCACTTAAACTTCTTTGCCACGCATGGTCACCGATTTTGATGAAACTTTGCCCATTATTACAACTTGACACAAGATATATCAAATAAAATTTCGTTGCTATGTGTCTTGGTTGCCATGGTAACAGCCAGAAAAGTTGAAAAAATTGAGATTTTCAGCCACTTTAAATCTTTATAAAGCCTTAATAAAGACTAAGAAAAACAAACAAACCATTCTCCCAAAGACATGACACCTTGTTGCCACTTATGCTATAAAGAAACTATTTAGAATTTATCTCTAAGTAAATGGTAACCATGGGTACATTTGGAATACATTTTAGATGCTGAAAAATGCTGAAAAACGCTCTTTAGCCACAAATGATAGATGTTACATGATCAAACTCAATCAACAAAGTAAGAAAAACAATGAAAAATATTTGACCTCATGTAATTAGGTATTGGCAATATTATTCTAAAAATAACTTTCATGGTTGCCATGGTAACACAATGTCACCATGCAAAATCTGTTGCTATGATTGGGTTAATGCTACTATCGTGAGGGAAAACAATAAAATTCATGACTGGCACATATGGATCCTTAGGACCTTGCAACACCGACAACATACGAAAAATTGAGATTAATTGTTACTTTGCAGTGTAACCATGGAAACGACGTACTAGTTGTTTAAAGTGATATTTTTTTGCTGCTTTAGGAATTTACTAACCTTTTAATCAAGAAAAATATCATTTGAATCACCTTGAATAGTACTTATCTCGTAGAACTAAAGTTGAATATCATATATTGATAAAGGTTGTTGAAAAATACAACACTGTTGCTATGGTTACCAAGGAGAGAAAATGTTCGATTTTGTTAATTTTTTGTCAATATTAGACCTTATGTGCCATCTTTCTGCATCCATTTAGAGATTGGGTGATGGTCAAAATTGAAAGTCAGGTTAGTTGTTCACATATATCAATCATTAAAGTTTTGGGAATCTACATACAACGGTACGTATCCAAGGAAACAGAGTATTTTTCAGATTTTTATGCATGTTTTTTCGCCTTATTTCCATAGCAACGCACTATTTAAAGAATTGAAATTGAATTTTTTGAAGTGTGAAAATTAGGGTCACACCAAGGCCTTTAAAAACTGATTATCAGTTATATAGAAATATGCTTTTTAAAAAGAAAGGATAAGATTAAAACACTAAGAGAGTAAATTTAAAATCCCTTCGTGGTATTAAAACCATGGCAACCATTGCCAACCTATAAGCAATATCATATTTTGTCCTTGGTATATGTTACAAGGATCTCTTCTCTATTATTTGCTTGCATTTCAACCTATAATTGTTTTTATTCTTAAGTGTATGACTTCATAAAATTAAATGAACAAAATTATTACTTTTGAATACTTCGTTTCCATAGTAACGTATGTTATAGATGATTTACCAAACATGTTTATCATGCATTTAAGACACCAGGCCTTCAACTTTCAGAAACAGTCATTGCCACTTGTTTGCTTTGCTGCAAACGTTAACTATGGGACTCTGAAGATGTTGAAAAATGCCATTTTTCAAACTTCAGGACATGTTGCTATGGTAACCATGAAACGTAGCAACCAATTTTTGCCCGATTTGAGTTTACGGTATCAAAGACTTTTATCATAGAGAGTTTGGAGAAATTCTGAGACTATGCGTGCCACAGCTACTATATAAAAGTTCAAGTCATTACAGAGAATGGCTCTTAATGTGACCATTTACAAGTTATTGTTCCCATACCTTCGTACGTAATGCAACCCCAGATCATTTGACTCGTGATTCAAGTAAGGGGGTGTCCACTCTTCTATGGGTCGTCTCCAATTTAAACAAGAATACGTTTATCCATTCCCAATTCCACCTTACACTCGTCACTAAAGATAACTTTATTCCAGTGTTCATTTACAGTCTTCTTTCTATTCAGTTTGCACCACACAAGTCGCTTTTTTACATATTCTGCACGATTTCGGATAGCTTTTTTACAACACACTTGTGAAATTCTTCCTCATATATTCCTCATATATTTTTCTCTGAATTGTCCGTTTTGACACAGTTCGAGGTCTGAGTTCATTAAATATTGAGGTTATTTCTTGAAGTGGACGCATTCTGTTTGATTTTATAAGAGCTCCAAGTTTCCGAGTACAAAGACGGCCTCCCACTTCGATTCTAGCTGGTTTTCTATGCTCCCTCGGCTTTTCAAACCAGCTCACGTCTGTTTATTGCCATTTTCGTACAAACAGTTAACGTTATATAGGCCTATAGAATAGCAGACGATGTCAAACTTCCCGTAACCCGCAGGGTCAGACTACTACGTCATAACTTTCACTTTGAAACGCAAGAGGGATAACTTAATTTTAAACCGAGAAAAACGCACACGAATTTTGGATCTTTATGAGCGGAAGTGAAAGAAGCAAGAGACAATTATCTTCACTTATGACACGCATCCGTATTTCTATCTTGTATATTTACATTATCTATTTCTTGTGAAAATAAAATTGCTGTCATTTACTGCAATAACCACAATCTACTTCTAAACTAACAATATCCGCTTTCTTAGCCACTTGCCCGCGCGTATGAATTTACATATTCCTTGAAAAACTTTAATAAACTTCAGAATACAAATAAAAATAAGTTAGCTGCGTGCAGTGAGATGTACATCGTCTTCTATCAAGAATCATATAGAAAATGTTGTTAACATTGTTTTATGATGGCTTACTAGTATTTTATATACTTTGAAGTTTTAATCTTTTTGGACTATTTTTTGTGTTCGATTTACATCACAGAAATGATAACGTATCAGGGTTTTAACATTTTATATGGAAACAAGTTTACCTGTACAAGATGACAGATGACAGTCAGCTATTTCTTCATTCGATCCGCTACAGAAAGATCCTGATCCAGATGGCGCTGGATTTGTGCAGGTGCGATGTCTTTGTTTACTTCCGTTTCCACATGATGCATTACAGTGACTCCATGCGGTCCATTCAGCCCATCCACCATTAACTAAAAGAAAATATATTTTATCAGTATTTTACAACTGAAACAATTTAGACGTTTTCTGGACTATGCGACCCCAAAAGCATCGCAATTCTGTGAAAAATCAATTTTAATCTTTATGATAATATATATATATATATATATATATATATATATATATATATATATATATATATATATATATATATATATATATAATAAAAAGGCAACACTTCTTGTTAAAACATAAGCGCTTTCATTGTTTTCTTCAGACGTTTTAAACAATTTAAACTTGTATGACGTTATAGCATTACCTGGTAACTACGGAAGCGTTTTAGTGCCACTTGGACACTTTTTTATTTTTCATTTTCCACACTTTAATCTGTAAATTTTACACTTTAATCTGTAAATTTTACATTTAAATCTGTAAAATTTACACTTTAATCTGTAAATTTCACACTTTAATCTGTAAAATTTACACTTCAATCTGTAAAATTTACATTTTAATCTGTAAAATTTACACATTAAAGTGTAAATTTACACTTTAATGTGTAAAATTTACACTTTAATGTGTAAAATTTACACTTTAATGATGTGAAATTAACACTTTAATCTGTAAATTTTACACTTTGATCTGTAAAATTAACACTTTAATCTGCAAATAGTACACTTTAATCTGTAAATTTTACACATTAAACTGTAAATTTTACACATTTATCTGTAAAATTTACACTTTAATATGTATATTTTACACTTTAATGTGTAAATTTTACACTTTAATCTGTAAATTTTACACATTAAAGTGTAAATTATAATCGAACAGTCGTTTCATTGTGTTATACCTATGACATTTGAAAAATAGTATAAATTTGAGATGTTCACAAGTGTTAGCATAAAAGTTTACACAGGTATATATGACAAGTAAGGATGGGCAATTTGCTAATTGGCCTCGTATTTGTCCCCAGAAAAATATCGAGAATCTACTTTCAATCCAGTATATTTCTTTAGTACTATAGTAAAGAGCGACGAACAGTAAAAAATATATATCTCAAATATTTTTGTCTTCTCATTTGCAGTTCAGATTGCTATTGCAAGTTTATGGGTTTATGATCATGATGTAAAATATAACAGTTAAAATAACGGTGATTTTAGAACGTAACAATAAAGAAACATCATTGAATCAAAATATATTAATTTCTATGCTGTTCCAAAATTCATATAAAATCATATACTTTAATTATTTACATGTATATACTTAAATAATTGATATATTAATTGGTTATCTAAAAATTTTCAATTCAGTTAGTAATTCAATCGGTGCCCGTAATAAATGTTGAATGTAATTCAATTAATGCTATCAATAATTGAACTGCCAATTGCAAGCGCATCAAATGAATTTGCGTATAATGATGTCAGTATCATATTCATTAAGATATGTGCGTTTGTTTTGCTTTTCACTTCCACTGAATTCATAATTCTTTCAAATATTCTATGAAAGTCTCACTAATATTAGTGATACTGGATTGCTTATTATTTGTATTATATCAATACATATAATATCTGATAAGTAATTTTTTTCCACGTTTATTGTACACTAAGAAATCAAAATTAAATTTTATCATGCAGGATTCATGGTCTGTTGGCTTTATGGCGTGTTACTTTAAAAGATGTATGTTTGTTTGTTTGTATGTTGTTTAACGTCCCTCTCGAGAATTTTTCACTCATATGGAGACGCCACCACTTGCCGGTGGAGAGCTGCAAATTTTGTCCTATACTCGGCACTTACGGCCATTGAGCAGTGAGGGATCTTTTTCGTGCCAGCACCTACTGCGACACGGGAGCTCGGTTTATACGGTCTCATCCGAAGGACCGTAAAAGATGTATGAAGTTGTCAAATTGATTATGTGAATTAAACAGATGAAAGTGTAAATTATACAGATTAAGATATAAATTTTACCGATTAATGTGTAAAATTTACACATTAAAGTGTAAATTTTACGCTTTAAAGTGTAAATTTTACAGATCAAAGTGTAAATTTTACAGATTAAAGTGTAAATTTTACAGATTAAAGTGTATAATTTACAGATTAAAGTGTAAATTTTACAGATTAAAGTGTAAATTTTACACATTAAAGTGTAAATTTTACACATTTAAGTGTAAATTTTACAGATAAATGTGTAAATTTTACACATTAAAGTGTAAATTGTACACATTTAAGTGTAAATTTAACAGATTAATGTGTAAATTTTACACATTAAAGTGTAAATTTTACACATTTAAGTGTAAATTTTACAGATTAATGTGTAAAACTTACAGATTAAAGTGTAAATTTTACAGATTAATGTGTAAAATTTACAGATTAAAGTGTGGAAAAGGAAAAATAAAAAAGTGTCCAAGTGGCACTAATACGCTTCTGTAGGTAACGTTAAAAAATAAAGATTACACAATTTAGAGACAAAATGTACTCACCACTTCTGTGACATTCACATTGATGGTTCACGCAGACATTTATCTCGTGATAATGACAACCATAATCACAATCAGTATCTACAGTGCAGACTATAGAACAAATGAAAATTTTAATTACTACTAATTTATTCTGTCCCTTTTGGTCGAAATATAATTCTTAAAACAAATGCAATGCAATCACTTATCACACCCAGATAATTTAACAGTAAGACAGGATGTATATTTTATTAATTTAGTAATTTTCCTCCGTTTAAAATCTTACTAAAACAAAATAAAATTTACACTGTACACACATGCGCAATCACACCGGTGGTAATGGGTACAGTATGGTTTTGAAGCGCTCCCATGACAGTGCTGATGTGAACAATCTCCATCTGTTGTACAGTAGTTATCTACAAGCAATGTTTATATTAAAATTGGAAACTAGTTTACTTGTTTATGGAAAATCTATCTGAGCAAATCACAAATAATTTATTATACCTAAATAATAGATAAATTGTGATACAATTTTTTCTTTCTCCATAAAAATCTTCTGGATAAAAAGTTGAATCCTCATCAGACTGTACATAAAGGAATATGAATCCGAAAAAGTTATGGTTAATTTGAGACTATCAGAAAAAAATGAAACTTCTATCCACATATATCCCTTGGAGTCAACCATAAAAGTATACTAATAGTGGAATACCCAAACCACATATTGCAATAAAAAGTCTATCTTGTTTATATATCTTGTGTAAACTTTTTTGTTTCAAATTTGAAAATTCGATAGTCAGTCAATAAAATTCAACTTCCGCTGAGTTCACTATACATTACAAAATTGCTAGACAAAGAGATAAAATTAATTTCATTTAACGTATAAGTATGCATGGAGCAAAAAAAGTTAGAAATAAAACGAGAATTAAATGGTTAAATTGGCGTAGTTCTCGCTATCTTTCATTTCATATCATTTAACTATTGGGTCATGCACTGTGTTAAAGAAACAGATCTAGTTCTTCAGAAATATTACAAATATAAAGCAAGAATAAAAAACACATGCATGAAGAATTTTAAACTGAATTTAAACTGAAACACTTCCCGCCTCCATACTCCTGTGCTTCAAGCTTTCATCCACATACAACAATTTGATTGCTTCTAGAAATGCTCTTCTATATCATAATGTATTGGGTCTTATTTTGGAAATATGCATCCTTATGTCACAGTTTAATAAGATGATTTAGTAATCGAAATCATTATAGCACAATACTGCAGAAAATCTCAAAATTATCTGAAGGAAAAGACATTCCTCTTCCCTCTCTTTATCTTGGCCTCTCATAACTGTTAGTACAAGTCAGAATAATTACATACGTGAACAATCGCAATGGCCGTGTGAGGAACAGATAGCCCTTTCTGAATCGCCGTGGCAGTGATGGAAAGCACAATCGACGTCATGGATACATGAATCTCCAGGTTTTCTTTTAACTGCAAAATGCATGTAATTTTTAACAAATTCGAAACATTAATCGCATTAGTAAAATTTCTGCAAAATGATATTAATGAAATATTCCACGTTCTTGCGTATTTTACGTTGTCTTCTTTCATTGTAAAGGTTTGAGTTTCGGAGAAGCTACTTTATGACAGATCGTCGGAGGCCCTACATACGTTCGTTATGGTCATACCGTGCCCTTTTTATTTTCCAAGTATGTCGCAAGATTGTGACCGCTGCTGCACCAAACATCGTTATAAAAATATTATTTGGATCGTTTTTACCATATTTTACAGCAACAGACGATAATAAGGTCAAAACAGGTAAAAAATTTAGTCTGAAACAAAATTTCATCCCACTTATCATAAATCTTCTATTACCGCATATGTTTGACTAAGAAAGACTATTTATTTTCTTACGACCTATCTCAAGCCTATATGTGCTTCCGTACTCTTTGTTTACACTATGTCAAAAGAAGTCATATAGGCTATCCGAATTGGAATTTTTGGCCTTTATAATGTCATTTCCGCTGAGGCCACAACCCTAGGACCTGTTTTTTTTAAATGGTGCCGGGTAAACATAGGTATTTTGATATATTTTTTTCTAAGCGATCATTTCAATTGAAAGAAAAAAAATTATGACTCAGATAGGACTAACATAATAAAACAGCATTTCAAATTTATTTGCAAAATAGACACGATATAATTAGGGTAACGACTCATTGACCTCCGAGGATATACATGTGATAATACATGTATTGAATACACCTGTACCGAGCTTCTACATTGTAAGTGCTAAATAGATAAAAGAAAAATTCTGTTGGTGTTATTCATCTTAACATCAATTGTAATTTCTGTTCGTTTATAATTACTTCATATTTCACCTAGTTGATAAGTATAGGTGAAAAATAAATTTCTTTTTAAAAGAGATTGAAAACTTTGTTTAATCACTGTTAATGGTTTCATAACTGAACTGCGAAGACTCATTTTTCAGTAAAATTAACGGAAACAAATTTACTTAATGTTATATGCGAGATTTAACAACAGAATTAAAAAAACAAAACAAAACAATTGTTTAAATTTAAATCAGCTTCAGACAAAAATACTTTTAATGAAGTTTACACAGGAATGTCAGAGACATTGTCTCTTGTTGTAAAAAAAAGAATTTTTTATATTTATGATATATTTCCGTAAGGGACTAGTTATTTCTTTCATAATAAAAAGAACTTGAGGTTTTGCAAGATCAGATTTCAAAAAATACTATGCATTTGCAATCTTGGTAAGTTTATATTTTCATGATCAGAGGATTTCGAAAATAGACGAAATTGATACAATACAATGCTATCTAAATGTTTTGGAAACAATTTCATAATTTAACAATACGAAGTTAAAAATAAGAACAAGAAAGTCAAGGCTTTACATTTCAGTTTTATCTTTTACTAATATTAAAGTTATTTAAGAAATTTAAACTGGCTTAGTAAAAGTAAGGTCAGGTTCTGATTTTGTTTAAACGCAATTCCAGTTTCACCTTAGCACTTGTTCTATATTTTTATATGGATTTTTATGTTAAGGTCAAATGGGGAACACTTTTACATGTACATAATTGAAAATTCAATTATTAAAAAAATTATTAAAATTTATATGCGTAAATGTTCTGAAAAAAAATAATGACAATCAAAATACGAGCATCTTACCCAGGATGTCATATTCAGACCAACTCCTCGGCGAATGTGAGACATTATTAAATTTAAACGCAGATTACATTTTCTAAACATTTCGTAACATTTTCTAAACATTTTGTAACATTAAATAAATTTTATCTTTATATAAAGATAAAAGCTTGCTAATATTCTAGTCTGGGAGACTGACAGTAGCTACGGAAATAAGTAAAAGATACATGTAATACTAAAAGAAATTTACTCACATATTGCATGCTTGCTTCGATTTTGGCATACACTCGGGCAATCTTCCCCTGTTGCGCAATTATTGCACATGTCATTTCCTTGAATAATGGGAACCAAGCCTGGGAATAAAATTCACGTAATGCATATATTTGCAAGTCCCAAAGAAATCAACTCGTACAGAAATTCCTTTTTGAATTGTAAAAGAGAAAATACTTCCGAGCAAAGTGTAAATAGAAATGCAGGAAAACTTATTTCAATGCAACACTTACAAACGATCACCACTGTATAGAAAATCCAGTGCCGAAGCATTTTCTTATTAACCAAGATGATTTTTGAACCCTCCAGTGTCAAACGTTCTCTCGTTATCTTTAAATGTACCGAGTATAACAAAGAAGGTTTGCCATAATTGTGGGCAATCGGTCACCAAAACGCTCTTATTTTAGCGACCAAAATACCACGCAAACTTATTCCGTGGACTGTTTCAAAACACTTTGTTGATATTTATCTCGCGATTTTTCGCCAGATCACCGTGTCTGCATGAATGTAGCTTTTTTATTTTTTTCAACGGTTTGGGATCATCTTAAAATTTTCTTTTGTCATATCTCATTATACTAATTTGTTATTTCAGAAAAATCAAGTGAAGCACAGTTCACAGTACTCAGTGAGAACAACATTATATTTAAACAGTAATTAATACTTCACAATCGGACCCACGGTCTCAATCCAGAGAGATTTGTGAATTCGCTAACATCAATCTACAGAAATTTTTTTGTGAAAATCATATTTCATTTTTTCCCCCAAAGATTGCAGATTTTCCAACCAATTGTACCGACCTGTAACTGATTACAAATTGATATTTAATATAATATCAAAATAGCTGTATCTCACTTTCATTCTCAATGACCATGTAGTGTAGGACAGCGCCACAAGAATTCCATCGGCATATCGAAAGCAAGCTACCGTTACGGTAACTCAGTCGGTAGATTGCTCGCTCCGTGATCGGAAGGTTGTGTGTTCGAGTCACGGCCGCGACTGACCTAAGTCGATAAAATATAGGTAACAACTGTTCCTTCACTAAGCGCTCGGTACTTTGAAGTGAAAGTTGCGGGTCCATCGGATGAGACCTTAAAAACCGAGGTTCCATCTCTCTCTCTTTCTCTCAATTAACATTCATCAACATACACACAGTAATATCTATTGTCTACCAATGCAGAATTTTTAAAAAAGTGTTATTATGTACAAAATGTTTTAAAATTCAAGATCAATTACATTATGAACCAGAAGTCTCCGAAGAGGCTGTATCTCTACTGGTATGTACTTAAAATAAACGAAGAGAAAATAAGCACTTGGACTTGAAACTATGCAACACAATATTTATAAAATAACAAGTTAAATTGATGCAAAGCATCAAATCGGCTGCAAATTTTTTTTTTTATCATTTTGAAGTTTTTACACAAGAAAGAGTCCATATAGCCCCCCCCCCCCTCCAAAAAAAAAAAAAACAAAAACAAAACAAAACAACAACAACAGAACCCCTGGGCCTGGGACCAAAGAAAAATAATCCATGTAGAAACAGTATATGATACATTTTTACACTTGCTTTAAATTTGTGCATTTCTAACACTTATTTTCAATGAGCAATAATTAATGTTAAATATTATCCGGACTCAGATAAAGGATAGGAATGTATAATCATCAAATTATTTGATTCAAGGACAAATGCAACAAATATCGAAATAATTAATAATGAATGCCTGAAGCTGACAAAAAGGATGTACAAACTTCAATCCTTTTCTGATGAATTCAAATATTTTCTTTTAGAACTCTGTGCCCTTGAAAGTGTAATTACAAAATTGTTATCCTAGCATCTTATTCAAAGTGCCCCTTACTCTACTGTGCTGAATGTTTACTAGGGATGCGCGATTTTATCGGTATACCTGTATATCGCGATTTTTTATTGCGTGATACGTATCTTGATACGGAGACTAAAATACCGGTATTTGGTACATAACTATAAATTTCGGAAATTACTCATTTATTTGTTCACACCATTGAATGACAATTACAGGAAGTGTAAAAAAAATGTTGAAAACAGTTAAACAATGGTATCCAAACATGTTTTATATTAAATGAATAAAAATTTAAAAAGTTAAGTTATGTTTTTTTATAGCATATTTTTTAGAAATATTAAGGAAATTCATTTAAAATATTAGTAAAAATTGTGTGTAAAAATATCACGATTTATCGTGATATTTTTGAGGAAAAAAAATCGTGATATATCACGATACGACATCTTGCCGATACTCATCCCTAATGTTTACTTTTGTCTTTTTGCTACATTAAAACCATTAATGTTTAATTAAAATTCAATGGATTTCTTATTATCATCCTACTTCTCTGGATGGAGTCGCAGTTTTGCCAAACAAAAAAAGCTTTAAACTTTCACATCATCGTGAATCTTCATGAAATGATACATCCCAGTAGTAAAACACAATTATCACATGGAGTTGTAATGGTTAGATTAAGTTCAAAATCGTCTCATTGAAAAAAAGTTCATTGAATGGTTGTGGCCAGTTTGATGATTTTCCTTCTTTATTATGTGGAATTAAATCAATAATTCAACTGGATGCTAGTGTTTTATACTGTGCCAAAATTTCAAATGTGCCCTACAAAGTTATTAGTAAGTTTGAAGATAAATGTATACATCATTTTTTTCTATCCAGCGTCCTAAAGTATTTGGGGATCAATTCTGATCCCAACATATATGACATCCTAGTGACTGGACAAATCACATAAGAATTAATAAAAAAAATATATAAGAGTCACAAGATTTAAGTTAATTTACTTTAATAAATTTAATTTTATTCTAGCTGTAAAAGTAATTAAACTAATATATTTGCTCTATAATATTTATGAATCTGTCAGAATTGCTTCATCATCGGGATTATTGCAAAGACAGAGTAAAGGAGCTATAGGAGTATCATTCCCCTCTCTCAGATTGGGGCTATAGGGTTATCACCAATTGTTGCTAGGGGTAGGAGACAAATCTGTCATATTTTATATTTATCTCCAGTAGATACAGATTTGAGATTTCCTGTAAAAGAAAATTAAGATATCGTCCTCTCAGTTGTCCACAAGTATGTAAATTATTATTCAATTTAGACTTGTATTAATTATCTTATTATCATTGTATTAATTATCTTATTATCATTGTATTAATTATCTTATTATCATTGTATTAATTATCTTATTATCAATTATAAATTGCAGATAATAAAATTAAAAAAAATTTATTCAGTCTGTGTACCCTCTGTCATTTGATGAATTTCCTCATTGGCTGCTAGCCTCTACGGGTCAGTGGCTGCAATTATTGGCTGCCAGCTTCAGCTTGGTTCAGGTTATTGGGTGCATCTCGGGTCCAACAAGGCGCATGTTGCTCTCGAACAGTCAATAAATATACTTATTATGTGATTGAATTAATTCCAATCTCTCTGATTGGCTGAGATCCAACAATGTTAGAAAAATACTACGTTATATTCACCTTCCAGGTTAATATAAGGATTTATTTTTTTCTACATCGGACTGAAAATAGATTGGGAAATTCCAAAGTGATACAAATAGTTTTGGAAAGTTATTTCGTGTGCACCTGACCTCCACTTAGGTGATCATATCATTCAAGCACATAGAATCTCGGATGAGGGGTAGGTGTGGAGGGGGACCTTTGGGCTCGGTGAATATTGTACTTTTTCAGGTCGCTAAATCATCGTATTGACCTCAAAACATCAATAATTGTAAAATATTGAACTGTAAAATATTGATGTTCAAACCAAAGTGATTAGATGATTTTGCAATATATCGATCTTGCAATATATCAATTTTCTATATAGATAATTCTCTGAAATAAAAACGAATCGTTGAAAAGTTAATACCTGTGCTAAATTTTGTATCATAAGGGTTAGTATTAGATGGTGTAAGAGATGGGTCGAATGGCTTACAAGACAGACTGGTAACTAAATCGGAAGTAGAATAATGCATATAAACATGTTTAGATTTATTACGAAATTGGGAAAAAACGACAAAAAGAACAATATGATTATCATAAGTGGGTTTTTCACCCCAGTTGTCAAATTTCATATATTCAAGTGCATGCTATACTTAGATGTTACAGTACATTTTAATAATTACATTTATTGCATAACTGTAGAGAAAAAAAAAAATAATTGCATCTTTCAGGCAAACAGATAAAGTATTCTTAAAGATGAGGATTAATTGACTGCATAAGGGGCTGTGTCCAAAATGGCAGCTGCATAGCAATACACTACATTTGATTATCTATACCATTCTCTGGGAACGGATATCGAAAAACTAAAAGTTTAATGATAGCAAATGGAGGAAAATAAAATTTTCTTAAATCTTAAATTTAACTCTTTTAATGTCATTAGGGAAATAAAACACTAAAATTCAGATTTACCAAATTAAAACATTTAGTTGACTTCATTACATCAAGTTTAATATCTATACATCAAATTATTCCTATAATAAGTGCGTAGAGCAATTTCAAAGATCATCAATGGGAAGCTTATCGCCCTCCAAATTTTCCAAAGATATTTCCAATGTTGTGAGTGGACATTTGAAGTTCCCATTTTAGCATTTCTTGGATGCACTCTTGAGTTCTGCACCATGTTTCTAAGCCTCGTGTCTTCTCTCGGCGATTACCATTGATAGAGGCGGTTTCACTTTCCATTAATATTAGAATTGTCAAATATACAATAAATATGTCTGAAAAGTGAAGCATAAAAGAACTTAAAAGCTCAAAGCTATATCCTACTAAAAGCAGGTATACATAAAAAATGAACAATAAATGTTTAGTATGATCATAATATTGGTAAATAATTTCATCTTAGTATAAAACTAGGATAGATTATTTGCAAAATAGCTTACATTTGGAGCGCATATTCTGTGATGTAAGTTTTATTCCATCAATTGTAGCACTTTGTCAGACAGGTGCAAGAACTTTTGACGTCACTCCATGATAAGGGCCAAGTTGATCGCTGTACTGGCTTTTCCATGATAAAGTTTATCGATTTAGTACAAATATTCCTCACACGTTTTGACCATTGTATTTCAAAAATTTAAATATCATAAACGTATGAAAAGTTCTTTAACTCTTTATTTGTCATTCATTACATATACCGAAACGACTAAATACATACAGCATGTGTACTAAAAAAGCGGGCTTCATATTCTAGGTAAAGGTACTTGATGACAGGACCGTGCTTTTAAGATGCAACACCCCCTCCCCCTCTTTAAAAATGTTTTTCTTTTTAATTTTTTAAAAATAAAACTTTCTTTATTTTTGATTTCTTTTCACTAAATATACATGTTCCTGTTCAAAATCACATTAAAATTACGTCCAGATGCAAATTCTCCTAACATTCGTTACTCCTATACCATAAATATAACTGTAATGTGGATTTAGTAATGTCAAGAACCTATTCTTTATAAGCAGATTATTTTCTCTCTATATTCCTTTGTAAAAATTTGACCACATATTGTGACCCAAACCTACTTCCAGGGGTCGTGTTTTGAAAAAATTAGATTCTACAGAATGTAATGAAGCTTTCATATCAAATTCAACTCTTCAGGCCAGTGGTTTTTGAGAAGATTTTGAAAGATTTTTCCCCTATACTCCGATGTAAAAAATGTGATCACCCATTGTGACCCCACCTTACCCGCGCGGGTCATGATATGAACGAATTTGAATCTGTACTACTCAAGGATGCTTCCATATAAATATGAATAATCATGTATTTACTATTCTTGAGAGAAAGATTTTAATTTTTTTTCCTATATAGGAAATATTCTTATATTCTGCATGTTACATCTTTCTGGTTTAGTGGTTAGAGAATATTTTGAACAGATGCTATTAAAATTTTGCTAATTCTTAAATATCTCCCCTTGGAAAAGGGCGTGGTCCCTAATTTGAATAAACGTGAATCCCCGTAGCCCAAGGATGCTTTATGGCAAGTTTGGTTGAAATTGGTTGAGTAGCAGGGCCATAGGGACTCAGATGAGCGTTGTAGCCCATTTTCTTCTTGTTGAATTGGGTCTGTGAAATTCAAATAGAGGTGAAAGTTTTGGAAATCTCAGTATGAATTTATCAAATTTTCTCAATCAGTAAAGCGAATTCATTATCATTTGTCTATGCCGAGTAGTATAAAAATGACAGTTTAAAAATCAGCTTTCTGTTTTTCTGATTTACTTAAAATTGGGAATGCATATCTTCAATGGATTACACAAACTTTTTACTAGCTGTCTATATACAGTGGAATAAAAAAAAGAAGAGAAGTTCAAAAATTGAAAACAGCAATATCTTTTATATAATATAATCCACAATACAAGGTGCACATCTTTAATGCCTCACTTTGCAAGATTTATTAGTAATTATAGAAAGGTGTTGAAGTTCAAGATTACACAAACTGTCCATATCAAGAAGCATAAAAAATAGAAAAATAACATTTGAAAAATCTAATAAAATCAAAATAAGAACTGCACATCTTCATTCCAGGCCCGTAGTAACCTAATAAATGTGCCACAACTGCCTTGCCGACGACACGGCCGACCAAGAATTTAAAAGGATATCACCCGTTTCTATTTATAGATATACCTTTTGAATTCAGGACCAACCTATTTAGTATCATGCATTTATGAAGTGGACGTGTCTTTATTTTTTTAGGTGCAGGTGTAAAATATAAAAATTCTACATGCTCATTATTCCAACTTCGAGACAAAAGCTTTAGAAAATTTGTAAAAATAGAAAAGAATCTATGGATTTGCTACATTTAATGAAATACATTTAGTATTTAACAGTTTTTTCCCGAGATACATGTACTTTCAAAGTGTAACGTGTATATTAGAAGTTTTTTGATATTGTGTTCATTATAAAACCTAAAAAAACCCCGAAGAAATGATTCAAGAAGAAAAAAATACAACAGACAAAAATGGAAAATACTGGTCTCGATCACAGGCACTTGGGGTCTGGACCCCCCCCCCCTTTTCCATTTTTTTTTTTTAAATATGGGGTCGAGTCACCTTTTCCCTATTTTTGTATTCTAATATGCACTATATGTTATCAATAATGTAACTCTTTTGTCTCTATATGCTGTTTTTAAATATGCCGTTTTCGACTGATACATAAAAAGAGAGAAGGCTTGCAACTCTTTTCTCATCGTCTGCCTCACCTCGCTTAAACTTCGCCTGATTATTTATCGAAAGAATAAGAAAACATGGAATATGCATATATCAATAAATTCGTTATACATTCTTCTTCCTTTTCATATTTCCATTTAATTTTTATGTGCCCCCGATTTGTAAATATTTCGATTAAATCATCTGCATCTAGGGTAAATTTTGTTGATGTGCACCAGCTGGGACGGAAGTGCCCGGTATTTTCGGGTATCATCATTACGTGTAATGTCATTCGGAACATTAAATGAGAGAAGGAATTAATCCCGAATTTTCTCTTCATATAGCATGTAACGGTAAGTTCTGTGAATAACAAGATAACTTTAACTAGCAAATTCTAATGGACGAAGATTAACTTTTAACAGACGACCTAGACAACCAAATTTCACAATATTGTTATTGCAAAGCCTGGAATTTTTTTTTAATGTAGAACATTTATAAAGTTAGAGTTACCGTTATTGCACTTCCGTCCCAGCTGGTGCACATCAACAAAATTTACCCTAGATGCAGATGATTTAATCGAAATATTTACAAATCGGGGGCACATAAAAATTAAATGGAAATATGAAAAGGAAGAAGAATGTATAACGAATTTATTGATATATGCATATTCCATGTTTTCTTATTCTTTCGATAAATAATCAGGCGAAGTTTAAGCGAGGTGAGGCAGACGATGAGAAAAGAGTTGCAAGCCTTCTCTCTTTTTAAGTATCAGTCGAAAACGATATATTTAGAAACAGCTTATAGAGACAAAAGAGTTACATTATTGATAACATACAGTGTATATTAGAATACAAAAATAGGAAAAAAGGTGACTCGACCCCAGATTTAAAAAGAACAAAAAATGGAAGGGGGGGGGGGTCCATACCCCAAGTGCCTGTGGTCTCGATCTCGGAATCATTACATTTTCAGTCCAGCAATCAAACCACTGCGCCACGAAGTCTGATATTGAAATGATAAATATAAGACAGATTGTAAATCTTACGGAAATATGAGATAGAAAATTGAATATATATTTTCATCATTTCCAGACCATCGTCAACAAAATTTTTCCAAATGTAGTGAGTCATACCCAAATGAAATTAATAAAACGTTGTGTAAGGGAACTATTTATATTTGAATATTATTATAGTGTAATCTAAATTTACACATATATAAGCTAAGATTATATACAAATTATTGGTTTAAAATGTATATAAAAAATCACTACTACAGTAGGTGAAAATGCCTATCAAATGCGCTATGGCTCTTTGACTCCGAGACAGAAAAAAACAAAACAAAACAAAACAAAAACTGCCCTTTTGGGGGGAGGGTGGGTGTGTGTGTGACCGATGTCTAATTTTTCGATATATTATTTTCCAAATGCCGGAATTGCCAGTGCAGTTACAATTACTGCAACAAAAAGTTTGGGAGTGGGAGCAAACTGCTTCCAAATAAAAATTTACATAGATAAACTACATAAAAAAAAAACTATTCTCAGAAAAGGTGCCCACACGTACTACAGGCCTGCATAAGTTTCTGGCGGCCACCAAATAATTATCTGGCGGCCGCCACAGAAATAACTGGCGGTCACCAGAAACTTATCTGGCGGCCGCCAAATAATTTTCTGGAGGCCGCCAGATAAAAAGATCCGTCGGACGCCAGATTACTTATCTAGCGGCCGCCAAATAATTTTCTGACCAGATGCGGCCACCAGATAAGTTTCTGGCGGCCGCCAGATCTTTCATCTGGCGACTGCCAAAAAAATTATTTAGCGGCCGCTAGATAAGTTTCTCGCTACCGATAAAAAATATGTTGAGATGAATTATTTTGCTTAAGAATGCTGATCCTTTCTTATCATTATCTTTTTTTTTTTTTGATTTTCATTCTTCTTATTAAAATAAATTCAACTTAAGTGCAGGGTATTTTACACGTCACACGTATTTAAATATCCCGGCCCCTTCTAAATTGCATTCAAGTACTACATGTAGTATACTATGAAACATCATGAGCATTGTACGTTGTATTTAATCCGTGTAGTCCGGTAAGTATAAAATAATATATACTATTTCTGTATGTACTTAACCGAGGTGTAATTATAAATTATAGTGATTACTCTTGAAGCCAACTTCAATTGCACATCAGTGTGGACTGAGAGTAAACACTTTCCAATCGAATATTCTACTGTAGAAACATCTTTATATCTACCGTCTGTTAGCCCCCATATGCCAATTATTTTCTTAAGATTATATATCGACATGAAAAATAACTATGTCAACTTGCAGCATATGATAATATGTTAACATGCAACAAAATATGTTGACATGCTAGAAAATGTGGTTGGATTTTTCGCAAATCAAATACTCTTGACTTCCACTATGAGAGATGCAACTTGTTTTGACATGCAAATCTTTCAATATGGACATACGTGTTTACCATTTTGACAAGCATCTTATTTACATTCGTGTTGATATGCAACTTATTTATGTTACATGCAACTTACATTAAGTCTATAGATTTGAATAGAAAAAAAAGCTTGAAGTTCTGAATTTGTGTGTTGTTTCTTTATTCATGCAACGATATAAAGATTTTCAAATGACGAAAATGGGTTTTCACATTACGTCATTTCGGAAGAAGATCCATCATAATCCTGGAATATTCGTATTAATCTATTTAGAGATCTCTGAAAATAGCGACTCCTTTCTAGTACCATGGACAGCAGTGACCGAAATTTCCACAAACTTTGAAAAATCGTGTCATACTGATTGTTTTAAGTTGTATGAATCCAGCCTGACTAAAAATGGTTCGAAAATGGTAACACTTAAATGTTTTTATCATTTTATTTTCAAGACAATTTTTGTCGCACGCGTGGCGCAGTGGTTACAGCGTTCGCTCTAGAGTTGCAGAGTAAGGAGTTGATCCTTACGTCGCGGGTTCGAATCCCACTATGAGACGTGGAGACCGGTCCTTCGGATGAGACTGTATAAACCGAGATCCCCTGATGCAGTACGTGCTGGCACGAAAAAGATCCCTCACAGCTCAATGGCCCTGAGTGCCGAGTATAGGTCAAAATTTGCAGCTCTCCACCGGTAAGTGGTGGGCGTCTCCATATGAGTGAAAAATTCTCGAGAGGGACGTTAAACAATAAACAAACAAACAAACAAAAACTTTATTTTTTCATCTAAAATGAAATGGAAACGCCCATGTATGAAGGACTAAATACTGAAGAAATAAGGTATCGTTTTAAAACTTTTATTGGGGTGTAAATATGGTTTGTTTTTCAATTTGATCAAATCCCATAAAGGGCTTTCTGGTAAATTTGATCACGTACCAGCCCGTTTTAACATCCCGATAAATGTTTTAAAATGATACCATTTTACTTGTATGTACATTTGTTACTGATTTATAATAAATATTTGCATACTAAATTGTAAACCCATGAAATAATTTATTATCTTCAAACCCCAACGACTTCATGGGTTCAAACCCAGGCCGCGACTAGTCTAAGTGGAGAAAAAATATGTAACAACTGTTCCTTAGCCAATCGCTCGGCACTTCGAAGTGAAAGTTGCGGGTTTTTCGAACGAGACCTTAAAACCGAGGCCATGTGTCACCGTGACGGCAGGCCTTGGCACGGTTAAAATTCCTCACTGCTCAACGTCCTGAGTTCCGAGTAAAGGTCTAAATTTGAAGTCCTTTATCGATATATGATGACGTCTCTATATGAGTGAAAAGTTCTCGAATAGGACGTAAAACAACATATAGTCAATCAATCAAACCCAAACGATATAATTTGAATGTGTTGAAAGCGCCGGTCACTTATGACATCACTATGAAATTAACGTCGATCATTTATAACTAAACAATGAAATTATGGTCATGTGAAGAACCTGTTTATATGCAGGATTAAATACGCCTCGTTCAAATAGTGTTATGGAAAAACATTTGAAAAATAGAAATCTATGTAGATGAAATTGTTATATAAACATTTGCCTTCTTCTAAGTAGGCTACGCACGGAGATCAAAATTTAGATAAGAAATGTTTGTTTGATATTTAAATCGAAATGATCTTAAGATGCACAATCTGAATTGAAGGCTAAATTCATTTTCATGTACAAACGAATTCTAAAAGAACTTCAATACAATTCAATACAGAGTTCATCCAAAAAGTAATGTCACTTCGGCTATAAGTGCTTTAAAACGTCACAAACTTGCAAACGCTGCAAATTTGTGCTGGAGAGACTTGGTTTAACTTTATTATTGCAATTATTTAAACTATTCTATATAGTTTATTTCCATATTCATATCCTTTTTGCCTAGATCCGGGGTCAGATTCTAGCTTAAGTGACTTTAATGGATGACTGATCCTACACACACTTTTTCCTCGCATCAGTCTATCTTTTGACTTCCGTTTATTTAAAATGGGAAAAAAATGTATTTTTTTCATATCTTATTATTTCTCTTATTTGTAATGAATGTTTTGGCGTTTAGTTGGGCATCAACCTTTTCATTATTTCCAAAGGAAAAGGACGAAAGTGAGTAGACGATCAGTCAACCTTGAACGACACTTATTCTCGAATCGGACATTGCAAAAGATCTAAGCGCAACAAAACGAAGAAAAAAAACCCCAAACAATTCAAACAATTTTGATAAAATAAATCAAATCAAAGCAAAATGCTTTCTAGCAAAATGACAGTGAAAATTATTGAAAAGTGTGGTAATTAATTGAGACGCGAGTGAGAAATTTAATAGATTTTTAAACTGGAAAATGATTTGTAAAGGTAACTTCATAAAGACGTAAGTAACGTTCTTGTCGCGCGGCGATAGATGGTAACCTAATTTTGTGTTTATATTTTGAATAGTATTATATATGTATCTGAATGAAATTTTTTGGCAACAAGCAAAATGAATAGATCGAGGTATTACTATTCCAATTTTGTTGATGACGTTGATGACTTCCCATTATTAGAGAATTAATAGCAGAAGAGACCTTACTTTTGGATCAACCTATCAATTAACATTCTAGAGTTCGACGTAGCCATAAGAACTAGTTTTGAAGAAAATAATAAAACTAAATTGATTCGTAATGTGAGAATTCAAGACGAATCTTCTGATATGAAAATTAAATAAATAAAAAAAAGAAAAAAGAAAAAAAGGAAGAAAGAAAAGAAAACTTACATTAAATTACTTTAAATGTTTGCTTTATGCTCCGATTTCTCCCATAGACTCGAATCTTACATTTTTATGTCCTACTTTTGACAAAATGAAATCGTATTGTTTTACCACGTGTAAACACAAACATACATGTAAATGATCAGGAAGTGTTTCAAATACAACCTATCGCTGAGTCTTATTTTGTCTGACATGTTTCATACCATATTTTAGGTCATTGCTTTTACACTAAATTCGACTAAGTTCTACTCCGAAAACATGATCAATACACAGGGCTCAGGGCAGTGTGACCGATATACAGGGGATGATTGCTTCTCCTGGGCACCTGATCCCATCTTTGGTGTTTCCGCCTTGTTTGATATTCGCTTTGTTTAGTAAGGTTATCAGATTAATCACTGTTCGTTATCTTCACCTTGTACATTAAATACACACCTATACACTATTGTTTAAAATATCAGCACTGTTTATGAGTTGCTAGGCAGAGAAAAAAGCAGAGAGGGTTTTTACACCTAGATGTCGAAAGCAGGTAATATAATAACTAATTTTTAGAGTAAAAATTTTACTACATTTTTTCTTTGGTAAGATTGCAAATTCATTTACTGAACTAAGTTCGGAAAGGAATTTTATTAATCATAATAAAATAATCATCATTTTATGTCTTCTTATGTTAGATGGGTATCAGACTCAAAAGCTCTAATGTAAACTTGTCTGAACCCCCCCCCCCCCCAAAAAAAAAAAAGGAGGGCGAAATGACTTTAAAAAAACATGTACATAATACAAGAAAATCAAAACATTATAAGAAAAAAAGGTCTACTAAAATGGCACATCAAAACAAATTGGAAAGCAATATTTGATCCGAGAATCACACCTGTGGTGACATCATTCATGCAGAATATTTTGTATTCTTTAACATAAGTTTTGTATTTCTTTACCTTTGTTGAAGAATGTTTCTATTGGACAAGTTATATGTTTTTGTAATAGCTTATGTTTTATAGTTAATTTTTAATTCATGATACGTTAATTAAGGTGGTATGGGATACCACACGAGATTTCTCCTACAGTTGTACATATTTATTTGCCTAATTTAGTAGAATTTGAAACACCCCACCTTTCAGTATGTTAAATTTAATTTTAATAATTTTTAATTAATTTGATAAAAATATACAAAAATGACTTTTCCTCATATCATTTGTTTTTTTTTTTTTCAAAAGCTTAATATTATCGGCAAGAGTTGACTAATATAGTGTCGATATAAAACCAAAAATGACAAGGAATAAGTCTCATTATTTTTTTTTTAATTTTCAGCAAAAATAAGCATAAAAAACTGGAACTTCATTTCTTAGAAATAGACGGATAACATCCCATGATAATATACAATTAGAATTTGCCTAAATATAAGTGAAATTTAGAAATTGGAAAAATATATCAATAGAAAATATCAGATGCATTAAAAATTTTTGAATTAAAAGATCCTAATGGAAGGGATATCCTTCTTTATTTTCCACGGGTTGAAATACCCTGGGTGCTATTTAAGAAATTATAAGCATTTTTTTTAGACTTTCAAATAAATAAATAAATAAATAAATAAATAAATAAATAAATAAATAAATAAATAAATAAATAAATAATAAATAAAACAAATAGCGCTTTTGTGCAAGAACAGTTTAATGTGTTAACAATCGACTCCTTTATATAATTAGAGCAATTGCAATCAATGTTCTAAAAGTTCTTCATAAACAACAACAGAGCTCGTACCCCTGTTTTCAAAAACAGATGTTTGCCGTTATGTTATGAAGAATATCTGCATTTTTAATAATTTTTGTGTAATTTCCATCCATTTAACTGAAAATATTTTTTAAAAATAAAAATAGAAATTTAAAATTGTAAACTAAACGACAATACAACTGTGTCAATGCCCCTTAAAATATTTCACCAGTTTAATAAACTAACAGATCAACATAACAATAAAAAGCTACATGATTTTTCGCTCTAATTTCTCAAAAAAAGACATGAATTCGAAAGAAATGTTTTTTAGTAAGCGCTTATGGAATAAAATACCGGAAATTAAATCTTCCTTGAAGCGCTTCTAAAATCTATTGATACAAAGGTACGTTGAGGCGCGGAATGTTTATGAATAACACTACCATAGATATAACCTGATGTTTCAATGCAGGTAAACTACATGTACCAGGAAGAAATTTAACGCTGAGGAGAGCTGTTTCAAACAGTTGTTGGAAATGACATGGTGTAGAAATACTTGATATCCGCTCCTCAATCAGCATCGATAACTCTTAAAATTATTGTTTAATTAATTAAGTCTAAAAAAAAAAGAGCTTAAAATTGAAATCTTTTTATGCAACAATTTTCATTTCGTGCATCTCAATATGATTTAAGCTTATCTGAAGTCATAGACAATGTATTGTAAAGAGATGACATGTTCGCTCCGTAAAAGTACAGAAATGAATACATTTTTAGAGAAATCAGCTTTCCTTTAATCGAGTCTTAGATATTAATACTTATTAGCTTGATTTGAAATTAGAAGTAATCTGTGTTGTCTTCCTATGAATCTTCCAATGATAGCACAAGTTTGTTTTACAATACGTGCTTTATAACAATTGAAGTAAACTAAAAGAACTAAACTACAGTATAAGTGTAAAAAACATGCAATTTTTCTCCGAATGCCTGGATACCTATAATTTTTTAATTCTAGAATATATTTGTTGATCATTTTGCAATTAGAAAATGCATAGCTGGTGCTTTTATTCGCATTTTCTAAAAATATATTTGAGATTTGATAATTTTCCCTACATAATATGATTAACTATAATGATGAACTTTGAAAAAATATCATGGGTAAATACACATTACTTTGTAAATTTTGAGACATTTTTGTGAACATTTTCAATTACTTAACTGCTGATTTTCAGAAAATGAGGTTCGGATTTCCTTAAGGATATATGCTCCTAGGCCAGGAAGGATAACTCTTAAAATTAATATTTGATTTAAAAAAGTCTCAACATGAAGCTTGATATTGAAAACTGAACTTTCATTTTACGCATCTTAATATTATTCAAGTTCTTTAAAGTCTTAGAAAGGGTCTTGTTAAAAGTTGACATTTATAAAAGTCAAAAATAAATACAGTTTTATAGAAACAAGATTTTCTTGACTCTAGCCTTAGATACCAATGCTTATTAGCATGATATGAAATTAGAAGTGATCTGTGATGCTTTGCAATGATAGCATAAGCTTTTTACACTGTATTATATAATAATTGAAGGAAATAGAAAGCCTTGAATACAGAAAAAGAAACATGCAAATTTCTCTGAATGCCTAGATAGCTATAGTTTTTTAACCTAAAATAAATTTGTTAATTAATTTTCAAGTAGAAAATACATGGTTGATGGTTTCTGAATATATATTGGAGATTTGATACTTTTCCCTGTATATTATGAATAACTATATAAAATGATTAACTTTGAAGAAATACCGTGGGTAAATATACATTACTTTGTGAATTCAGAGATATTTTGATGAGCATTTCCATTACTTAACTGCTGACTTTATGAACCTGAGGATCGGAGTACCTTAAAAAGTACGTTAGAAACACAAGGTTATTAATATCTTTAAATGGCAACTTAAAATAAGACACCTATTAATTTCTCATCGTATGCATTTTTTGTGCACAATAAATAATATACTTTTTGAATGCAAGTAACTTTAACCTTCAGGTCGTCCATCCCAAATATTTCAGACCAGAGAGCAACATATCTGCAGTTAGTAATACAGTTGTATAGCTTCTTATTGAAATCAAACCAAAACTAAAGGATGGGTAGCAATTTGACTGATTATTCCATTTCAATAACATTTAAGGACAATGATACCATTTAGAGAATGATAAAAATTGATGTAGTCTATATCACAAAATAGTATTTCTCGAGACAATTTGATTTACAAAACATCAAAAATTTTGCTGAAAGTAACTTCCTGATAAATGCTCTAAAAATCACCAGAATATTTAAAACTTCAGGCCATTCCACAGAGGAGAAATTGATTTTTTAAATGTTGACTGCTATAGTAACCTTACTGGAACAATCAAAATGTCTCTCAAAATCAAGCTAGACTATAAGCATAAGCAATAGTGGCCTTTTAATTCGCAGTATACATTAAGCGTTATAATTATGAAAATGAGTGAATTATAATAACATAATAAACCGAATAAAGATGATCAGACTTAATAATAATAAATGACCCATATGCATTGTTCATGTTGTGGCTTCTCCAGAATTTTAAAAAACTTTATGCGTATCGCAAACAATGAATATTCAAAGTTGCTGTTTCACTCGAAAATTTTGTTTACATACTCCCTGAACAATCGATTCTTGATTTTAAATTTACACTGATCTGTATTAGTTTATTAACTTAATATTAACGATAACAAGTAGAGAATGACTGAAACATCTTTATTCTTACATCTTTTTGAACAACTGGATACACTGGATTTTCCTCAACAATTCATGTTTATTTACAGTAATTCTATATAAATTTTACGCATGGATTGATGTCCATCAGAGTACCTGTATATACATGATTCAGACATAAGGGCGTGTTCACTGGGATTTCAAACAGGAAATCAAGGTAAGAAAAATATTACCATTATCTAAGCACTCAGAAAACTCATAGATGAAGTGTAGTAATATCACATATACAAATACATTGTACATATTTATTGCGGTATTTTGTTTTACTTTGTTTTTTATTTTTGTTTCACATATCTTGTGATACATTTATTAGGATAATATGGTAGATAACTTTTTGTTTTTGGTCTTCATAATATTTTTTTGGGCTTGATTTTTCCATTTCTAGTAAAGATTTTTTTTAAAAACTTTTTTTTTTAATTTCTTGGCAAATTGAATGCGTTACATTTTGGGTATTATAGAAATTTTGCCGTCAATAAAACAGAAGTCCACGGTTACATTGAAAGTAAAGACTGTCCCAGTTTACCACCATAATCATGTTTTGTTTTATACCCCAAAGCAGATAAATAGTAAATACTTTGGATTTTAAACAAGGTTTGGTCAAGGAAGAATATTTTTCAAAACATGATTCCTAGATTTCAGGAAGTGTACAGACACAATAGCACATTGAAGGTTGCCAGGGATCTTATATGATATTACAAAAATAGCCACCACTTCAAAAAAAAAAAAAAGGATCCATGATTCATGGTTTTCAATGCTTTTGTGAGTGATATAATACTGTACTTGAAGCATATGTTCAAAATCGATTTTGAAAATCACATAGGGTCTGGAAATATTGCCACCTTCACTATACGCTTGGTAGTACTGGCTATTACAATTGACATTGTAAATTTCCGTAGAAGTTCGAGAATTTGTGTCATACAAGTTTTCATTTATCCAATCTGATTAAAACTTGTTTGGAAATGATATAACTTAAATTATTTATTACATTTTCTTTCAAGACAGCTCAATTTTTTCTATCATAAAAAATGAGATGTAAGTGCTCATGTGTCACAGATTATACAAATGAAACTTTTATAAACATTTTTCATTCATCTAAGGACACCCATCATGGAGATCAAAGTTTGGATACGAAATCTTTTATTTTGATACTCAAAATGATCTTAACTACACATGATGATATTAAATTCAAATTCGTCTACATTAAAATGCGATTAAACAGAAGGGATTCATTGTCGTTTAGATCAAAAGAGGCCACGAACTTTATGTACTAGGGATTTAACCTTAATTCTATTTTATATATCTTGAGGTTATTTTGATTTAAATATCAAAATAAAACATTCTATCCCATTCCTATGTACAAACAAATTGATTGCAGAACAGTAACAGTGTTTTCATCCAATTTATCCTCAAAGAGATACGCACCTGAGAGTATTGTAAAGTCATTTTTTCCAGCAGTATATTTTTTTAATTCCTACTATGATAAACAAGCATTCTGATAGTATTGCATTAGCAATACTAGTCCCCTACCGGCAAGTGTAATCTGGTTCCCGTTAAGAATTGAAAATGCCATAATTCCGTCAAAAATCAATGAAGCGGGACAAAATGCAAACTTGATCTATAACTAATCAAGGTAAAGTCACATACCAAAGATCAGCTTAATATCTGAAAGCGAGTAGAAGAAAATTGCGGAAAACCCCTAAAAATTGAAAAGGCCGTAATTCCGTCAAAAATTAATGAAGCGGAACGAAATGCAAACTTGATCTGTAACTCATCAAGATACACTCACATACCAAAAATCAGCTCAATATCTGCAAGCGTTTAGGAAAAAAGTGCGGAAAACCAAGTGGGACAGACTGACAGACAGACAGAGGGACAGACGGACAGACAGACAGACGGACGGACAGACTCAGAGGAAACCTATAGTCCCCTCCGGTTTCACCGATAGGGGACTAAAAATAAAACTACTAAAGAGAAATAAGGGTGACAAATGCCTTGCTTCTTTATAAGAGCAAGTTAAAATTGACCGTTTTGCACCAAGAAAAAAACTTGAAATTTTGATTAAAACTCAAAATATTATGATCACGACAATAAATTTTATGTAAACATAAACTCGATGAAAATAGTCATAGTTTTGGTCAGAAAAAAAAAATCCTAAACGTTTAAATCAGAATCGCGTGAACATTTTTCATTTAAACATAAGAAAATGTAACATGAGTGTATCTAAACTTTAGTGAAGGAGTAATGCCATTATTAAAATTTTTGCATAATTTTTCTTTGCCCAAATTTTCTGCCGGTATTTCAAATTTTATATACAAAAAAATTTCAAGTTATAAAGGTTATAATTTTAAATAAAAAAATATTGAATTTAATGTTCAAGATTTTTTGTGAATGTAAGCCTCGTACATACATATGTATATTTAATAAAACATCGGATGGTTTAATTTCAAATTCCATAAATTAAATTCAAGTCTCTACTGTTTGTCTAAAAATAGTTTTGCATAACGAATTATTAAATTTAGGAGACGTTAAAAAGGCACTGTAAGATTGAAATAGGCAAGTTTTTTGCAGCTTTAAAAAATCCTTCCACAAGAAGAAAATAGTTTCTAAGAAAACTTCTTTAAGTTAATGCATTTGACATTCTGCCTTCTAGTAATATTATGTTAGATTATATATATACAATATTTTATGAATTTAAAGATAAATATAAATCATTTATTTTGAACAATGTTTATCCTGTAAATGTGGAATCCAAATGCTTATGAGCGTACTTCCTTAATTCGCGGAACTTTTATTTTCCAGAGTATTGCGAAATATATTAAGTGTTTTCATTTCTTATTATTTAAACAGTTATATGTACATGCATATTTTTAGGTGCATTAAAAAAATAGTAATAACGAGGATGATAATAATAATAATAATTATGAATGACAATGTTATGTTTGCCGATGTTTATAGATATCTAGTTACAAGTAATATTTAGAAAGAATTTGAATAATAAACGCATTCAAAATCGATGTAGCAAAATGAACTCCTTTGAAAATCAAGGCGAATCCCTAGAAAACTTACACAATGAATCAAGTATAATATTACACCTACTTAAAACACCCGCGCTATATCTCGATTTCTTCCATAAGCTCCTAACATTAACTGTTTATTCCCTATTGACAAGAGGAGATCTTCTCGTTTTAAACCGTGTAAACATAAATGTCGAGTAAATGTAAAATGCTCCATTTTACCTCGACTGTTTTTTTAGCACTGCAAATGGCTGGGCAGAAAAAAACGTTAAAGATTGTTTATTCGATGAATAAAATAATATGAAATAAGAAATATCTCAATCCATAATAATGACCATCATTCCTTTGCTGAATTTACAGTATATTAAGAACTTTTGAATTTACCTTTGTTGTAGAATACATGTATTTGCATTGGATAGATAAAACATTAAGTACTTTTTTTTAAATTTGGTTTTAAAATGTCGAAATCATAAATTTGTTATATATATCAAGCTGCTGGAAATTTGATTAGAAATTTTTTTACTTTAAAAGAAAATAAATGTCTCTCAAGTTAAACACAAGTTTTGTTTACAGAACAAGGTCTTACGTAATGGTTGTCAGTCTTAAAACATACTGAGTCATACAATTAACTCTCAACAAATAATAAATTAAAGCTCTCAAAACATTTTATGGGATATTTCTTCGATCAATTCTTTAAAGTTCTTTTTACTGCAATAAGATAACGAGAAGTAAAAGAATATCGATTTAACATACATTTAAACATTAAGCTTTCAGAAAGTACACTTTCTAATTGCTTTGAGATACTTTTCCTTTATTAAACATATAAAATTACACTTCTGCAATGTTCCAATTGTTTGCAAAGTTTAACAAGAAGAATCGTAAGTTTATCTTTTCCTATTTTCTTTTTATTCTTAAAGATGAAATCATGGTGGACACCTTTAACAAGAAGTCATATGCTGCATGAAGCATGGCGCTTGGACACTTATACTGGTGTGTATAAGATGCAAACTTAATCAGTTTAACATGATAATAATAAATGTGATAGGACTTTAAAAAAAACAAAACTCTATCTATGGTAGTTATGTAAGATATCTAAATTCACTTATTTATTTTCATTTAATTTTAGGATTAATATGTGCCATGGTTGCTACTGCTGCTTTATCTGTTTTGTTTGAATTGCTGGGCATCATAATGTTAAGAATTGTTTACATTTGTTGGCCCGGAGGAATATCTCTCCAGTAAGCAGGGTTCTTGAATACATGCTACTTTAATAGTATCTTTTGTTAACTAATAGTGTTTACTTTCATATGATTGGTTATTAAATGATTAATAATTACAATAATAATTAATAGTATTCTTTATTAGCTAAAAGTTTATTCAATATTTTAAATAGAATCAGCAGGTGGACTTGAACATTTTGATGTTTTTCCCTTTGTAGAAATTCTAAGTGTAACCCTCCTTCTCTACAAATTAGACTAATAACGTCTATCTTCCACATCTGCAAAGTCTTAATAGGCTATATCCTGATGCTGTGTGTCATGTCGATGAATATTTGGATACTTTTGTCAATTTTGTTGGGGACGTCCGCGGGCCATCACTTTAAGCAAACAACAAGAAAAAATCAAGCGGAAGCAGACCTAAAAATAAGAGATAACTACCCTGAAATACGATCCAATAAAGAAACAGGAAGTAAACGAAGTGAACCATTGCTTAACGTGGAGGAGGAACGAACCGGATCACAATCAGAAGCAGAGTTTATGATTCACATAAAGAATAATAGTGAAACTTGAATAATATAATTACCAAGAGTTTCGCAAAGTTATAATTTATAATGCTTTTCAGGGTACACTCTGGTGGAATTTCTGAGATTCCTTAGCTGGTTCACTTTACATTGCATAAAGTGTTTCTCGAGGTTTAAAAGTCTTACTGTAGTGAAGTTTACACAAGCCTTCGGGTAAAAAACCAACAGGCAAGATCTAATTTTACGATTGTGTCTGTGGCATATTCATAAATAATTCATGTATCAAGTGAATTTATAATGCGTTTATGGTTGTATTCAACATTCGTTTTAGTTACCACAATGCTACAATTTAAAAAATGCGGAACCTATTGTAATGCTGTAGAAAGAAAGAACAAATAAGAAAATGTGATTAGGTTTTTGCAAAATTGTCATTGTTAAAATTTTTTTTTATTTTATGTTTGTAATTCAGAATCATTAAGCACTGAACACACATTTTTGTTTTAATTTGATCTGTATGATTCTTTATATTGATTTTAGATGCATTTTTATATCCTATTTTACTGTTTTCACTTTTGCTTAGAATTCCCTTCTCTTGGGTTAAAACATTTTGGTTATTACTGCTTTGTTCTCTCCTTACTATTAAAAGATATGAAATTTTCCTCAATATATATGGGAAAAATCAAAGAAAACGTAATAAACAGAAAATTCAACGTTTTTTTTTAACTGGATATGGAATTTATTTCACGAGTGGGACAGGATTTTTTGATATTTTCACTCGTGCTTTGCACTCGCTAAAATATCAAAAAATTCCTGTCCCACTTGTGAAATAAATTTCATTTCCAACATTAAAACATTTAACATCCTATATATTTAATTTGCAAGTGAAAAAATAAAATTTGGGATAAGGTTATTGGCCCCGTTTAGTTCCACAAAACCCTCTCAATGCTGATTAGGGATATACCTTTGATCCCCTACCCTTCCACACTGTTTGTTCTGGTGTCCAATGATGGCGAAAGGATAAATTCTTGAAATATGCCACCACCCAAAGCTCCACTAGATAATACTTTTACAGTCCAAATCTGACAGCAGAAAATGAGAGCCCTATGAGCCCCTGCTCTGTCCAGTTATGATTTGATGCACGCACACTTAAAAAATAAGGGGGGGGGTAATAGCCGAAAAATAAAAGCTTCTAACTAAGCAAGTGAAAAATTTGACACATTTGAGATTAGCTCATTGGCCCTGGTAAGTCCCATTGAACTCTCCAATAGCTCCTTTTAATTCTCTACCAATTTTCAGTGATCTTTTGTTCTGGAATCTAGGAATGGAGTAGAAATTATGCCTCCACTTAAAGCACCACTTTGTGGTACTCCTTCAGACCAAGTCTGACAGCAGGAAATTATAACCCAGTGGTCTCTCTACAATGCCCCAGTAATGATTAGTTTGATGTACAGTTCAAAGATAAGAGGGATACACTTATAAGAAATACTTCCGAAGATCCCTACACTTCCACAGTTTTGATTTGTTCTGGTGTCCAAAGATGGAAGAAATAAAATTCTTTGAATAGAGCGTTGCTATGGAAATTATTAAATTAAAATTATTTATAAAAAGCTGGAAAAAAAAATTGTCTCCTTGGATACATGCCATTTTTTATGTGAATTCCGGAAACTTTTATGGGTGATATTTATGAATAGCTAAGTAAACTTGACTTTGAAGACGAAAACGTAGCAACAAATTTTATATGACTACACCGTGTTACCATGGAAATCATGAAAGTTATTTTTAGAATAATATTGCAATACCTAATTACTTAATATCACATATTTTTATTGTTTTTTCTTGTGAATAATGCGTTTTTCAGCATTTTTCAGTATTTAAAATGTATTCCAAATGTACTCATGGTACCACTTACTTACAGATAAATTCTTCATAGTTTCTTTATAGTATAAATTGCATCAAGGTGTCCTGTTTTTGTGAGAATGGTTTATTTGATTATCTTAATCTTTATTAAAGATTCAAAGAAGCTGAAGATCTCAATTTTTCAAACATGTCTGACTGTTCCCATGACAACCAAGACACATAGCAACCAAATTTTATTTGATGATTCTGGTATCAAGTTGTAATAATTGGCAAAATTTCATCATAACTTTGTGGCAAAAAGTTTAAGTGATTACAGGGAACAGTTCTAAATTTTTAGAGAAAATTTTTTCTATTTTTTGTTGAGGTTGCAAAAACATTCACTAAATTAGGTTCATTAAGGAATTGATCAATTCAGAATAAAATAATCATCATTTTGTTTCTTCTAATGCTAGGCAGGTTCATCTGAAACTTAAAATATAGAAGACTATTGTCTTTAATTAAAATGATTTCTAGATGAAAAAAATGCACACACGGAAGGTATCAGACTCAAAAGCTCTAATGTAATCTCCCTCAAGAAAATGACGAGAGAGACTTACCCATAAAACAAGAAAATCAAAATTTCAAATAAAAAGAAACGCAAAAATTTACAAATCAAAACAAAACTAGCCACAAAATAACATCTGTGCCATCATCATTCATACAGTTTCTTCTGAAGTTTAATATCATATTTAACTTGTTGAAGAATGTTTCTATGGGGAAGTTAACATATTCTATGAATGGTTTTTTTTAAAGATTCATTTTTATTTTAAGATATATTTATTAAATGCAACAAGCTTGTGGAAATTTAGACGCAAACCTTTTTTAAAAAAGAAAAAAAAAGAGTCGTTTTTAATTTTCATAGACATGGTCTTAAGTAATAGTTGTCGGTGTCAATACATTCAAGAAAGTTGACGCATATTCGGTTTTAAACAAAGAAAAAAACTTCCTCTAAACATTTTAATGGATTTATCTATCATTCTATAAAGTTTATTTTCAAAGAAAAATACTTTTTAAAATTTTGTACAGCAAATCATCATTTACCAGTAGAAACTGGGAAAATACCACTTTGCAAAAGATATGGTACATTGTATTATAATGCTCGAAGTGCTCGTGGCTGGTATAACCGGTCAACAGAGGATGCTTACTCACAGATTTGTATTGCTTGTAGTTTTCTTTTAGATCGATCGATGTTCGTTATCTTCATCCTTTTCTTTATAAAGCAAATTAATTTCTCGATTGGTAGCTGCATAAAGTAGCTAGGCAGAAATTTGATTATTATACCCGCACTTTCTGAAGAAATTTCGGGAATATTTCTGTTATTTTGGTCCGTCCGTCACACTTTCTTCTTCATGCAATTTCTCTTACAATTTAAGTAGTAACCCACTAATATTTTTGAAATATAATACGTGTCCTGTAGATGTGCAATAAGGTTTCAGAGTTTTCATTTTCACTCTTGGGGTCCAATGACGGTCGAAAAACGATTTTTCCCTCCACAGAAACCTGGTTCACAGTATTCCTCTTACATTCAATACAGTAGCCATATAATCTTTTACAGGGTGATTGACAGTGTTCTGTAGTTATGCAATAAGGTTTTGGAATTTTCATTTTCACCCTGGGGGCAACATGGGGGTAAAAACTCCGATGTTTTTCATGTTTAGTGAATTAGAGAAACTTTTATTTTCGTGAATATAGTGAAAATTTACGATGCAACTTAATTTCCTAATATTCAGTATAAAATACATCTTATGTAAACTTATATTATGAACTAAACATCTTATAACTATGGATGATACGTTTGACTGATGCTTATTAAAAAAAAATTTAAAACGGGATGTAAAAATGGGTTGGTCATGTGATTAAATCCCACAAGGGCTTCTGGTAGAGTTGATCACGTATTAACATATTAATATCCCAATAAATGTTTAAAATTGATAACCTATTACTTTTATTTATATTCGAGACTGATTTATTACAAATATTTGCGTACTATAGTTTTAAACCCACCAAATGATTTATTTTTCAAAAATCAACGTGAGGGATCGAATGTTCCGATCACGTTAATCACTTTTAAAGTCACTGTGAAATTACACCTAATTACAACCTGATTTTATAAAAATTTAAGTACGCATTGTTCACAGAGAGTTATATTTCAGTGAAACATTTGCAAATCTAAATACGTGTATATATCAAGTTACAAGTTAGAGATAATTTGATTAGAATACACATTCTAGGTCGATGTTTCAAAATCAAGGCAAATCCTTGAATATTTTATACAATGGATCATATATAATATTACGCTTTCTTAAAACACCCGGTTTATATCCCAATTTCTTCCATAAACTCCGAATTTACATTTTTATTTTTAATTACTTTTGTCAAGAGGAGAAATTGTATTGAATGCTTCAGCTTACCACACAACTTTACTTTTAACACTGCAAGTGGCTTGGCAGAAAAAAAAGAGTTTGTTTATTTAAACATGAAAAGAAGGCCAAAAAGTATTACTTTTCTTCGGTAAGGCCGCAAATTCATTGACTTTAGGGTCCCATGAGAATCATATCAATTCATAATAAAGATAAAGATCTTAATTAATTCCTTTCTGAAGAGTACTGTATGTTAGGAAGTTTCGCATTCTTTTAAATTTAAGATGTAGAATGTAGAATTATATAATATATTAGAGATTTTTTTGCAATTCGGTTTAAAAATTTCGAAATATATCAGGTTTTTGAAAATTTCGTCAGAAATCCTTTTTTAAAGGAAATAAAAGTCTCTTTAAACAAGTTTTGTGTACGGAACAAGGTCTTACGTAATGGTTGTTACTCTCAAAACATACAAGAGGGTTGTCATACAATTAATTCCATAAAATGATAAATTAATGCTCTCAAAACATTTTAAGGGATTTCTTTCAATTCTGTAAAGTTCTTTTTCCTGCAATAGGAAAATGAGAAAAAAGATTTTCGATTAATGACATCCAATTAAACATTGAGCTTTCAGAAAGTTCTTGTTGCTTTGAGAAACCTTTCCTTTCTCAAATAAATAAAATTACATTTGTGCAACATTCCAAATGTTTGCAATTTTTTTTACAAGAGGAATCGTTAGTTTATATTTTCTTGTTTCCCCATGTGCAATCACAACAGTGGTTGTGAACACATTATGGTTTTAAAGTACTGATGTGAACAATATCTATCTGCTGTGCAGTAGTTATCTACAAAGAATGTTTAATTTAAGTGGATTATATACAGAGTATAACCACATTTGCACCACACAGTTAATTTTATGATATTATGATAAAATACATGTACACATATAACATAGGAATCATTTCATAATTAATAAAATACTATAAAATAAACTTATTATAAAGTTTATCTTTGTGTTTTAACATTTTTGCTTTATAAACTTTGAATTTCAAAAGATGCAAATTTTATATCAAGGTATCTCATACACAATTATGTTTTTATATTACGATAAGAATTAATCCTAAATAATGAACATTTTTCCAGAAGATGAATGTACTTCCAATCATTCGCTGTATAGAAAACAATTTAATAAAAACATAATGTTCAGCTATTGGAAATAATAAACAAGGTTTTAATGGACATTTACATCATCTCTATGATATACCCAGATATTCAACCAAACAGGCGTGGTTATTACAGCAAAATATCTCCCCATTTGTAAAAGTTGTCTTTTCAAAGTCACAGTCCACTGTCTGAAAAGGATAAACTGTTTATTATTTTCTTTATAGTTAATAGACAATAGCTTTACAAAAAGAAAGAAGAATATTAATTACATCCGAAAAAAAAAATGAATTGTTAATGAAAATACATCCGCCTCCAAGAGTTTGTTATAAGTGTATACTTAAACACTTGACCATCAAAATATTAACAGTTTTTAAGCAAGCAGATTTTCAAAATGCCAGTACGATTGGCATATCATACCGACCCACCTTGGAACAATGTACTGTGAATTTTGCATTCGAATACTGCCTTATCATGCAGGTCTCCGTTATGTCACATGTATTGTTCCATGTGCAATTTAAACTTTCATCACAGGTTGGACAATCGGGACCAACTGTAAGTTGAAATTAATTTAATATCAAAATTTAAATGTATCATGCATTCAAGCATAGACATATAAAGGCAAACATACATGATATTCTCACATTGTCATCATAACTATAAAGATATTTACAGTAAAAAAGATAATTTTAGTTTTAAAAACTAAATTACACTAAATTAAATCTATACATTCTCATATGTTGTGATGTACATATTTGGTGTATCTTGATGTTAAACAAAATTTGAACCTCCATTTATTGAGACAAATATTGTGAAGTAAAGATAATGTATACCTGGACATGGAGTAACATTGCAAGCTGATATCTCATTATGCGCACCAGTGCACGGTTTCCCGTTGACTGGTGCAGGTTTGTCACAATGGCGGATACGTTGTCGAGCGCTGAAATTTCCACAGGTGTCAGTGCAAGAGGACCATGCTCCCCAGCTTGACCAACTTCCATCAACAACTGTGAGGTTTTATTCAAAATAAGTATGAATTTGTGGTAAAAAGAGTCACTTTCTTTAATTTAATCAATTTCGTATTTTTATTATGTTCTTTCTGGTCAACTCCTGGATTTATTTTTCTCTCCCAAAGCATTTGTATTCAAAGTTACGACTGACCATATCCATACCTTATTATTACTCTCTTTTATTTAAAAATCACAATTTTATCAAACTACTGTGTGTGCTTTTAGTTAACAATTCATTAAATGAATTCATTTCAAAATATTGACAAAAAAGACAGACTTTTGTCAGGTAATTGTTTACCATTACAAGTGCCTGTACAAGTACTCGATTCAGTCTCGTTTCCAGGACATTGACTTCCTCCATATTTTGGCACTGGATTGGAACAATGTCGTCTGCGTATCTCAATACCTGTTCCACAAGTTACACTGCATGTAGTCCAGGCCTCCCAGTTGCTCCAGCCACCGTCAACTAAGGAGAAATTAAAGAATTCTTACAAGAAATTAAACGTCAATAGATAAAAATAATAATATATATGGAATTTATTTTTAAAGTAGTCTTTCAAATTTCTAATATAATATTTCTGCATTGAAATACAAGTTCATAATTATTTTGCAAAGACCACCCGCACGCGCCTTCTCTTGTCTTAATGGACGTTAGCTTCATGCAAATCTGCTATTTTCTTTCACGACTTGACAAATCGCATCATGTCAGATTATGTCTACAAATTACACATAGCGCATAAATACATGTAAATTGTAATAAAACATGAAAACTTGCAATCTACCAATTGAGCTTTAAATGTTTGTATCTAATTACATTTAATTACAGAGTAGGAATTTTGAACCCTTTGATTTTCCATATCTCCTCCAGTATTGAGTATTTTTGTTTTTAATTATGTAATTGTTTTAATCTGAAAAGGACAGAGTACAAGAGAGAATAATTTGTAGCAAGGGCCATTTGTTACAAACACATCCACGTGATCTCATTCTTTTTCGGCACGAACTCGAACAAATTAAAATGACCACCTACCATTATAACCAAATTGACCATCCGCAGTCAATGTCACAAAAAGCACATGTTAACACCTATTCAAGCCATGCAATACAATTTCATCATTACATTTTTCCTTCAAAGAAGATGTCTTTAAATTAAAGAAGTTGGCACTCACTAGGGCAATGATCATGATGACAGAGAGTTCTCTCCTCATGAAATCCATGACATGGAGATCCTGATCCAGATGGCGCTGGGTTTGTACATGTGCGATGTCTTTGTTTAGTGCCGGTATCACATGTGACAGTGCAGTGACCCCATGCACTCCAACTGGCCCATCCACCATTTACTGCAAAAATTCTTACATCAGTTTTCTTAAAATTTTACAGAATAAAACTTGGCTTACGGTACCATGAAAAAACTAATGTGGAAAAAAATTTCTGCCGTTTGCGCAACTATCTCATTCTCTGTTAATTGTCAGTTTCACTTTTTTAAACCATAAATTCACAATGATAATTGCTTACTGCCAATCTCACATGTCACAACACAGTGACTACAGGCACTTTCTTAAATTCACAATTTTGACAGAAAAACTGTGTCGTGGGCTATCCTGTGTGGAATATTAGCCTCCAAATAACTTGGACTCGTATTTAATTGCTCATTTCTACCAGTAATTTTAAACTTGTACTAATAATGGGCCTTTACTGGTAAGAAAACAACACATAATCGGGTTCTACGCCATTTCAATAACAATTTATTGCTGCCAATGTGTCTTCGTGACAAATATATAACTCAAAACGTGCATTTAACATGTTTTTCTACAAGAGATCTTGATCTTACCCTTGTGACCCATGAATCAGAAAAAACCAAGCCTTTGAAGTCACGGTTAAGCATCCACTGCTGCACTAGTACTATTACAAAGTTGTTAGGTTCACATGATTTATATGGAAGTATTCAAAATATTTGCTTTGTACATCTTATTGTGATAATCCTACAGAAGGTTAAAGAAAGGGGGAGTTTCGATAAGGCCGCTTATCGGCCCACTTATTTTCATAAAAATAAATTTCGTTTTATTTTTTGAAAATTGGTTTAGAATTCAAGATATATATGTTAATTTTTGTTATTTATATTTCAAGAGTTTATATGAGATGAATTCACGCCGTAGTTGGCACATTCTTAGATGTACCCTCAAATGCTTTAACATTAGGCTAATGGGAAAATATAAGGGGGTGGCATATATTATTCGATGGTTAGAATATGAAGTGCATGAGGGACACTCACCTAGTTTTGTTCAGTAATTAGATATACTCTGCACACTTATATCTTAAAATATGATGAGTGTCGTGTGTGCACTTCATATCCAAAAATTGAAAATTGTCTAAAATTTGCATATCTAAAATTAGAAGCTCCTGGTTACTTGATCTTACGCCGTGTTAAAATACAAAGCCAAAAGTAGCATATTTTTTCTAAACCAAAGAGAACTCTAGAAAATATTAACATTAGAAAACATAATCGTATCCTATAGTTATTTCCATACTTATTTCGTCGCCCGCGTATAACGTTAACGTCACATATTTAGCTCACCTACACGAAGTTGGGGAGCTTTTGTAATACCATCGTTATAGGCGTTCCAGGTTATTAAAAGTTTTTTATCAATTTTTTCATATCATCAGAGTCGCCTGATCCAGTGTGTTTTCTTGTCATCTGTCGTGTTTCAGATGCTGCATTTTCAGTTAAAGAATGTCCAGGTTAATGTTTTTAAAGCATGCAGGTTAATGTTTATGGAGCAGTGCAGCTATAAGCACTTGTTGAGAAGACGTGCTTCATGATGCATCTTTGGATGCACACTGTCAGACTTGCTTCAGATGCTAGATCTGACTTACATTTTCTTGATGAATGCTCAGGGTATATATTTTGGAGCATGTCTTATTTTCATGTAATTATAATCCCTATCTTGAAGAAATATGCACCGATGATGCATTTAGGGTTACACATTACCAGAACTGTAACAGATGCCGAATCTTACATTTTTCCCGAATGACTGACTGAACTAAAGAGAAGTTTGAGGATTAGTCCATTCATTAACGTTCTTTATCAAGGATATGGTTATAGCCATTCCTTTGAATAGAAACTCTCTTCGCTTAAATCTGTTAGAGAATTAACATATATTTCCGTGTGGTCTACATGTATGGAACGTAGATTACTTTTAAGACTGGATGTTGATTTGTACGTTTCTGCAGGATATGATTTAACTCATACATTTGGTATTTACAAATGTATTTTAAATTGCGGCTATGGTCTAGCAAATCAAATAGTGACTAAAGTTGGTGAAACAACATAAGCATCAAAAGGAAGTTGGGAAGCGCAAGGAATTACATGTAGGTCCTCGCTTGCCTGAATTGTCTCATTTTTGCTGAAAACATAATGCACCTCTTTATGTGCGTAAATACTTTTAAGTTTAAGAATGAATAGAAGACATGCACTCAATGTATTTTAGTTTTTTTTATCATTTGGCTATTTATTCACGCATTCTGTAAGCACTGCATTAGCAATAATAGTCCACTATCGGCACACCAAGTATAACCTGGTTTCCATTAAAAATTGAAAATATCCTATTTGAAAAATCATTGAAGCGGAAGAAAATGCCAACTTGATCTATAACTCATATACCAAAACAAAAATTAGCTGAATATATGCGATTTTTATTATTTAGAAAAAACAAAACAAAACGAAAAACACCGAACCCCCCTTCTTTTAAATTTGTAATGTTCCGTCAAAAATCATTGAAGCAGAATTTAACGAAATTCAAACTTGAATTTCAAACTCTGTTTCTCATCAGGATACACTATAAATACCAAAGCCAGCTCAATATCTGCAAGCGTTAAGAGAAAAGTGCGAAAAACTAAGTGAAACAGACTGACAGATAGACAGAGGGACGGACGGACAAGGGACAGACGATGAGGAAACCTATAGACCCCTCCGGCTTCATCGGTATGGGACTAATAATTACTATCTTGATAAATATTTTGACTGGTAGTAATACGCTTGGTATTATTAAATACAATGTACATTGCAGTATGATTCTTTTAAATATACTTTAAAAATATAAATAGCTGCATTTTTTAATCGTACCGAATTCCGAAATCTGTTAATTTCAAGATTTTTTTTAAAATTCAATTTAATGATATTACGGTACATTTTATTAATACTATTATTAGCGCAATAACTTTAGTTGTAAAAAATGTGTTGCAAACAGTGTCGAAAACCTGTCAATGACAGTTTACGTTTATCTATCTCTTGTCTATATATCTTTACATTTGCTTTTCTACGTACGGGAAAATGTTATATATTGATTATTAAGTCTAAGTATAAACTGTCGATTAATTCATTTTTTGAAAATTCCTGTCTTTATTATTCATATACGTTTTATATGTTACATTCATCCTCTTCGAAAGAAGAGTTACACTTGAAACACCAGAAAAATCTTGCACCTTAAAACGCATTCAAATAAAATAAATATCATTAATTTTCTGTAAAGAAAAATATTGAAATTGGTTATTTGATGCCTTTATTCACATTTGTAATATTTCACTTATGATTTTGACGTTGAATAAACTCCATTACCCCCTCTAAATATGACGCCTCCAAAAATCTAGGGAAGAGGGTATACTTAAATTTTTAATTATCAAGTGACCAGAAAATGTGCGGTAAAATTTTTTTTCATATTTTTAGGAAGATAACACTTTTATCTACAACATATCACAATTTCATTATATTTCTTGAGGGGCCGAAAAACAGCCTTATCGAAACTCCCCCTTTAAAAATGTTGAAGAACTACGCACACTAACTCTTGATTCCCACCTATATTTTACACCCATTTAACTCAATATTTATGGAATTTGGGCCATTAAAACTTAATTGAATGCAAAGAAGAGTTCATTAGTATTTGATTCATAATTTTAAAACCAGTGTCAAAGGGTTATTGCTTTTTTTACAACTGTTTTAATAAGGGGGAAAATTTTTATCCATTGAAACCAGGCTTTAAAGCATCACCAGATTTTCAAATATGCATGAAAATGGATTGATGACACTTAAATCTTTCCGTATGTTTAACGTACGTAAAATTCAAATCATTAGATTGGTAAAGTATATTTTTTGTAATCTCATTTGAAAATAGTAATAAAATGACCATTTTTGCTGTTTTTTTGGTCTGTAAACATATCCCCCCCCTTTGAAACAAAAAAAGCTTTGGTATGAAATTGTTTGTTTGTTTGTATGTAGTTTAACGTCCCTCTCGAGAATTTTTCCCTCATATGGAGACGCCACCACTCGCCGGTGGAGAGCTGCAAATCTTGTCTTATACTCGGCACTTACGGCCATTGAGTAGTGAGGGATCTTTTTCGTGCCAGCACCTACTGCGACACGGGACCTCGGTTTATACGGTCTCATCCGAATGACCGGTCTCCACGTCCCACAGTGGGATTCGAACCCGCGACGTAAGGATCAACTCCTTACTCCGCGACTCTAGAGCAGACGCTCTAACCACTACGCCACGCGAAATCGTAAGATAACAATTAATGATGCTTGTAAAAAGAAATTTTTGTTTCACGGGAGAAGGGATTTTTAAAAATATTTTCCGTTGATTGCTTTAGTGAAAACGCAAGTTTTACCAAAATTAAAGAATTATCCCTCTTCATTTTCCGAAATAAGTTATATTTTATGAAAATACACATAAATATCTCTATAAATTTGAAAAACTATTCAAATATGATAACTTTTGAAAATTGACTTGGAGGTAGGCGGCAAAACAATACTATCATTCGCAGTTCCTACAGAGTTGACACTAACCAGGACAATGACTAAGATGACAGTGAGTTGTCTCCTCATGGGATCCATGACACGGAGATCCTGATGCAGATGGCGCTGGGTTTGTACAAGTGCGATGTCTTTGTATTCTGCCAATCCCACATGTGACAGGGCAGTGACTCCATGCGCTCCATCTAGCCCATCCACCATTTACTGGAAAATATTCTTGTTTCAGTTTCCATATTCAATATAAAGGATAAAACTGGACTTACTGTTATAAAAAAAAATTATGAACTAAATGTTTATGGATGGTCAATGGAGGGTTAGGGAGATAAAAACTTCTGATCACTTGTCCTTCGTTTATTTCCTGTTTATTGTCAGTTATAATTTTTTGATTCTAAAATCACAATGTTATGATAATCATAAGTAATGTAAGATTATGTAAGAATATTGCATGTAAATACAACTTCTGCCGTAGACTTTCTTCAAATCACTCTGGATCGTGTCATGACAAAATACTCATGAACTCTCTTGTGTGGAAAATGAGCCTCCAAATACTGCTGCAAAGGTATTACTTGGATTCAATTTAGTTGCTTATCCCCAACAGTAGCTTTAAACTCATCCTATGGGACCTTAAGGTCAATCACTCAGCACATGTTTCAGGTTGCACGCAATTTCTAAGACGTCTATTTTTTAAGTGTCTGCGTGACAAATTTATCCCCTTAATTACATTTTTGCCAGGAATCTTGACCGTCCCCATTTATAACTTATTAATGAGAACAAACTCAGTCTCTGGTCTTGTTCTTTGTCATATCATAAGCATCTTATATTTTTTCTGTTGCTAAGTTATGCGCCGTACATTGATTGCACGAAAAGAGTATTTGCTTTGTAAATTTGCTAGCTAAAATCCTACTAGACAGAATTAATAAGAAAGATATGTCTGATGTGGAAGAACCATCAAGCTCCCACCATATGTACTTGCCAATAAAATCAATTCAAAAGTTGACACTTACCAGGACAAGGACTAAGATGACACATAGTTCTCTCCTGATCTGATCCAGGGCAGTGAGATCCTGATCCAGATGGCGCTGGATTTGTGCATGTGCGATGTCTTTGTTTACTGCCAGTTCCACACGTGACAGTGCAGTGATTCCATGTGCTCCATTCAGCCCATCCACCATCTACAGAAAAAAATGATTTCTTACGGCAGTTTTAGATTTGAAATCAATAAGATAAAACTTTACCTACGGTTATCAGGGAAAACCCCTTCAAAATTAAACATTTATGGCAGAGGTGAAAACTTGACATTAAATGTTGCACGAAAATATATGCTCTGAATTTGCTTGTTAATGTTACACTCGGAACTTAACCATGATGTGCTGAGATGAATAAATATGGAGATAACGAACAGTATTCAAGGTTAAAAGTTCATTCAAACAATACAAATCAGGAGCAGAGCAAACACGGACCTCTAAAACATCAGAGGTGGGATCAGGTGCCATGGAGGAATGAGCATCCCCTGCTGACCGGTCACACCCGCCATGTGCTCCTTCTCATGATCGGGAAAAACGGAAAAATCCGTCGACAATTCGGTGTATAAATAATGACCTAACAATTAGTATGAAAAACGTCAGTCAGCAATTGACTTAATGATAGATTGTATTTGCTGACAAGGTCATTGTATCAACCATATACTTGCAAAATAATGATTTTAACGAGACTGTTATTTATGTTTCATCAACTTGTTTGTAAATAGCTTGCTTCGTTTTAGAAATTGTTTGTATAGAGCATGCTCTTGCGTATCGAATCAACTGGGAGACATAAACACCATATGCAGGTGATAAGGGTATATTGCTATATAAGAAAGGGGAGTTGACGATTAAAAAGTTGAAGTCATCACGTTTATCATAAAGCTTAGTTGTTAGATTACCTTTAATGCCTTTTCTTGTAAGATATCTAAATATGAAACAGATGTGTCAGACTCTGTGGCATCTTTTATTTCAAGTTCACTGAGATATATCGAGTCGGCATATGAATGGAAGTAACTATTATTAATTGATAATTCGTCGTCGATATATCTAAATGTGGAGTTGAAGGCCACAGCAGGTGTTTTCTTCTTCTCATGTATAAGATTTTGAATAAATTCTGCGTTATGTGAATACAAAAATAGGTCTGCTAATAAAGGGGCGCAATGAGAATTCTGACAGATTGTTGGAAGACTAAAAACTACATAGATATTGCCAATCAGAAACGCAAGCGTCTTTTTAATGTCAACTTCAGAGTACTTGTGTGTACAATAAGAATGTTTTTAACAAAAGAAAGTTTCAAATTACCAATGACAAGGTATGTAAATTTACGAGATCCTTTTTTATTGAAAATACAGCTGCCAATGATGTCAAAAAGCCTGGACTTTAATTTGTCGTGGTGGATGGTTGTATAAACTGTTGAAAATTTATACGTTTTAAATGCTATTGATTTTGGTAAAATTTTGTGATTCCAAATTTTCTAATGGAATTTTTAAGTGTCCAATTTGATTTACACCACCTCTCAAATATATTGTTTTACAGTGCTCCTGAAGTTTCTCTTTCCCTGTTGTTAATATTTTAGTGAGGACTACAGAAAGGCTTGATAGAACATTTATTGAACCCGCTATGTATATTTGTAAGGATTTTTATGAAGTTTAGGAATTCGGTATATAGGTATGGTAATTCAAATTAATTCTGATTGTTGGGAATATTAAAAGTGACATATGATTTTGAAGAATCTCAACCCTAGAAAGGGAACTACATGTATGGGTACCGGTATAAGTTGGATTACCACCTGCAGAATTAAAACCCAGTTCCTTTAAAATACAATAAAAATAATGAGCCTTACAAACAAAGACAATGTTGTTACCTGCTTTGTCAGGTGGTGGGACCAGTACAAACTGATCGTGTAATCTATCTTTTTTCACATAATAATTGAACACAGAAAGATAGATAGTATTCATATTGCCCCTCAATCGCTTAATGGATTTTATCATCCATCTGAAGCATTAAATCCATTCCAGCCAAATACGTTAAAGGATCAGAGCTATTAAATCCATTCCAGCCAAATACGTTAAAGGATCAGAGCTATGCATATGAGGGAGATAGTCCTTAGTTTTGAAATAAATTTCTTAATTTCACCACAGCAATTAAATATAATATATTATATCCATATTTTAAAGCTAGTACCGAATGATTCTGTAGAGACTCTCGGGAACTATCAGTCCACCATCAGAGCCCTCGACCCAGGGGTCATAATGTAAATCTTATACGGTACCAATTTGATGCACCAGATTCGCATTTCGACAAATTTTGTCTCTTCAGTGATGCTCATGCCGAAAGGCTGGAAATCATTTTAAATATATAAATATTTAAATAAAAAACTTTGAAGGAAAGAAGGGTGCCAAGGCGGTGATACAGTATAGTTTACTAGAGTACATGCTATAATTCTTAACTTCAATTTGATATCTTGATTCACTTTGATACTTCGATACTTTGATCCACTATGAAACCTTATTGTAGATTTTTTTTAGATTTAGAACTTGAGTAGCTTTTCATTATCAATGATTTAAATTAGGGATGTCAAATCGGTTAATTTTTGATAATCGGTTACTCGGACTTTCTTCCGATCGAGTACCCGGGTACTCGGTAAAAATGAAAATACAAGCGTGTTAATTTTCTTGTGCCCAGTTAAGCTCTGTTACACCCCAAAGCTGTTTTTATCACGTTTATAACTGTATATAAACAACTAAGTCAAAGGGAACTGATTTTTTGGTACTAAATTTATCAATCAAATAAACACAAAAGACACAATTAATACATCAAAAATTACAATTGGTTTACAGTTCTTGTTAGGATCTATTCCATCAACGCAGGACAAAGGAGGACAATCTGTTACGCGGGTTTGTAATGATTAGACTATAGCGAAAGGGAAGGAACGGACGTTGTTGGGATTGCTAGTCTAATATTATTCCATATGTTGATTGTTTCTCTCGAATACACTAAACTTACCACGTAAACAGACTTTCAACATTTTAATCTTGAGTTATTTCTAAATGTTTCTTGATGTTTGAAGTGGGTGGCGGCATTTCTATGCATGTCCGATTTCGCCGCCGTATATTAATTAAATAATTTAAAAACGATTTGAAGATAAAAGACCATGAAACAATCATTAAAGACATCCAAAAATTAAGGACCACAATAGGTGAGAACAGCTGTGTACCAGGTGATTGGTCACTAATTACTGTATATACACAGCCACAGGCGAAAACAGGTGTAGAAGACGACACGCTAATTACCGTATGCATACTTAGGTTATTTTGTAGTAAGTTTTTGATAAAAAAATATGTACTTTGAAATAAGAAAAAATACACTACAGAGTAACTGAATACCATTTTTAGTATTCGATACTCGGACGTTCGATCGAGTACCCGGTTAACCGGGTACTCGTTGACATCCCTATTTAAATCTTAATGCGTGACTTCATCATTATTTTTTTTCCTTCTAGTAACAAAAATATGCATTTTAAAATGGAATATAATGCAATTAAGGATATGCAACACACCCACGCCTAAAAAATTTCTGTCATTTAATTTTCGCTATTTTTGTATATTTCATGCTTGACTATATATACAATGTGTATGCATTTTGGACAAAATCGTTCGAGTCGTTTTTGGACAGGAATTTCCAAAAGTAAACCACTTTGGCTGTTCACGGGGAGAAGAAATTTTCAACCGCCTAAATATTTTAATGAATATAATTTTTAAAACAAATCATGCAACCAAAAATGTTGGTCTCAGCCAATTTCCACAAGGTGTCATGTATGGTCAATCGATATTTTCGATATGAAGTATTAAATTTTCAGTTATAATTATAAATAAAATTACGACATTTGTGTCGAAGTGGAAGGACATTTTCTGTTGAGTCATTTTTTGATTGAAATAAATAATATACATAAGTTACGTATCATACTTACACTAAGGATCAATAACACGACGTTCTCCTTCGCTGAAGCTTTGCAAAAACTTTGCCTCTGTCACATAATTAATGTCATTGGGAAGTAAAGACTATAAACTTACCCACTCCTTTCCGGCATTCACAGTAATGGTTGATGCAGACCTTTACCTCGCCATGGTGGTGACAGCCGTGATGACAATCAGTGTTTACGAAACAGTCTACAGAATGTAAATTATTAGAATATTAACCAAAAAAAAAAAAAAAAAAAAAAATATGAATTTTAATTTAATTTTCAAATAGAGGATAACAATATATGTTTTACTTTATTATAAATATCAGACTCAGATAAAAATTTAAAAGAATTGTGTAGTTCTATTTTTAGTAACTTTATGTTTTTTCTTGACGAAATTCTACAAAGAGCTAATAAAAACCTTGTAAAATGGTACTGGTCTGAAGCATGACCACTTAGCTTACAAAATGAGCTTATTACTGTTTGAAATTGATATTGTCCGTCCTCTTTGATCTCTAAACTTTATTTATGGTATTTTAGGAACCTTCGAAAATTCTGGTTAATTATGTTCAACTATCTCTGGGAGGGAGTATATAGTTACATTACATTCAAATGTCGAAAAAAAGTTAATGAAAGCATTTACATTGCATATTTTACGGTTTACATGTAGACAGAATTATCGTTAACGAGTATAAAACGATTGGAATATTTTTATATAATTCTAAAGGAGACCTTAAAGAATCACTATCTAGTTTGTTAGGCATGCCAGGGCATCAACGACAGTTGGAAACATGGGATAATTTATGCATAGCAGGCTTCGCAAATTATCCCTCGTTTACAGCTGTCGTTGATGCCCTTGCATACACAACAAACTAGACCTTGATTCCTTTTACATGTATTACATTCAAACGTGAAATTAAACTATAAATATAAATAAAAAAAATGATATCTAATAGATTTTTTAAAAAAAATTTAAAGAAAATTTAATATGTTCACAAAACTACCTTTGTGAGTAAAGAATGCTCTTAAGAAACATATTCCAAAAATAAATCTACAGAATAAAGCCAAAGCAAGTATTTCACAGCTCTGCTTCAACTTTCACGGATATTTTGAACAAATTGAGGGTAAAAAATCTAAATTCTTCTACAATATCTTGTTACCCAAAACACAAAAAAACCTTAAATGGAAAGATTTTGGTCTGAGCTACTCTGTATTGACGACTTCCACTTATGGGAAAATATCTACCAGGAAAAAGTCAAAGAAATATTTGATAAGAATGTGTCAGAGTTTAACTTTAAATTGATGCATAACTTACTGAGTTGTTACAAGTATGTAAGTAAATGGAAAAAAGACTTAGATAAAAACTGTTCGATTTGTAATGCAGAAGAAGACATGAAGCACCTTATTTTTGATTGCCGTGTAGTAAAACCTATTTGGAGTAAAATATCATTGTTTCTAAATATAGATGTGTCATGGAAAGTTATTGTCATTGGTTTTCCAGCATATTGTAACAAAAGTACCTCTATTTTAATATATTGTCTTTCATTGCCTACAAAATATATAAATATAAAATGAAATGCAGACTTTTAGATGAGAGTGTTACTAATTATAATGAGAGTTTAATTTGTTTCTTAAAAAATGCACTCACTCAGTTTTATTTCACAACAAAATTAGCAGAAAGTATTGCATGTGATTTCAAAATCTTCAAAGAGTTGTCTGAAAAATTGTGATATTTTTTATCTATCCAAAGGTGGCCTGGCCTTTGGAGTATACAATCGTAGGGGGGAATTGTGGACTCTATGCGTTGTGGCTTATTGCCCCTTACGACTATCTCTTGTGAAATTGCTATAGTTTTTCTTTTCTTATATATAACGCTAAATATTTATGAATATTCTTTAAAGAAATGTGCTATTATCTATACACATAGTTGTGTATTTTTCCTATCGTTTTATCTTATTGAAGTGCATTTTAACACATATTTATTAATTTTGATATGATATAAAATTCTCAAAATATATGTACACTTAGTTATATCATATATCAAATTTTTCCTATCGTTTTATCTTATTGAAGTGCATTTTAATACATATTTATTAATTTTGATATGATATAAAATTCTCAAAATATATGTACACTTAGTTATATCATGTATCAAATTTTTCTATCTGATCCAGGGAGCTCCTGGCACCCCAGGAGATGATATATTTGTGAGGGCCTTTGAGGAGGCATTACCTTTACCTTTTTTTAAAAAAGATTATTGCAATAAAGAATTGAAAAAAAAATTTAAAATGCACGAGGCATTCCATGATCATTTTCATAGTACCCGCCCACTGACGTAAGACACAAAGATAGCCGCGAGAAATTGACATGCATTTTAGGCACTCGACCTTTCACTTGGCGAAATTAACATTCAGTTGAAACTATCTAGAAATCAACACACCTTACTTTCAGAGAGTTATTAGAGAGAAAACAGTTGGAAATGTAAATATACACTAAACTATTTCACTGAAAATAAAATAAAAAATTTAAAACCCCAGAAATCTATTAGATTTATAAGGAAAAAACAGATCTATCTTGACCACTAAAGGGATAAAGCTCTAAAGATTTTACAAAATTGCGTCTAAGTGGAACATTGTTTTTTCTTTTCCCAGAAAGAATGTTATAGTACACTATAACCAGGACATCTCTTTGAAACAGGAAAGATTAAATAGTGTCTAGCACCCACACCTATCCCCCCCCCCCCAAATAAATTTATGATTCACTTTGGATGTTTTTAATTGTCAAAAATACCAAATTGCTGGAAACACAAAATATTTAAAATTATTTTTTGCTAGAGTATTCATTTATTAGCTAATTATAGAAAAAAACTCACCTCCGCATTCACAGTGCCCGTGGTGTGAACAGAATGGGTGTTCTGATCTGCTATGGCAATGGTGGGAAACACAGTTGCTATCGGTAGTACATGCAGTTCTGGGTAATCTTCTTACTTTAAATTTACACGTCAGTAAATTTCATGCGAATGCTTTTAATAAATTGGGGACAGTAAAATGTTATCCATCATACAATTATTTTCTAATTTGACAATATACGAAACAATTAATTTTGGAAATCCATAATATAAGGAATAAATGCACGTTATTTAGTATGATGTCAGATTAGCTTAATTTTTAATATTTAAAGAAATGAAGTTAAAAAAATTTAAAAATTAGACATTGAAAAATAAAAAAATCATATCTATAATTCTAATATTGAAAAAAATACTAATATCGTATGTGTAATATTTAAAAAGAAATAAGAAATATTTTGATTTATCAATAATGTCATGACTATAGATTATGAAAAATAAACGAAAAAGAATGGCCTAAAGACCCGAATTTAATGTAGTACTTACATATTGAATGTTGGATGTAATGTTGTCCTACATTCTGGCAGTCTCCCATGGTTTCTAAACCTAACATTAATATCAGTTTCATATGTATGTATATGTATTGTAATTAAAGTATTGAATTTTAAAAACATTAATTTACTTCACACTTACAAAGAATGGAAAATGCATATAAAGTCCAATGTCGGACCATTTTCATGGCAATGCCAGTCCTTGCACTATTACACTTAGATCTGATGTGTTATCTTTGAATGCACCGAATATAAAAACAAGACGATTTACAAGGCCTAGTTTGTAAAAATAAATCTGCAATATCTAATGTGTTTAATATGTGTGCGATTATGGTTATGATTTGTAAACTTATTTCTCTCACAAAGGGATTCTTTCTTGGTTACAGTTTACTTTCGTTTACGTACGTAATGGTCGAAGAAATTCTTTTTGTTTTCTGTAATTGTTCTATTCATGTTTGAAAATAGTTTATCCTCACCCATCTGAAAATTTGACCAATTTGAAAGGTGAATAAAAATGGATGTAATATTATGAATGTTCGAGTTTTGGTACTCTATAGAGTATCGGGGGGGGGGGGGGGATCAAAGCAATGAATTTAAAGCTTGTTAAAAGATTAAAAACAGTCAATAAAAGAAAAATGAAGATTTTGTAGCCAACATAAGTAGATAAATCTGATGAGAAAGAGATCCTCATGGTTCCCTAAATTGGTATCTTTTATTTTAATCATAAAAAATTAACCGCCAATGTTCTTGTTTTGGGACTATTATTTATAATTGACCTTTGATTTTAATTTCAAGAAAGATTGACATAACAAGTCTAACTATTAATAATACATTTAATGTTTTGATCTAGTTTTCGATTTGCAAGATGGAAGTATTTTTTTAATGTGATGATATGCTACATGTACATTATGTCTTCTAGTTTAAAAATTATACAGAAGAGGTGGGACAGTCATATGATTTAATTAAGAGAGGTGTTTTTTTGTAATTACTTGAAAATTTACATTAAACAAAAATTACGGTTATATCCATGTTTTTTAACGAAATACTTATTTCAAAGATACAAATTATTCGCCAAGTTAATATGTTTTAATCTACAGATAGGAAATAATACATGGCAAAATATGTATTACATGATATAAGGTAAGACATATATTTTTAACATGAACATGAATTGTTATTGTTTTTTATATAGGTAACACAATGAAATTGTGATCTTTTCGTTTCTATATTACGAAGTTCTGTATTTGATATATAACTTCACCTTTCTCAACTCACTCTTCTGATGACTGAAGTAATTCTTTCCTATGTTCTACACTTAATCGACGTTTTGGAGTCAACTACACAGCCTCGTGCCTTTTGTTCGAAAAAATACTCAGTAGAACTACAGTGCTTTTTTATGGTTGATAGACACAGTACCGTAGTTGTTAATTTTATGTCCAGAATGCTGCTGAGATAGATTGGTGGATTCCCTGTGTGATTGTTAAAATCGACTTCCTCATGGTGTGGTTTATCTTGAAATTGGTCTTTTATACAAGCTTCTTCATATATCGATGTTTTTTCTATTTCTTAGCATGACTGTACCTACAGGTTGCGACACGTACTACGCATCCACAGCTAGTCGGCCTTCTTTTAATGCTTATAGAGAAAAGTGAGTCTTCAGTAAATTTTTCACTTGTACAGTATATACTTTGCCACTGGGCATCTAGGGTTATCTTTAAGATTTTGGATTTTTGATTATTTCAAATGACTTACAAATTTTATATTTGAAAGGCTTTAAAAAACCCAAAATAAGACACTCCATGTCAAATATGCAACTCCGCCACTGGAATATCGTAACGGTCAAGGTTGTCACTCTAGCTCTGTAACAATTGTTTGCGATGTGCATTTCATAAGATTTTCGGTAGAATTTTCTGATTCTATCAATTCATCCAGGTTTACGATTTTTTCGACACTAAAGATTCCATAGATGTCACCCCCTCCTCCATATCTCACTCTCTTGTTGATTGTGTCTATACTGTATGCCTTTGAAACAGTCCCCTAAATGGACGTTTAAGAATAAATGTACTTGTGACATTCTATTTAGACTATTTAATCGCTAATAGAATGATCTACATTGATATAATTTTTGTTCTCTTTATCTTTGTCTTGAATAACACCAACTCGTGCTTGTTGTCTTATCGATGTCAAGGTAACATACAACAGAAAAAGGCGAGGTAATCCGATTGGTCTCGGCGGAGGAAAATGTACAGGGAAACCGTATTATTATTAAAATAAAATTAATGTATAGCTTGTTTTTGTGAAAACAATTACTAGTTACAAGTACTAAAACTATATATATGATTCAATTTAATTTGTAATTTCTAAGGTAATCACATTGTCTACACAAAACTAATAGAATTTCAAGGAAACTTTATCATCTATATAAGAATTTTTTTAAAATTCTTTTAAAGTTTCATTCGTATTGTTTTTATGCATTTTAGAGAGAATCTTAAATAGATGCTAAAGATTGTCATTCTTTACGACCTTAATAAAACATAAATTTAATGTATAATTTCCGATAATACATGTACTTTGGAGTACCTGCAGGTGACACGAGTTCCTACAATACTCTAGTTTCCTATTAATTCTCAAATTCAATTTTACATTTAATAGTTCCATAAACTACAAAGGAATTTATTACCATTATTCCACCACTTTGTTTAACGTATTTGTGAGAAATTCCGGCTCATGCTTTGGTATTGGACTTCGCCTTGATGAGATTTTTTTTTACCAAGTAGTAATGAATTACTTTGGGGATTCACCCTATGCATGGAATATAGCAATAGGTCATTAATCGAAATATAGTCGTAATTTCTGTTGGACATTTTACTTACGTACTGTAGAATCAGCCCAAACTCATGAAATTGAGAAAATGATATTAAAAATTCAACAATATCACAAAGTATGCATCCAAATTATTGTATTTCCTAAATTTCATTCAATTTAGAGGATTGGGAGTGGATCTTTTTATATATTGTAGTTGCGCGAACAAGAATTCATGTAACGTTGGACACGGGAATTTCGCCGTATTAACCAATAATGAATAGAGCCAAATCATAACTAAAATATTTTTAGATTATTAAAAAGAGATTTTTTAGAATAATTTATTACCTTGGATAAAATAATTTCATTTTTAATTTCTAGTAACTATAACATCTTGAAAACTCCAGTTTCTTTACGACATCTAAAGAGTCAGATTTTATAGTACCAACACCGTTTGCAACGTCAATGCAATTCTGCATTTTTTCAATTATTATTTCTATTATATTTGTCATGCAACAAGGGCAAATGTACAATATTCATAATTGAAAGTTAATTAAGGAAACGGATTAATATAAGTTGTAACAACTTGTTTCCGAATCCTGTATGTCATTATTTATTGTGAACATATGATGACTTATTAAATGAAATAAAGTTTAATGAAAAATTACACAGTTCAACAATTTAAAAAAAAACAATTTTTAAAAAAAAAAAAGTTTTTTTCTGATTTAATTAAAATTGACGATGCACATCTTTAATGGATACTACAGATTACAGATACCTGTATATACAGTAGAAAAGAAAAAAAATGAAAAATAGCAATAATTTTTTTTTTAATTTAATCCAAAAAAGGAGGTGTCTATCTTAAATGTGCCTGAAACCACTGAAAAGATTTCATTTTTGAAAAGTGTTGAAGTTACAGATTACAGAAAACAATGCCTTATCCATACCAATAAGCGTGAAAAAGTATTTTAAACAATAGCAAAATAGCATTTTTTCCAAAAAAAAAAAAAAAAAAAAAAAAAAATTAAACCTGGATTAGAACTGCACATCTTCAGTGTCATTCTCTATCCAGAGTTGTCGTTCCCGCTACGCTCCCACATACACCTCTGTCAACGCTTGTTATACAAGATTTTTGGAAAAATTGTAAATGGTTAAAAGTTGTATTAATAATCGTTTTCAATGATATTTCTTATCGGAAAACATTATTTATTTTAATTTATCACACCTTTAAAGGATTTTTTAATTAAGATTTTATTTTTTATTCCGCAAAATAGTTCCCTAAAAACTTTGAAAATATATCGTTTTGAGGGATTATAGATTTAAAATAAATGATAAATTATCATCTTTGTCAATAATTACAATAATTAATTACTATTTAAATTCCAAATTTTCACCGTTTAAAATTTGTACAAGAATCTTGTACAACGAGCGTTAACAGAGGCTGAAGACACTCTGGATAGAGAATGCTTCAGTGTGTGTATCATACATTATACACAAAGGAGGTAAAACCGTGACGGCCACTACCGATGGACATGTACTAGCGACGCAAGTTAAAAAACCAATGTACATTACAACGACATTAAACGAAATTTGAAAAGAAAAATAATCTGATATCAGTCAACGAGTTACCGAAAATTGTTATTTTGAATTATTGTGTTTTGGAGTATTAATTATTTCTTATCATTCTTTTCTTTAATTTGCATATGGCAGATTATGGCATATTTCAGATTAAACTAGATGAGACTCCAGAACAGGATTTATTTAGATATACACTGTAACCCTGTTTTGCCTGTCCCACATATTTAAATATCCCATTTCAGTTTGAGAACGAGAGGAAATTATCTAGTATTTGAAACATCATGTTCATTGTAGGTTCTATTCTCTTCGTGTAGTCTGGTAAGTATGAAATAATATATACTTATATAAATAAGTACATAACTTAGGCGTTGATATATACATGTAAGTTGAATTGATTATAAATCACCTTGAATAACATATCCGTATCAAAGGAAAGCAGAAATATTTTCGAACGAATATACTAGACTTAGTCTTGTTCTAGAAGCTTCTATATGGTCTTCTTTCTGTCTGTTATGGTGGCATAGGTCTGTCCTTTCTTGTTTTCTTTAGAATATTTCTACACGCAAGAAAAATTAGGTCAACATGCAGTAGTAATATTTTAACATGCAACATAACTATGCAGACATGCATGAAAAAATGTGATCAGATAAGATTTTAGGAGGAAAAAATTTCATAAAATATCAAATATCGCCCAAATACGATATCCAACAAATGCATCTTATTTGTATTGAAATGCAACCTATTAATGTAGAAATGCAACTTGTATTGTTGCATGTTGATATATTTATGTTGCATGTGTTGGTGATTATCTTGCATGTTGATATTATGTATTGAATAATTAACGGGGACAAAAATATGCCACCATTATCTCCAGTTCCACTGATTTATGTTCTTCAGCAGACGGGCTAGTATATAATTAATATTTCAATATTAATCCATCGTCTTCCTATTTTCCCTGATCTTGATAAAATATTTCAATAAAAATATCAATATCTAGCTAATCGAATTCGTTAAGTGCTATAATTAACAAAAGAAGTAATATATAAAATAGCGAAAAAATAACGAATAAATAGAGAAAGGCTAGAGTATGATATACATGTAATCATCATTAATCACCGATCTTTATGCATCTGCATTGTTCACTTCTGTGGCTTCTCAATAATTATATAATGAAAATGTGTGTCTGGTAAACATCGAATATTTCAAGTTGCTGTTCACGGGAAAATTTTGTTTGCATATTCATGGTTGTAAGAACCCAATAATTTTGCCGATAAATAGAATAATATAGAAAACATAGCCACTATATGCTTGTGCCCCCTCAATAATAACGTCTGATGACCTTTTTGTTGTTTGCTTGTCAAGGAATTTTTAGTAGTGCCTCTCGCCAACTGATAATGTATGGTTGTGCCCCCTCAACGTGAAATTGTTCCCTACGGGCCTGATATTCTTTCAACAATCGATCTTGATTTTAAGTTTAAAATTTTAATTTTTTCTGATCCAGATTAGTTTGGTAACTTAATTTTAATCTTCACGCCCTTTGACTTTGGGGAACACAACCAAATATTTGCAATTTAAGGGGAGACTACCAAGCAGAAATTCCTTGACAAGGAAAAGAAAGGGATGAGACGTTATCATTGAGGGGGCAAAAGCATAATCCAGCTATGTTTTCTATAGTAAACTAATATATAGGAAAAATTTTGGGGATCACCCCACCCTACCTCCGCTTCCTACAGCCATGAATCTGAATTGTTTATAATTATTCTGTGATCTTTCTAACCATTCATTATGATTAAAACATAACTGAATACATAGAATAGTATCTAACATTCAGAATTCATGTGTATTCAGAGTAAGTCTACATTTACTTCGCGCAGACAGATGCATATTCATTAGAAAACCAGTGTATACACGAACCAAAGAAATTTAGCTTAAAATTTATGCAAAAATATAACCTTATTGGAGACTTACAGCTGAAGTCTAATAAAATCAAAGACATACTCAGTATTCAATTATGAAGTTTGTTTTGCTATGTTACATTTGTATACTCTAATTAATATATCGTGGTATAAATTGATAGATGCTGAAAATAATTTGCAAACTTTTTTGTTTGAGTTTACCTGTGTTTGTTGGGCTTAATATTTTTTTCATTATTTGTATAGACATTTTAAACTAAATAATTATTAAAGTATTAATCATAACACTTCTCATTTTGAATGTATAGAATTCTCAGATCCTTCTTATTCAAAGAGCATATTGACAAGACAGCAAATTCAAAGTCTAATTGGTTTTCAATAGGTTTTCACATAATGAAAATGGACGCTACTTTCGGAATTTTTCAGTGCTACATGTAGCTGTCAATTATGTTATGACATTATAATATTTTTGGAGGTTACACTGGGATGATCTCGGAAAACAGCGACTCCTCTTTTGTACGAGAAATTTACATCGCAAATTTTAGTAGACTTTAAAAAATCTTTTCAAACTGGTTTGTATCAATTTTGATGTATCTAGTTTGACACAAAATGGTTCATAAAATTTATGATAAAACTTTAATGTTTAGTAAAAAAAAATCTTTGAAGAGAAGTCAAACTTTATTCGTATCATCAAAAATGAAATGGAAGCGCTTATGTGCACAAGACTTTATTGATGATTAACCTTCTTCTAAGTAGGCCCATTACTGAGATCAAAGTTTGGATAAAAAATATCTTATTTTGATATTTAAATCAAAATGACCTTAAGACCTTAAGATATACAACCTAAAATTAGGGTTAATCTATTTCCATGTACAAACAAATTTTAAAAGAATTTAATTGCAATTCACATTCTAGTTTTTTTGGTAGTAAAAAAGAACTTTTATTACCTTTTTTCTTCTATAACGACAAACTAACATTTTTTATGTTTTAAATTTGACAAGATGAGTTCGTACCGTTTTACCCTGTGTAAACAAACAATTACCGGGGAGGTGTTTAAATGCTCCAGATGAGTACACGGGCTCCAGTTGAGTACACACCTGTGCACTGGCTGATAAAGAAAGAAAACAAATCCGAAAGGGATTTTTTTATGTTAATATCGAAAACAGGAAATGTAATTAATTTTAGAGCAATGTTTTTAATATTCTATGAAGTTTGAATAAAAAATTTATCAATCTAAAAAAAATATTTTCTTATGCTAGGTAGGACGTAACTGGTTTTAACTTTGTTCTAATTGACTTAAACATATATAATTTTGCGCACAAAAGTATATCAGTCTCAGACGCTCTATTATAGTAGGCTACGCCTCATATTCTGTCTTACCTCCCCGTGCCCCTCCCCCTCCCCAATGACTAGAAAAACGTACCCATATAAATTGTAACAAGCTGGTGAAATTTAGACAAAAATCATCTAAAAATAAGGAAATATAATTAATGGTCAGATAGACTGGTAAATAAAAGAAAAATGAAATGAGATAAAAATATTACCTGATAGTACCTTATAGTCCACAAGCACTGTTGTTTTATTTAGTTTTCGTAGAAACAGTGACAAATGGGGCAAGTACAGGCAAGTAAATAGATCTACTTTGAGATTTGATACAGAGTAATAGACTTATTATTTTGTTGATTTGTTTTCTTTTGCTTTTGCTTTTTTGCTTCTGGGCAACATAGCCTCATCTGTCAGTTTATTTTTTTTATTTTATACGTCAGTGTTGAATTATATTCAGGTGACTATTAAGGTCCTCGGGCCTGTTGTATATATTACACCTCTGACGTCTTATATCTTTTCAATCTTTTACCCTAGATTTGTCGAAATAAAATGAACTTGAATAATGTTTCACTCGGCAATCTTTAAATATAAATAAAGCTTTTGAATTGAAAAGGTTCTCTTTTTTCTGTACCTTCATACGTGGGATAAACTAAGGCCTACTTTTAACTGAATGGTGTCAGTTTTTTTTAAAAAACAATTTAACTTCATTGACCTTAGCAATGCATTGAAATGAAGTTTAAAGAATGCTTCTTCAGTTGAATGAATTTCAACTTCACTAGAAATTTTAAAAATCTTTGAAGACTGAATATATTTATGGACTTAATTTTTCAAAAAAAAAAATGTTATAAGTGTGACAAGGAGAATCTCAATTCATAATTTTTGGAAAGATAATGACACAAATTGTATCACTGCTGTCGTTTGTTCAACCACTCTGAAGGACAAATTGTCCTGTTGGTAGATTTTTTCTGTAAAATCGATTGGCTAGGAATCATATATAAGCACCTCTTATCTTATGTTACTTCACATTGAGCAATTCTAATGTCTAATTTGCATATCATTGATTATCAAAGTTATAAGTAAGGAAAGTTGACGATTGAAAAGTTAAAGTCATCACGTTTATCATAAAGCTTGGTTGTAAGATTACCATTAACATCTTTTTCTAGTAAAATATCGAAATATGAAACAGATGTGTCAGACCCTGTGGTATCTTTTATTTCAAGCTCACTGGGATATACATGTATCGTATCGACATAAGAATGGAAATAACCATTGTTAATTGACAATACGTCGTCAGTATATCTAAATGTCGAGTTGAAGGCCACAGTTAGTGTTTTCTTCTTTTCATGTATAAAATTTTAGACAAATTCTGCTTCATATGAATACAAAAAAGGTCTGCTAATAACGGGCCGCAATTGGTACCCATATGAATTCCAATAGATTGTTGGAAGACCTGGTCTTCAAAACCTTTTCTGCAACAATTAGTAACCCCCGAAAAATAAGCATTCAAGTACATACTCTACTTGTATTAAAATGCTAAGCAACTCTATAACTAGACTTGCTCAAGTCTCTATGGTTTTATTAATTATAATTAATTATAATTCTTTGTTTATTTTTGACTTGTTGTCCTCTGCTCTCTATCATAGTTAAATGTTATCAAACATCTATGTTTGACATTATCAAAAATATAAGAGAGAGCACTAAAACATAGAGACTTGAGCAAGTCTACTCTATAAAATTGATTTGCTGAAAGCTCTTAAGCTGAACACTGAAGAGTGGTCTACTTACCTTCGCAATTTGAAACTTACCTTTGGGGTCTTAATAAAGAAAATAAAATGATTTGCTTACTTTCACTCCTTTGAAACATACACTTCAGGTTGAAAGTTGATTTTTCTCCATCTTAAAAGTTCTAAACTCGCTTGTAATTCTAAGACCGTTTTAATCCGATTTTTAATCAATAATTAAAAATGAAATGTGACACCCAACGATGTAAAATGTAGTTTTTATATTATTAACTATTTCGTAACCTTATTTATGATATTTTTGTAAAAAATTAATTATTTATAAATTTAAAATATTAATATTTTTCCACTTCATCAACATTGACAGATCAACATCGCAATAGACAGTGCATAAGTTTGTCGCTCTAATTTCTCAAAATAGGCATGCAATGAAAATTTTTTTTAGTATTATCCTGTGACATCAAATACCCGGTAATTACATCATCCTTGAAGCCGTTCTACATTCTATCGTTACAAAGCTACGTTTAGGAGCGGAATGTTTGCACTCGTAAACAGCATAAATATAACCTGATATTAAACATGCTTCTAGCAATGCACCTAATCTAACAGGAAGAAATTAAATGCCCGGGAGAGCTATTTATAATATAATGAATAACCATAAAATGTAGTTTCAAGATATAATGTTCATCGGCATATCATATTAAAGTATCAGCATATAATGTCAAGGTATCGATATATAATGTTAAAATATATGCATATAATTTAAAAGTATCAGCATATAATGTTAAAATATTAGCTTATAATGTCTAAGTATCAGAATTTTTTTAAAGCATTGGCATATGATGTTAAAGTATCAGAATATATTATGTCAAAGTATCAACATATAATGTCAAATCATCAGCATATAATGTTAAAGTATCAGCATAAATGTTAAAGTATCAGCATATAATGTTAAATTACCAGAAAATAATGTTAAGGTATCAACATATAATGTCAAAATATTAGCATGTAGTTTTGAATTATCAGCATATAATGTCAATGTATCAGTATATGATGTTAAAGTATCAGTATATCATGTTAAAATATCAGCTTAATTATAATGATGAAATATCATCACAACATGAATGTTTATGCCAACTTGAAAAAATAAAAACTTTTAACTTTTAAAAAATTGAAAAAAAACAATTACACTTTATAATTAATCATAATTTATGATCTACAATTATACCTCTGCATTTTTCATGTTGCGGCCTCTCCAGAATTAATAAAATATGCGTATCGCAAAGATTGAACATTTCAAGTTGCTGTTTCATGTGAAAATTGTGTTTACATACTCTTTGAACAATCGATGTTTCATTTGAAATTTTAATTTGTTAACTGAATTTTAAAGATAACAAGTTAGACAAAAACTGAAGTATTTATAGTTATTCTGTGATGTTTCTGAACATTCCTTATGATAAAAACAAAACTGGATACACAGGATCTTCTTTATCAAGAAAGAATATCTGTTTATTTATAGTTAAGTCTAAAAAAAAATTTACGCAAGAATTGATGTCCAACAGAGTACCTGTATATACATGATTCAGTGATAAGGTGTGTTCACTGGGTTTTCAAACAGAAAAACAAGGTAAGAGTCATATATAAGAGTAAAAATATTACCCTTATTAATATCACTCTGAAAACTCATAGAAGTTTAACAATATCATGTATGCAAAAGCATATTCATTAAGGTATTTTGCTCTGCTTACTTATCATATCCCGTAATAACATAAAATATTATGGCAGCAATGATTTCTTTTTTTTCAATATTTTTGTCTGAGTTTTCCTGTGTGTTGGGCTTGATCTTTTCCAAAAAAATCTTGACTGAAAAACTATATCTATTCACGAAGAGAATAACACATTGCCTGGTATATGTAAAATTCTGGGGGTATTCTACAAGACTTTAGCGGTAACATTGTAAATAAAGTCTGCCCCACTGTATCAACATCTTCAAATATATAAATGATACCTTGGCCTTAAACTATGCTTTACTTTTTTTACAGACAGTATGCAATAGAAATATTATATAACATTATGAAAAAGCCTTTACTTGGAAATAGGATCCATCATTATTCATGTTTAAGTTACTTTCCGTCAGTGATTCAATAACGTGCGTGTTGCATACACCAGAATCGACGTGTATTGGAAGCCACATACGGATAAGCTTTGGAAATAATACCCCAGCCCAATCATCATCCCTGTATGTTTGCCAAAATCAAAACTTACTCCCTAGAATTTTGAAAAGTCGTGCCATACAGGTGTTTATCCAATCTGACTAAAATGGTTTACAAGTAAGAAAACTATTTCCTTCATGAAACTCAATTTTTTTCTATCATCAAATATACGATGTAAGCACTCATGTGTGACAGATTATATAAATGAAAGTTTTATAAACATTTTCAATCATCTAAGGACACCCATCATGGAGATCAAAGTTTGAATAAGAAAAGTTCTATTTTGATACTCAAAATGACCTGAAAATATACACTGTGGAATTGAATGTAAGTTTAAATTCCTCTCTACCGAAATGGCATTTGTAGTTTACATTAAAGGAAGGACATAAACTTTATGTACTAGGGATTCAACCTTAATCCATCTTGTATATACTGATGTCATTCTGATCGAAATATGAAATTCAAATAAAACATCTTATCCCACTTCTATGTTCAAAGAAACTTAAGTACATGTAGGCTAAACACATCAAATTTTAATTTCATGGATCTTTAAAGTATCTTTTATGAAATATATGGTTTCATCATTGAAAGACTGATTAAAGCTGTATTTTATATGGTTTTGGTGTATTTTTCCAAAGAAAGTGGAAAAATAGCTTTGTTTGCAAATAAGAGCTGTTAGACCTAAATGTTAGACCTAAAAATTTTGGGTTATTTTTTTTTGTTTGCATAACATAAATATCTAATAACATATGTCAAAAAAGTAAAGCAGATTTTTCTATTTTTTAAATAAAATAATGTCACTTATAGAAAAGAAATATTGTACATACTTAAAAAGAAATTGAAAATGGTTAAGGATTCCGAACGAAATTGCGCTAAGTAGATAGATAAAACAGTTTCATCCGAAAACTGGGTTGTATTGTAAAATTAATTCACTTAATAAAGCAAATTGATTTCTCGGTGGTAACTGCATAAGGTAAGCAGTAATTTGATTGATTATTAATAATAATTATTATTATTGTGTCGCCTGCAGACAGGAGCGACAGCTAGGGATCACTTTACCCGACGTCTGTCTGTCTGCTCGCCCGTCTGTCCATCCGTCACACCTTATATCTCGAGATTTTGCACATATATTGCTTGGCACTATGGCTTTTGTAAAATACCATGGTTACCAACCTCGTAAAATTGAATTATATATTTTCTCTCAAGAGATCTTGAAGTGTAGCATATTACATGTGAATCTGCAGTTCCCAAGCTATGTATGTTCTATTTTTACATCACACTGTACTCAAAATGTATCAATATATTTTACTGAATTTTAGTATAAAAAAGGTTACGTTTATAAAAAGCATCACGCCAGTTTGTAATAGCAATTTTTAAATAATGCATAATTCTAAGTCAAATGTCTGATCATGATTTCGCCATATTCTTATAGGACATATTTCAAACTATGTAGACAAATAAATGTGTGGTTTATTTTCTTTCATATTACATATAGAGAGATTTTGTATACTAGAACAAAGTTTAAAAAAAATTGAATTTGAGAAAAGATTTGGCTTATGTATTGTGTACTACCTTATGAACCAAGTCTATACTGTTTAGCATATGCAGTGGTTGTCAAAAATATTATTAAAAATACAAGCGTTACAGTCCATTTGACCTTTTCTTTGGAAAATATATATAAAACATACTGAAATGGATATTTTACTCATGTCTTTTTAATTTTGAGAGGCAGGATTTTAATAATTAGGATTTAACATGTTTATGTGCTCTTGACACTTTGCTTTTTAACTGTATGATACATAGTTACCGCATAAACTGAAATTAAAATATAATGTCCAAAAAAGAAAGGCATAGTATGAATAATAATCTAAAAAATATAAAATATTTTTGTCATACAATTTCATTTAGATGGATATGATTCATCCGAGAAAGATGCATCAGTTTTTAACGCTTTTGTTAACTTGATAATTAATCATTCTACAAAATGCACAGTAAAAAATATTTGATTTTGCAAAATGCTAAAATTTGGTCTTTTAACAGTTCTTTTGTTGGTTTCTGATCCACATCCTTCAGGTACAAAAAGGTCTATCAAAAGCAAGGGTTATCGATATTTTGATTCTGTTTTATTTTTAAATTGACGCTATTATAAAGCTGCATCTGAATTATGTATATCGCAAAAAGGAAATTGGGCGACTGGAAGCAGGTGTACCACAGTCTACAATTGCAAGAGGTTTTAATGTTGCACAAAGCACCATATCTAACCTATAAAACACATATCACCAGCATGATACAACAAATGAAAGCGATAAAAAAATATGACAGACCACGCGTATTATTAGCAACACAGAATCGCTTCAGTGGTTTGCCTAATTTTCATCACCGGTCCGCAATGACGTCAGCTATAGCATTAGCTATCCCTAAATTGCACAAGGTATCAATCAAGACCATTTGTAATCGACTGCTGGATGCTAAAATTATAACCAGACTGAGGTCTACTCATGCCATTGTTCTGACCCTGCAACACCGCAAAAGTCTCAGACCAACAGATTATGGCCACAGCAACACCGCTGAACAGATTAATTTAGCTACTAGTGTCCTAAATGTTTATTGCAAAGCTTGATGTAAAAGTCAGAGTGCATTAGCTCAGTAATGAACGTTTTACAGCAAACTGCCTCCGGGAGGTTTATACATTTGGTGATGTGGAAAACGGTATGATAAACAAATAGGATGATTTGGTTAATATTCAAAGAACTTTGACGGCAAAATGGTACTATAACGATGTCCTACTTGCACATGTCTTTCCAATAATGCAGCACCCTGGAGCATTAATGTGTCATGAAAATTTTTCTATGCGTTTATTTTTTAAAGAATATACTATGAAAATACATCGGGATCGGTATACCAGAATGAATCGTTGTTGACTAACAATTCTGAAATCTCATTTGGAAGATTGTTGAATTAATAACGCATTAAAAAAAAATGATAAATAATTATTTTTAATTTCAATTTCATTATTCATTTTAGCTTTGATGGTTGAGGAATCATATTTCTACCGGTATTTGATTCTCAAATTCTATCGCTGTCTTAATATCCCTGGATTATTTTTTTTCTTTGTAGGCAAATACATGGAATTAAATGCTAATAGAAAATAAATAGCTGACCACTTTTAAATGATGTCATAAAGCAGGCAACACATGTATTTCTGGAAAACTCTAGTTCATCAATTTTAAAAGGAATGGGTTTTATTTCTAATCATAATTTGTTCAAATTATATAAAAACAATAATAAGATATGATTGTTTAATATATATCATTTGTAAACCACATGTTTTCTAACAATTTTATAGAAAGATTTCAAATATTATTTTAGAATTTTTTTATTTCATATGAATATGTTACAAATTTAAAAATAAAACCCTAATTAACTGTTTGTCCTTGACCTGTCTCACAAGACTTTATTTTATGCTATGCATCATTTACTACTAAAATTTAAACTTTGTATTGTCTTGTTTAAAAGCTAATCAAATTTCAATTTCTCGGAAAAATACCCTGAAAATTCATAATTATGCAAAATAATTTTATAAATAACATTAGTCTTTCAAACATGAATGGTAAGTGAAAGATAACAGTACGTAATCATGCAGAAAAGTCCATTTAAACAATAAATATTATTAGCAGACCTCTGAAAACAGAGTTGGAATCAGGTGCCATGGATGAGTAAGCATCGGGCCTGTCTATATTTCTGAAGAAATAAGTTAAATGTCCACCCATTTAATTAAATTCTGGTTTGTTGAGCCTTCCTGAAGCTAAACCTGTTTTGACGGAATGAAATGTTGTTAATTATCTTATAAGGGATTATTCACCAATTAAGATTAAAAAAAATCAAAAGCCTACTTCTGACTGTGCCGTATTCGTAAATATTTATTTAGTTAGACGGTCTACTACTGGACTTTTGCGAGAAGCACTGATTTTTACAGTCGACGGCTTACTTTGACATTTAAACCTGCCTTATGAATTGATAATAGATAGGAAAATCTTAATAGTGGTTATAAGTGTGGTGTTTGGGGCACTTACATGATGCAATCAACGCAAGAGATGATGGGAGGCAGAATTACACAACTTAAATTACCTTATCGTGAGGGGTAATATATCTCCTTTCAATCTCATTTTCCGAAGGAATCAAGTAGGAAGAAAAAACATTCCGGAGGAAACTAAATAAGATTTGGTCAATATGGAAAGGGAAGGGGTTGAGGGTAGGGTGGTTGCCTTTCCCTTCCTAGACAATGTAATATGTGTTTTGAAATGGCCCATTATTATCGTTTAATTAACTGTTAAGCTTAATATCTATATCGCAAAAGAGCTTCCATATATTGTCCTAGTGTAAAAGTAAACCGTCGATTGTAAAAGTCAGCGCTTCTCGTAAAAGTCCACTACTACTACGCTCATTATTGCTATTCAATGAACGGAAACGCAGATAAAACTAAAGTATACATTCAAAGATAACAGCAATTTCTCAATTTATTCTTTCAAATTTCTAAAAAAAAAAAAACCAATTAAGAAATAAAGATTCATTTAAAACTTTTATCGGGATATAAATACGGGTTGGTCATGTGATTAAAGCCCTAATATCCAGATAAATGATTCAAATTGATACATGTGACCGATTTATAACAAATATTTGAGCACTATATTTTTAAACCCTTGAAATGATTTTTTTTTTTCAAAATTGAATGTACTGATCACGTCGATCACGTATAACGTCACTGTGAAAATACGTCGATTGTTTATGATTTAATGAGTTTTTGGTCATGTGACGAACCTATTTATGTAAAAGTTTAAATGCACATTGCCCAAATAGTGTTATATAAGGAAAAACATTTGCAAATGAAATATATCAAATTATAATTGAGAAAGAATTTGAAAACAATACACATTCTAGGTCGATGTAGTCAAATAAACTAGGTTTGAAAATCAAGGTCAATCCTCGTATATCGTATACAATGAATTATATATCATATTACACCTTGTTAAAACACCCGCTTTATACACCGATTTTTTCCAGAAGCTCTCAGCCTACTTTTTTATGCCTTACTTTTGACAAGAGGAGATCGTCTCGATTTAAATCGTGTAAACGTGAATGTCAAGGAAATGTATTGAATGCTCCAGCTTACCACACAACTCTAATTTTAACACTACGAGTTGCTGGGCAGAAAAACAAGCTAAAAAAGGATTGTTTATTTAAATATGAAAAGTAGGTCAGTTCTTTAAGTTTCATTTTCCTCAGTAAGGCTGCGAATTCAACTGAGAATATATCTATCCATAATAAAGATCATCGTTCCGGTCTTGAATGTACAGTATACAAGTATTAGGAAGTTTTGCATTCTTTTAAATTTAAGTAGTAAAATACTTCCATTGGGAAGTTAATATTTTTTTGATTTGGTTTTAAAATTACGAACTAATAGATATGTGAAATATATCAATCTGTTGAAAATTCGTGAGAAAACTTTTTTTAAGGACATAAAATCCTTCAAACAAGTTTTGTGTACAGAACAAGGTGTTACGTAATAGTTGTCACTCTCTAAACATACAAGAGAGTTGTCATACAATCAATTCTATACAAATAATAAATTAAAGCTCTCAAAATCATTTTTAGGGATTTTTTTTTTTTTTTTTTTTTTTTTTTTTTTTTTTTTTACAATTTTTTAAATTTCTATTAACTTCAATGAGAAAATAAAAAAAAAAGAATATCGTTTTATAACATACAATTAAACAGATAGAACTTGAGATACTTTCCCTTTCTTTCTTTCTTTCCATCTTTCTTGATTGAATGTTGTTTTACGTCCCACTCGAGAATTTTTCACTCATATAGAGAGGTCACCATAAACCCGTGAAGGACTTCAAATTTTGACCTTTACTCGGCACTCAGGGCCATTGAGCAGTGAGGGATCTTTATCGTGCAAACGCCTGTCGTGACACGGGGCCTCGGTTTTTAAGGTCTCATCCGAAGGACCCGCAACTTTCACTTCAAAGTGCCGAGCGCATGGCGAAGAAACAGTTGCTACCTATTTTTTTTTTTATCGACTTAAGTCATTCGCGGCCGAGATTCGAACTCACGGCCTTCCGATCAAGGAGCGAGCGCTCTATCGACTGAGCTACCGTGAACGGTTTCCCTTTCTTGAACAATTTAAACAACTTTTGTGCAACATGACAAATATTTGCAAAGTTTACAAGTGTTGTCGTATGTTTATCTTTTCCTAATTTCTTTTTAGTTTTTAAAGATGAGTTCATGGTGGACAACTTTGACAAGAAGTCACGTGCTACATGAAGAATGGTGCTTGGATACTTATACTGGTGTGTATAAAATGATTTTGTCATCAGTTTAACATAATAATAAAGATAAACGAGATGACTTTGAAAAATATATATAGAATTGTATCTATGATAGCTTTTTAAATCTAGTTCACTTATTTATTTTGACTAATTTTTAGGATTGATATGTGCCATGGTTGCTGCTGCTGTTTTATCTGTAATATTTGAATTACTGGGCGTCATTATGTTAAGAATTGTATACATTTGTTGGCCCAAAGGAATACCTCTCCAGTAAGCAAAGTTCTTGAGGACAGACTGTTTTGATAATGTTTTAATTGGGTGCTTCATGATTAAGAAATACGATAATAATGGCATTCCTTTAAACTCACAGATGGTTTATCTAATATTCGTAATATTTTCAGCATAAACAAATTTTTCAACATAAACCAATATACATATACTAGTAGACATTTGTATGTCATTAATTTCTTTTCACCTTATCCACTTCTATAAATTTTCGATAAATTGAATTTATTTTCTTTTGTAGAAATTCTAAGTGTAACCCTCCCTCTCTATTAATTAGACTAATAACATCCATCTTCCACATCTGTGGAGTCATTATAGGCTATATCCTGATGCTGTGTGTCATGACGATGAATATTTGGATATTTTTATCAATTTTATTGGGAACGCTTGCAGGCCACCACTTTAAGCGAAAAACGAGAAAACAGGAAGCGGAAGGAGATCACCTACAGATAGGAGTTAACTACCCTGAAATACGATCCCGTAAAGAAACAGGAAGTAAACAATGCGAACCATTGCTTTACGTGGAGAGGGAACAAACCGGATTACAATCAGAAACAGAGCTTCTGAAACAGAAAATGAAAAGTAGTGAAACCTGAATAATATAATATAATTACCAAAAGAGTTTTGCAAGGCAATAGTGCCGTTCACTCAGATGGAATTTACTCCCATTTTTGGAATTCCTCAGGTGGTTCACTTTACAATGCATATAATGTTGCACCAGGTGAAAAGTTTTATTGCAAGGAAGTCTATTTACAGAAATACCAGGGGGAAATAGGCAATATCTATTTTTTATGACTGTGCATGGATGTTTCCATTATTCAAATTTCAATTCTTAAAATTACAACAGAGTATGTTTTTTATGAAAGTGTATTTACATTCACTGATTATTTTCTCCTTAATTTCTGTGAAAACCGATTACTGTTTATCGAAGAGGAGTATAAACAATTTACTTACACGAGTAGAATTGTTACATCTAGTGTTTTTAAGCCATCTGTATGGAAGGAATTTTAAAAAGTGTCAAAATTGATTATTCAATATTTTACATACTTCAAACTACTTAAAAGGAATTATTTATTGCAGAAAAAATTACATAACCCATTTACACGTGTACAGGTTTGTGTTTTTTTCTGCAATGTTGGAACCGTCCATTCCCTTAAAAACAAACAAATCATTTTATCATTCAAACAACCAGTTTAAATCTTACATTACTTAATAATGTTCATCTTTATCATTCATGGGTAAAAAAAATCCTTAGGTTTAAAATTTTTGAAAGCGTATAAATTAGAAGCATAATGTTTTTAAAAAAAACATGCTAAAATGATAGATATAACTTGTGATAAACATTAATTTCAAGTGCAACTTTAAGTCATGCTTGGGGAATTGCGATACTTGCTAAGTGTTTTGCAACCTTGAAGTACATGCATAGATTTAAGAACATCCTGTTTTCTCTGAACCTTTATGTGTTGGATATAATTGGGCTTACTTTTAACTACATGGTGTCAAGGGCTTTGAAAGTACACGCATTGTGAACTTCATTGGTCTCAGTCTCTTAGACAAGGAAAAAGCTCCCATTCATAATGTATTGGAAAGAGAAAATCTCAAACCTGCGACAGCATCATGTTATTTAACAAATCTAGGGGGAAATTTGATCAGGCAAAGAATTGAAACAAAATATTTCAGGTAGCCTGTCCTCTTCGCTGGTGCTAACATGTTATTGGACACTGAATAAATTTAGAGGGACTAATCTACATTTTATGAATGACCAAATAACAATCTAATGCAATATAGATAATATAGATATATCATTCTTTGCCTTTTTCATATTTGTAAAGTTAGATAGTTGGAATAAAATATAATTTTGTTTTCATTCTTTATTTTCAAAAAATACAACAGGAATTGGGATAAAATATTCTAGGATATTCCCGGCTAATCCTCACCTATGGTGCCAGGGGCCCATTGGATTGGATATATTATATTATAGATGTGCCATATACATATAAAAATAAACATTAATCACTAATATTTTTTTTTAAGTCTGTATAATTTCATTTTCTTAGATATATAGAAAAAAAATACAAATATTTGTTAGAATTGATAATTGATTTCTAGAAAATTAAGTCTCGCTGCCAGTGGGGCACATCCTTCGTCTTACAGAGTCAATAATATGTACCCCAACATGGCAGCACTACTGAAGGACAGACCCCTTCAGATAGTCAGACTATATTATTATTATTACAAAGCTAAAGAAATATCATAAAACCATTTATATGTAAAGTTAACATCTAATCTTTTATAGGTCTCATATTGATACATTAGGTTTGTCTTTACATAGTATATAATATCATTCATATTTTCTTCTTTGTTTTCATGTCTTAGCTTCATTTTTATCTTATATATAAAAAATGCTATGTAAGATAATAAATAATTGAGTGAAACAGTAGTTTTGTTTTCTTCATAGAAAAATCCCAATACAATATTTTTCCATTTTATATTCAAATTCAGACAATTTTCTAGATTAGCCCAAATCACTTGTACATTTCTACATTCAAAAATTTGATGTTTTGTATCTTCTAGTGTTTCACAATACGGACATTTGTTTGATACATTCCATTTGTGAACAGATTTGTTATTAGTCCCCTACCGGTGAAACCGGAGGGGACTATAGGTTTCCTCTGAGTCTGTCCGTCCGTCTGTCTGTCTGTCTGTCTGTCCCTCTGTCTGTCTGTCAGTCTGTCCCACTTGGTTTTCCGCACTTTTTTCCTAAACGCTAATAGATATTGAGCTGATTTTTGGTATGTGAGTGTATCTTGATGAGTTACAGATCAAGTTTGCATTTCGTTCCGCTTCATTGATTTTTGACGGACTTACGGCCTTTTCAATTTTTAGGAGTTTTCCGCAGTTTTCTTCTTAACGCTTTCAGATATTGTGCTGATTTTTGGTATGTGACTTTACCTTGGTTAGTTATAGATCAAGTTTGCATTTCGTCCCGCTTCATTGATTTTTGACTGAATTATGGCATTTTCAATTCTTAACGGAACCAGATTACACTTGCCGGTAGGGGACTAGTATTGCTAATGCAATACTCTCAGAATACTTGTTATTAAGTAGATTTTGCAATAGCTCAAATTAAATTCTGCTAATCGTTTATCTTTGATATTAGTAATTTTGGATTGATAGATATGTGTTTTATTTTCCTCAAAGTTGAAATTAAAACTTTTCGACCAAAATTTCTCAGAGTAGGGTTTTTGAAAAGATTTTTTGATAAAAATATCATATATCATTTTACTACTAATCAAATTTATCGGTAATCTTTGTTTATTTTCTAACAAAATCATTGTTTGATTTTTTGTGTTTATAAAAGCTCCTTTTGAAACATCGCGATATTTTTGTATAGGTTTCACAACTTTTTTTAAGGTATTGTATTCACAGATAATATTTGATTTGTTTACAAGAATATTATAAAAGTAATTGATGTCATGGAAGTTTCCGTTTTCGTCAAACAGGTCCTTAATATATAAAATTCCACTTTTTATCCAATCTGTGTAGAAAAGAATTTTATCATTAAATCGAATTAGGTTGTTTAACCATATAGGTAGAGACAATATTTCAATATCGGTCATCTCCCTTGTATTGTGTATTTTATTTTTACTATCGTTCAGCGTACTGAGTATTTCACATTAGAATAGCGGTAATGACTTAAATATTTGTTTTATTTCATCAGTATTGGTTGTATTCGTCTTAATAAGATACTCTGGTGAAACGAATTTCTCGCTATACAAGATGTGAAGAAAGACTTTAAAGATGATTGTTTTTCATTGAAGATTCGTGTTACCCATGCGACCTTGAGCGCTTTCAATTTACAGTCAATGTCAACAATTCCTATCCCTCCTTCATTCTGTTTTCCGATCAACGTATTTCTTTTTATCCGTTCTCTTTTCCCCCAAAGAAAATTGAAGATTGTTTTCTTTATTTTTTTAATGGTTTCATTTCTAGGATATTGTAATATAGTAGCACTATAATATATTTGTGTTAATGCTAAAGTATTAATTAAGGTACATTTTCCGTATATAGTTAACTTTCTATAGTTCCACATTGTCAGTCTTTTTTCTAATTTATCAACTTTTTCGGTCCAGTTTTTATCATAGCACTGATTAGAATCATGACCTATATATATTCCTAAGCATTTTACGGGTGCGTTAGTGATATTTATATCATATAATTTGTCATATCTGTTTTTAGAGGCCCCAATAATATTCCTTCAGATTTATTCTTGTTGAGTTGCATTCCTGATATCTTTCCAAATTGTTCGATTATTTTTATTGCGTTTTCTATAGATTTTATATCTTGTAAAAAGAGCGATGTATCGTCTGCGTGTTGGAGGATTTTTATTTCTTTAAGCATAAAGTCATTAGTAAAACCTCTTACTTCTGGTAAAATTTGGTAGTTTTTTGGACATTATTTCTACTATAAATAAAAAGAGCAATGCTGATATTGGACATCCTTGTCGAATGCCTTTTGTCATTTTACAGGTTCTAGACATCCAACCGTTATTTTTTATACGAAATACAGGCCTTTTATATATAATTTTCATCCATTTGATGAATTGCTCTCCAAAATTGAACTTTTCTAGGGTACTAAACATAAAGTTCCATTCTACAGAATCGAAGACTTTTTGAAAATCAAGAAGTAAAATTGCACCTTCCTTTTGCTTAGTTTCGCAGTATTCAAATATATCAAGTAAAAGTCTTGCATTTTCACCAATATATCTACCCTTAATATATGCAGATTGATCTTTATTTATTAATTTGTCTATAATTTTCTGTAGTCTGATAGCGAATATATGTGTTAAAATTTTGTAATCACAATTTGTTACACTAATAGGTCTATAACTTCTGAGATCATTCTTTTCTCCTTTTTTGTGTATCAGTGAAATAATTGATAATTTTTGCGAAAAAGTCATTTCCTCTCTTTCAAATGTTTAAGTTAGTGATTCATAAAAATATTTTTTAATGTCGTTCCAAAATATTTTAAGGAATTCGACAGGTAACCCATCAGAACCAGGGGATTTGTTATTTTTCATCTGTTTTATGGCCTGCGCACATTCAGAAATCGTGGGAAGCTCATCACACATCTCTCTTTCTTGATTAGTTAATTTAGGACATTCACAATCTTCTAAATATTCTTTTATATTTTCTACTTGGACATGATTTGTTGAGTATAGGTTTTCCTAAAAATTACAAAGTGAATCCATAATATCTTCAGTTTTTGTTAATAATTTATTTTCTTTTTTAACTTCATGTATTGTATTTGATGATTGATTTTTTTCTTTCTAATCTTAAAAAGTATGATGTGTTTCTTTCCCCATTTTCTATCCAATTTGCTTTAGATCTAATAAATGCACCTTTAGTAGTTTTAGCATAAATTTCGTCCAATTCTGCTTCAAGAACATTTCTCCTTCTCATATCTAATAAAATATAATTAATAAATCATGCAAAGCAGATGTACCTTTTGTGGTTACATATAATAATCGTTTAAAGAATTTAAAGAACTGCAAAGTGTGAACATGGAACTATAGTGTATCTAAAATGCCGTTTATGTTACTGTAATGTCGTAAAAAAGAGAACAACTTGGAAAATGTGTTTTGGCTTTTGTGAAATTGTTATTATTAAGAGTTTTTTTTTCAAAGTTTATTTTTTTAAAACTAAAGGCAAGTTCAGAATCTACGGAAGCGTATTAGTGCCACGTAATATATTTTTTTAAAGTTGGTAAATCCTATTCCAACTTTAATCTTGGCTTTTCCAACTTTAAAGTTAGCCTTTCCATCTTTAAAGTTGGTAATTTCAACTTAAATCTTGGCTTTTCCAACTTTAAGAAAAGCCAAGATTAAAGTTGTAATTACCAACTTTAAAGGTGGAAAAACCAACTGGAATTACCAACTTTAAAGTTGGAAAAGCCAATTTTAAAGTTAGAATTAACAACTTTAAAAACTTTTACGTAGCACTAGAATCAGAGTGGACTAAAACGTTTTTAAAAAGTGATCTGTATGCTCATAGCATTTTTTTTATTCAAGTAAATGAACAAAATGAAAGATTTTGCTCATTTTATTATTGAGCGATTTCACAGCTTTTTCAGTTTCATATCTTGCTGGATTTATTCAGTGACCTGTCCCGGTAGCCTAGTCATAGAAGGCATAGTAATCGGGAGGTCCCGGGCTCACTATTCGTTCTCAGCGCCACGTCAAACCTAATACTTAAACATAGGTAGTGACTGTTTCTTCGCCAAACGCCCGGCACCGGCACTAAAAGTGAAAGTAACGGATCTCTCGGTCCTGTGACACCATAGGCGTTGGCACGATATGCGAATAAGCATATACTTTCTTTGTAATTATCTCTTAAAATGCTAAAAAGAACTCCATAATTTTAGGGGTTGTTGAACATTTAATAGCATGTTAGCATGAACGTTTAATAGCATGTTCCACATACCTTTGCAGTAAGTAGATAATTTGTTAGTTGGCCTTTGACCTCTAGAGTCAGTAAAACATCCAAATATGAAACAAATGAGGCAGATATTGTGATTTCTTATATTTTGAGTTCAAGTAATAAAACAAGTTGAATTTTGAAATTCAATAAAAATAAGTACAGCTATATTCGTAATCAATACAATGTAAAATATAGCTAAATATCTAATTGAAGGCAACAACAAGTTCGCATGTAGAAGTTTTTGAATAAATTCTCAAGAATGCACAATAAGTGCCCGTCTGCATTCCAACAGATTGTCTCCAAAGACTACATAGATATTGTCAATGTGGAACTCCAGCATCTCTTTAATATCAACCTCAGACTACATATGTATAGAGTCAGAGTGAGCTTTTACGAAGTAATTTTGTAGATGAACAATCACAAAATATCATTTTTATTGAAGAAGCAGTTGTCTATGACATCAAAAAGCCTAGCTTTTAAAATTTATCATGAGGAATTGACAGTGTAGAAAAGTAAAAGATTTTGACGTGACTGGCTTTTGAAAAATTTTATTATTTTAAATTTTCCTAAAGTTCTTTGGAGTTTTTGAGAACCCACATCTGATTTACACCACTTCTCGAATACGCTTTTAAAAATCAAATGTTAATGAATTTTGAATGTTTATACACTTTGAGAAAGAACACAGATCAACCATATACATTGCAATATCTTGTTGGTTAAGTTCTAAAATTAGACTTTCAATCAAAAGAGTTTGTTTGTTTGTCTTAAAAAAAAAAAACATTTTAAAGATAAATAAGTCAAACTTATGAAACCGAATACTTGCATCGTTCGCTAGAGGTCCTTTTATATTCAATTGATATAGAAGGTACCTGTGGGAGCGGAATGTTTGTCAGTTAAACTGCCATTGATATATGCTACTGAATATACCTATTCTGCTTATGCATAGGTAAGCTACAAGGAAGTGATTAAAAACTTTACCAATTATTTGTAAACGAAAGAATATCAACGCTGCAGGATAGGTAACAACGCAGATAAAAATTACTCTTTTCCCCTGAACACAAGAGGTAAGGAATTTCTTTGTGAAGAATATTGTTTCAGCAGAATATTTGTTTTTCAATTAATTTCTATCATTCCTTATCATATAGTATTACCCGATTACAAAACAGAAAAAAATTGTATCGATATATAGATGTCCATTCTAAAACACTCTAAGCTCACCTGTGCGAGAGGCTCATGCAAGTTTTTCTGTCGTTTGTCTGTTTGTCGTCGTTGTTGTTGTAGTAGTAAACTTTTCAAGTTTATATCTTCCCATTTATAATATAATTTATTTCAGCCAAACTTAGCAAAGAATATGTTTGGGTGAAGTGGATTCAAACAGCTTTAAGAAAGCAATTCCAGTTAAAGTCACATTAGGGGATCAAAATATATAGTCATATTCATTTGCAAGCATTCTCAGGTAGTGTAGAATTAAATTTGTTTTAAACCTTGGTTAGGGTGAGCCACAATATTAATAGGGTTTTTCCTTTAAATTATTTTGAGAAACAGGTAGGCAATGATTATTACTCATATTAAAATGCAAGCAGCCTCAGGTAGTGAAGATCAAAGTTTGTTTGAATCATGGTCCACACCCGTAGAATGGGCCATGCATCGTTTTATAACATTTTACTTTCGGGTACATCTAAATAAGAGCAGGACCATGATAAGTAATATTAATATACAAGCAGCCTCTTGAAGTTGTTTAAATCGAAGGCATCCGTAGATAGGGTTTGGCTACAAAAAGGATCAAAATTTTACATTTATTTAACTAAAAGTGAAAAAATAAAATTATGTTTCATGAAATTTGTTCAAATCATGAACTCTTGGGGTTGGACAGGGCCACGAAAGGTGATCAGAGAATCGGGAATATATGGTATATCGTTAAATATACTATCAAGAGAAACATTGCAAATTAAATTAAATCTTATTTATCTTCAAACACAAGTTGTTTCAAATAGTTTTACAAAATCTGGGTTCAACATTTTTAGAATGTTGTACACAAGAGAAAACAATTTAAAAAAAAAAAATAATATTAGTATCGAGAACAACAAGGGCATATTAGTGATACTGATATTGAAGCATATCTAAGATGTGTAGATTCGGGTTTGGTTAAGTTATGACCCCTTGTGGCTAGGATTTGGCCACAATATGGAAATAAAATTTTACATAGGAATAAAGAAGAAACAATTTCATATGAAAACAATAGGGCCAAGGTGACTCAGGAGAGCATTGTGGCCCATGGGCCTCTTGTTTATTGTGATTGAAAGTTTCCCCTTCTCTTAGAAGGTGGTTTGCTTGGTAGATTACAAATTTACTAATCAAATTTATTTAAGTTCTCAATAAAAATTAAATGTGTAGAATGTATTTGAAAGCTTTGACTAGAAAAGAAATGGATTCAAGTTTTGTCATCAAAAAGAAACCAATTTTAAAGAATGATAAATCCTCCTTCTATTCATTTATTCATAAGCTTTATCTACGAAATCGGTGTTACGTAACACAGGTAAACTTTCAAAATATATGCAATCGATAGTCTTGACAGTTTCTACCCGAAGAAAAAAAAATGATACACTGTTCTGCTTTTTTGACATAGATTCTTCGCGAATAATAACTGGAATGCACCAGTCTGTTTCAGGTCTCTGGAAATTTAAGAATTGGACAATTCAAAATGACATATATTTTGATGCTTATCAAATGACTTTCTTTTTTTATTAGAAAGAAAAATCAATAATTCAAATACTTAACTCTGTGAAATCAATTTAAATGAGTTTGTGTTTTTATTATATATATATATATATATATATATATATATATATATATATATATATATATATATATATATATATATATATATATATATATATATATATATATATAAGAATGAATTCATGGTGGACAACCCATACAAGAAGTCACATGCTGCACGATGCATGGAGGCTAGATACCTATACTGGTTTGTATACAGAAGACAACATCAAATGAATATAATGATAAATGAAAATATCAATTGTTTTTAACTCGTGCTTTAAAAATACATGATAATGAATTTGTGCAATGATAATCACTTATCATTCATACTGAATTTGTTTTAGGACTAATATTTGCTATGGTCCTTGCAGCTGTTTTATCTTTGGTATTTGAATTAATGGACATTATAAAGTTAAAGTTACTTAAAAAATGCTGGCCTGATGGAAGATCTCTACAGTAAGATTCTAAAAACTTTATATTACACTTTATGTCTATTATTGATTTTTTTGTGCCTTTTGTTTTTTTCTTGTTTGCTTTTGTTATTGATTTTTAGGTCACCTGAGTCACTAAGGTGACATATTGCTATCCTTTTTTGTCCGTCGTCGTGCGTCGTCCGTCGAACGTTTAACTTTTGAACATTTTCAACTTCTTCTCTAGAACCGCTCAACCAATTTCAACCAATTTTGGCATATAGCATCTTTGGGTGAAGGGGAACAAAAATTGTGAATTTCATGGTCCCTGCTCCCCTGGGGCCCCAGGGGTGGGGCTAAAACCACCAAAATTGATGCAATCTTTAAAAATCTTCTTCCTTACTCCTGGACATCAAGCAGTCAAACTGTTGACATGATTGTAATAAGAATTGGGCCCTCTACCTAAATTGTGAAATTCATGGCTCCAGGGTCAGGGGTTCTGGTGCTAGGGCGGGGCTATATATACATGTATCATATAGTGAAAGTGCATTATTTCTTTGAAAATCTTCTTCTCTTCTCCTGGGATTATTTAAACAAACTAAGTGCATGGTTATGACAAGCAATGATGCCTTTTCCAAAATTGTGAAATTCATGTCCCCTGGGTCAGGGGTTCTGGTGTTAGGGTGGGGCTCTATTGATTATATAGTGAAAATGCAATAATTCTTTGAAAATCTTCTATGTTCCTGGGTCTTATTTAAACAAACTAAGTGCATGATAATGGTGCACAAGGATGATTTTTCCAAAATTGTGAAATTCATGGCCCCTGGGTCAGGGGTTTTGGTGTAAGGGCAGGGCTCTATTGATTACATAGTAAAAATGCATTAATTCTTTGAAAATCTTCTTCTCTGCTCCTGGATATTATATAAACAAACTAAGTGCATGGTTATGATAAGCATTGATGCTTTTCAAAAATTGTGAAATTCATGGCCCCTGGGTGAGGGGTTCTGGTGGTAGGGCAGGGCTCTATTGATTATATAGTGAAAGTGCATTATTTCTTTGAAAATCTTCTTCTCTGCTCCTGGGTATTATTTAAACAAATAAGTGCATAGTTATGATAAGCATTGATGGCTTTTCTAAAATTGTGAATTTCATGGCCCCTGCGTCAGGGGTTCTGGTGGTACAGTAGGGCGGTGCTCTATTGATTATATAGTGAAAATGCATTAATTCTTTGAAAATCTTCTTCTCTACTCCTGGGTATTATTTAAACAAACTAAGTGCATAGTAATGGTGCACAAGGATGCTTTTTCCAAAATTTTGAAATTCATGAACCCCAGGGTAAGGGGTTCTAGTGTTAGGGCGGGGCTATATAGATCATATAGTGAAAGTGCATTATTTCTTTGAAAAATCTTCTTCTCTACTCCTGGGTATTATTGAAACAAATTGAATACATAGTTATGATAAGCAAGGGTGACTCTACCAAAATTGTGAAATTCATGGCCCCAGGGTCAGGGGCTCTGGTGCTAGAGCGGGGCTATATAGATTATATAGTGAAAGTGCATTATTTCTTTGACAATCTTCTCCTCTGCTCCTGGGTATCATTTTAACAAACTAAGTGCATGGTTATGACAAGCAATGATGCCTTTTCCAAAATTGTGAAATTCATGGCCCCTGGGTCAGGGGTTCTGGTGTTAGGGCGGCACTCTATTGATTATATAGTGAAAATTCATTAATTCTTTGAATATCTTCTTCTCTGCTCCTGGGTATTATTTAAACAAACTAAGTGCATGATAATGGTGCAAAAGGATGATTTTTCCAAACTGTGAATTTCATGGCCCCTGGGTCAGGGGTTCTGGTGGTAGGGCAGGGCTCTATTGATTATACATGTATAGTGAAAAAGCATTAATTCTTTGAAAATCTTTTTCTCTGCTCCTGGATATTATATAAACAAACTAATTGCATGGTTATGATAAGCATTGATTCCTTTTCCAAAATTGTGAATTTCATGGCCCCTGGGTCAGGGGTTCTGGTGGTAGGGCAGGGCTCTATTGATTATACATGTATAGTGAAAAAGCATTAATTCTTTGAAAATCTTCTTCTCTGCTCCTGGATATTATATAAACAAACTAAGTGCATGGTTATAATAAGCATTGATTCCTTTTCCAAAATTGTGAATTTCATGGCCCCTGCGTCAGGGGTTCTGGTGGTACAGTAGGGCGGTGCTCTATTGATTATATAGTGAAAATGCATTAATTCTTTGAAAATCTTCTTCTCTGCTCCTGGGTATTATTTAAACAAACTAAGTGCATAGTAATGGTGCACAGGGATGATTTTTCCAAAATTTTGAAATTCATCACCCCAGGGTCAGGGGTTCTGGTGTTAGGGCGGGGCTATATAGATCATATAGTGAAAGTGCATCATTTCTTTGAAAGTCTTCTTCTCTACTCCTGGGAATTATTGAAACAAATTGAATACATAGTTATGATAAGCAAGGATGACTCTACCAAAATTGTGAAATTCATGGCCCCAGGATCAGGGGTTCCGGTGCTAGGGCGGAGTTATATAGATCATACAGTGAAAGTGCATTATTTCTTTGAAAATCTTCTTTTCTACTCCTGGGTATTATTGAAACAAATTGAATACATAGTTATGATAAGCAAGGGTGACTCTACCAAAATTGTGAAATTCATGGCCCCAAGGTCAGGGGTTCTGGTGCTAGGGGGGTGGGCTCTATTGATAATATAGTGAATCTGTAGTAAAAATGCATTATTTCTTTGAAAATCTTCTCTGCACCTGGGCATATCAGACGCAAAAAGAGTAAAAGTTTTAATAAAGATTTTGAACATCTGGACCATTTGGTCAAGTGTTCTGGTTTTGGCCAGGACATAATTTGTATTCAACTGAGAGGAGTTATTCCCCTTTGCCATTTACTTTTGATAATTAATCACTGTAAATAATGTACTTGAAAGGTTAACAGAATAGTAGTATTATGCAAGATTTTTTATTGTATAATACAAAAAGTACTTTTATAGTTTAAATGATCAGGTAGATTTTTAAGTAATAGATAAATAAAAACGAGACAAAAATAACTTGTCTTATTTAATGTTCATCAAAGACCAAGAAGGGTCCAATGTAAGAGATTTCATCAAGGAATTAAAATAGTACAGAATCACTGATAATTTGTTTATATACTGTATAGTGATACTGATAAATGGGGAACAGATTAGAACCTAATTTATGAACTCTTAATGAACACTAGACTAATTATTTTGTTGATCCTGATCGACCTATTTTTCTTGCTTTTGGGCAACAAAGTTTCACCTTTCAGTTCATTTTATACTCTATGGACCCTCTAAATTGTTATATTATACTCAGGTGACCGTTAAAGCCCTTGGGCCTCTTGTTTTTAAATTTTGTTTGTTGATTGATTATGAATTAGAAACAAATATGAAAGTAAACGTCATTTTTTAGTCTTTTATATATTTTGAATGAATAGTTTTCCTGTTTACAGAAATTCAAATTGCAGCCTTTCCTCCATAAACTTGAGACTGACAAAAGCCATCTTTTACACATGTCAACTGATCATGACATACATCCTGATGTTGTGTGTTATGACGATGAATATTTGGATATTGGTAACAATTCTACTGGGAACAGCTGCAGGATATTACTGCAAACGAATATCAAGAAAAAGACCACCGAACGCAGAACTCCAAGTAGGAGTTAATTATCCTGGAATTCAAATCACAAGTGAAACAATCGTAAGAAACAAACATTGCCAACCATTGCTAAATAAAGAAGGAATTAGATTACAATCAGAAGCAGATCCGATGATAGACAAAGAAGAAGGCTGCATTACGCGACTAGCATTTCATTAGAACCTTATAGTCTTGGATGGCTTTTTGAAATTTAGGTGTGACCTACGCCTGTTGATGAGATTTTGGATAATTGTAGAGTTCTGCTGTTTGGCTTCCATACCGGATTTTTATTAGAATAGTATAGTTAAGGAATATGTTTTTGTTTTGAACATTTCCTAAATTAATGATTCAGTTATACATTTGAAAAAAAAAACCAGGAATGTTTTTTTTCTAAAAATATTGTTTCAAACCTAAAGCTTAAATTGATACGTACAGTCACATGATTCAATAAAATATAAGTACTTGATTATGCTCTCGCAGTTAGTATGTGCATCTGTAAAGGGAATCATCCCAGGAGGTTCAAAAGTTATAAATCTACAATTTCTAACAAAATACAATGTGCAATTTTCCAAAAAATTGCTATAAAACTATTTTAAAAGGATATTATGTATAATTATAATTGTGAAGGCAAGAAAAATCAAAGTTGAATGTGACACACAGGTGACAAGGCCCATGAGCCTGTGTTTCTTTGTTTTATATTGCCTGTTTTTATGGAGCTGAAAATAGGTATGAGGTGCTTTAAAAGTTTTATTAAAATGATAACTTTGAAGAAAGAAAATTATAAACACATATCAAATTTAATTTTTTAAATTTTGCTTGCAGATGTTTAGCAAATTTTAAATGACGATGAATTATTGTTCCTACATTCGCTATTGGACAACTTATTTTATGTATTGCAATCTATTTCAATTAACTATAAAACATTATATAAATATCTCTTGTACAGTCCTATTTTAGTATGCCTGTTTAATTGTGTAGTGATGGGTCACTGATAAAATCAAGTTTCGTTCTTCTTTTTTTTTATGTACAACATACCTAATTCCAATTGAATCATGAGCTGCCTTTACTTTAATAAAAAGATATTTTTTAAACTTTGTTGTTATCTGAGCATTTTAGGCGTACCAACTCTATTTTATTAGATAAGAAATTTAAAAAAAATAACTATGGAGGCATAGTCCTGTCACTTGTAAGATAATTATGTCGACTTGTTAGATATTTTTGTTGACTTGTCACATTCACATGTTTCAAAAATTTACATTAGAACATGTCTCTGTTTTGTGCCATCAAGTTTGTGCCAGTTGGCAAAATTTTTCTAACAAGTTGACGTAAAGATTTGACAAGTTAACATAATCAACTGCCAATTCGACATCTCTTTCTAGCAAGTCTTCATAATTCATATTGATCTGATATATCGACATAAATAGCTGACAAGTTGACATATGATAAATCAACATAGTTTTCTGACAAGCTGACATAACATCTGACAAGTCGACACAAACAAGTGCTGGCATAAAAATGTCGCCGTAAGTAACACGCAAACAAAGTTAAAATTAACATTATATGACTATCACTATTTATTACATAAATTAACTGAGTGTTAAGATTTCAACACTCTTAAATGTCTGATAAAATATATTAATATCACATCTGGTTGTGAAGCTATTTTGATGCGACATGATCGACTTTAATTTATTTAAAAAATACCAACGTAATAAGAACCTGCAGATTCTTTTCCTTACAATAAATACTATAGTAAACCATAGTTTACTATAGTGATAACTTTGATACTATGAAAACTATAGCTAACTATAGTGATAACTTTGACACTTTGATTTACTATAGTGAGAACTTTAAAAACTTTGATTTACCATAGAGATTACTATGAAACTTTGATTTACTTTGGTGATAACTTTGACTTACTATAGTGATCACTATGACATTATAGTGATAACATTGAAACTTTGATTTACTATAGCTAACTATAGTAAACTATATAGTTAACTATAGTTTACCATAGTACTTTTTGTTAGGGTTTATTGTTCGTACATTGCTATTTGAACGATTTTAATGTTATGATACATATCTGTGTCATTTGTTTCCATTTTTTTCCTCGATCCAACAACAGTTAAATTTCCTTTTTTCTCTTGTGAATCGGTGAATGAAGCCTGAGAAACCAATATTTATTCCCTAATATTCAATAGTCAAAAGGATATTTCATAAGTGATTGTATGAATTGATTAATGTTATTTGCTGCACTGAGATATTGATTACAATTACACATTTGTAAATCAATCTATACATTGAAAAATATAAAACAAAGAAAAGGACCCATTATTATGATGTGAGATTACAAGTGCACACGTTCGTTTTCCTGTAGAGGATGTTGTCGTGAATCTGCGCTTTATTAACCCTTATGTAGAAAATGAAACAAAATACCATTTGTTTAAAGGGTGAAGTTTTCAAGGGAGGATTGTTCAAGTATGGCGTATCAATCTGTATAACAAGCAAAAGAAAAGTAAGTTGATTATGTTTTATGATTATGTTAAAAACATATCTGGTATAATTGTTTTAGGCTTAAAAACCTATTTTTGAGATAAATATGAAAATAACAGGAAATAAAATTTGTTTATATATTGTAATATTCCGTAGATAAAAGAATAGAATAGAATTTGTTTCCAAATTAGGGCCTCGTGGTTCATGACATATAAATGATTACAGATAAATGCACATAATACAGTTAAGTACAATGTAACTTGGGTCATTGTTAGTTTGTTTAATAGCATGATGACTAGATACAATATAACTTAGAAAATCATCTCATTGTCCAGTTTGTATGAAAATATAATGGTAACAAGACTAGATACAATGCAACATAGAAAATCAGCTCATTGCTCAGTTTGTATAACAATATCATAGTATGATAACTAGATATAAAACTTGAAATGATAATGCAAGAAAGGTTAGTTAACATAATAGATTTTAAAAGTTACCATTCATGCAACATAGTGAATGTAACATTATGAGTAGAAAATCTATAAGTTAAATCAGGGGTGTGTAGTATAGTACAAAGATCCTTGATTATGTGTTATTACTAAAGATGGCAAGAAGCACAAGAGACAAAATCATATTAATTATGCTCATTGTTGCTCAAAGAAAATTGTACGAGCACATCTATATGTGTAAAGATAATGGTAAAGAAACAAAATTAAAAAAAATAGATAAGTAAATGCTTAGTTAGGCATACAAAGAAAAACATGCAGCAAGAAGTAATGAGGTGTTCAACATTAATTAATCCACTTTTACTTGGAGTAATATTGCATGTTACATATATATGTTGCACACATACAATAACGTAATAATGAATATCATACACTGCTAAGAAATACAAAATATTGTATGAGCTCATGTCTTGAGTAAGATGCACATGTGTATGGATTAACAGCAAAGAGCAACGAGAGAAGATGCTACATGATATATCAAATCCACTCTTGTCTAGTGCAATTAATACATATAAATGTATAAAATCCTATAAGAAAATATTATAATAAATGATTCTGTACATAAAAATCCAATATCTTGAATATGCAATATTTGTAAAAATAAGAAAAAATAATGCATCTATACTTCATAAACCCAGCGTCTGTCATAGTAAGGCAAGAATATCATAGTCTTGACAATTCAAATGCTAAACAAATTATATAGTGTTAAATCATTAAATTATCGGCAACTGCTCTGTATTGGCAAAAAAGTAACTTTCTCATGGGTGCATTCTTTGGAAATTAAGATTAAAGAGAGAATATATTTCATCCTCAACCATATTGAATGAACACTTCATACAAGTTTTCGCAGTCCGAAACAAACCTAAGTATCTGCTTGTTTCATTTCTAAGTTACGTGCAGAAATTCCAAATTTAGTGTCTTTCTCTGATAAAATTTGCTCAAAATTGTCAAATAGTTTTCAAAATCAAAGTATTGCTTATTTTACCGTATTCATCAAGACTTAAGTTGAAGTTATAAAATACTGTATACAGGAAAATTTATGCCCCCGTTTTACTTTTGCCTCTTTCGCCCTACTCACAGGTGGGCTAATTTAAAACGGGGCGAATAAAAAAACCCACACAGTACAATTTTTTAAACAAAATTGTGACTGGGCGAATTTAAACGGGGCAAAATTGTTTGCAAGTGTTAAAGGGCGAAAATAAGACTGTATACAGTATCTCTTTTTGTACCATTCTCAAAAATATGAATCTGCTAAAATTTCTTGCTCTGTGACTTAAAATTAAATATAGAGAGTGCTGAGTTTCTTAATTTTGGAAAGTATTTCAGTAACATGTTTATGCTTGCAGACCAAGATATATTTTTTTAAATTCAATTTATCTGCATTGTATGCTGCTTGCAAAAGGGGAAATAACTGAGCTAGATTTTCTAGTCGACGTCAATATTTAAACAGTATGATATATTTAAACGAAGGGAAAATCTTCCCAATTCAGCAAGAGCAAGAACTGCAAATTTAGAACTCTCTTATGAACTCTGAGAATATATCACATTAATATGTAGTTTTTCACACAAAGCTTTAGAATGTATTCCACCTAGATCGGTTGAATTATTACGGAAACGTGCTGATTGAGTATTAAATGGACCCCAAATTTCACAACCATATAGAAGAATAATTTAAATGGTATGATCAAAAACATGAGTAATATTTTTCACACGAAATAAAATTAAAAACACAAAATAACCTTCTAAAGTTGGAAGTAAGCTTTTAGTGATTTTTAATTTTTTTTAAACCTTTATTCCAACGTTATTTTTATAAACTTTGTAGAAATAATATTATCTTGTACAGAATTTTTTGAATCAAAAATATTTCGATACTGAATAATAATATTTTATTGTTGATTAAAAATAACTTTCTTAACATTGGCGGATCGAATTATCGTGAAACTGCAAAAAAGTTTAATATTTTGGCGTTTTTCACGATAATTGATTATATGTTGTTTAACGTCTCATTCAAGAATTTTTCACTCATATAGAGACCTCACCGTATGCCGGTGAAGGGCTTCAAATTTAGACCTATACTCGACACTCAGGGCCATTGTGAGGGTTTTTTATCGTGCCAATGCTTACTGTGACACGAGACCTCGGTTTTTAAGGTCTCACCCGAAAGACGTGGTGATCTAGAATTAAACCCAGGCCTCCCGATCACGAAGCGAGCGCCCTTACACTAGGCTACCGTGACCAGTTTCTTTTTTTCACGATGAAGTACAAGTATATTGTATTTCATGTTATACATGTCTATGCTTGACTTTCATGCTGCTTTTTTTTAAAATTTAAATTCAGGATTATACATGTAACGAGTTCAATAAAATAATACCTTCTTCTTTGTAAAATCTCGGAGGCCTTTGGGATTTTGGGGGTTTGATTTTGGAGACTTTTGTGGTGGGGATTTTTGGGTAGGACCTTGGAGGCTTTTATGGTGAGGATTTTTTATTTGGTTAACAGGTGAATCATGAGGAACAATCTTTTGTAATAAACATTTATTCTGTATCAAGACATGTATTCAGTGACTGGGATGACAATTCTTTTTAACATTTTAGGATGCACGGTTACTGGACAACGTCGACGAAGCTCCATTTTTTGCACGATGCGTGGCATCTGGGAACCGAAACAGGTAACTAAATTTCTATTTTTAAGGACTATGTTTTCATAGAGTGCTCAATGTTTCAATGAAATTTAGACATAATGGCTTTGATATCTTGAAAATGTGCCATGAATATCGGACTTTGTAAAAATAATATTTCAGAGAGTTCTTTCTCGTATTTTTCTTTGATATGTGAAATTATTTGTAATCTTATACAAATTATAATCATTAAAGTTAAAAAATATTCTTATAAACTTAAAGAAAAAACGTTTTATAGAATCTGGAGAATACTATTTATAGATTTTCTTACTATTTTCAGGAATAGCAATTGCCATGGCTATAAGTGCAATTCTATCTTTTGTATACGAGTTCCTTGACCTAATTTATTACAGAATTATTACCACGATGAGACAAACAGAAAACAATTTTCAGCAGTAAGCTTTTATTAAACGTGTTTTACATTTTGATTCAATTTCTGAAGAGCAATATGCTAATATAAGGGACACTATGTTTGAAAAGTTGATTGCATTTAAATATACCTTATTAGGTCACCTGATTCACTCAGGTGACCTATTGCTATCTGTTTCCGCCCGTCATCATGAGTCGTGCGACTTATGCTAACATTTGAAAAATTTCAGCTTCTTCTATGGAACTGCTGAACCTATTTCACACATTTTTGGTATACATCATCTATGGGCAAAAGGGTACAAGATTGGTCTCTGTCTCCCCCCCCCCCTCCCCGGGGCTGAGGGATGGGACCAATACCATCAAAATTACAAAATCAATGCTATCTTCAAAAATACCATTCTTCACTCCTGGACATCAAGCAGTCAAACTTTTTGCATTGTTATAAAAAGCATTGAGCCCTCTACCAAAAAAATTCATGGCCCCAGGGTCAGGTGTCAGGGTCTTGTGTTATGGTTGGGCTCTATGGATCATATAGTGAATATGCATAAGTTCTTTAAAATCTTCTCCTCTCTAGTTTATTTAGCAAGGGTTACCTCTTCCAAAATTGAGAAATTCATGGCCCTTGTGTCAGGGGTTTTGGTGCTGGGACCAAAAGTCCTAGTCCTATATGCTAGGGTTCTAGTGAAAATGCATTCTTTCTTTGAAAATCTTCTATGCTCCTGAGAATTAAGCAAACAAACTAGGTACATGGTTATGATGAGCATGGCGGTCTGTTCCAAAAATGTGAAAATCATGGTCCCTGAGTCAGAGGTTTGTAGTTAGGGCAAGGCTCAATAAATCACATTGAAAAATACATGAATTATTCGAAAATCTTCTTCGCTTCTCTTTGATATTTAGCAAACATTCTATCATGATTAAAGGTGCCTCTTCTAAACCTTTGCAATTTACTGCCCTTGAGTCAGGGGTTCTGCTGCTAGGGTGGGGCTCTATTGATTAAATGCTCCAAATCATATCTGCTCCTAGCCATCTAAGAGATAAACAAAGTTCAAAGTCTTAATGGGCAAGGGTGTTTTACCAAATTTGTGGAATTTTCGGTCACTTGGCAGTTCTATTGATCATAAAGAGAAATGTGTTCTCTACTTCAGGAGACGTTATTCCCCTTTTCTTTTCAAGTACGATAATTAAACGCTGTAAATAATGTAATTGATAGGACAATTGGAGAAAAGACTTATACAAGACTTTTTTGATAGATAACACAAAATAAGCTTTTTAAATAAAATAAGAAATAAGAAAAATAAGAATAAGAAATAAGAAAAAATACTTTATATATGTACGTTAAACGTTATTCAAACACCAAGAGAGGCAAATGTTAAAGGGATTGTGCTGAGTTTACTATGTTTAAACTATTGTATATAGTTTGGTGATGGAAAAATTGCACTGGCACTCACAGGCAAGCATACGTAAATAGATCTACTTTGAGTTTTTGCTGAGTACCAGTATATCTATTTTACTTCTATTGTTTTTGGGCAGCGAATCTTTATCCTTCAGTTAATTACATGTATTTAGTAAATTGTCATTCTATGGATCCTTTACAGGGTTGTATTATACTCAGGGGACCTTTAAGACCCTCGGGTCTTTTGTTAAAATTGAAAAAAAAACTTATTTGTCCACCATTTCTAGTCAAAATAACGCAATTATGCTATTCTTTGGACAGATCTACGGCATGCAACCCTATTGTTCTCCCTAGGCGTTGCATTGGATCGCTTTTGTACATAATAAGGGTTATCAATGGGTACATCCTGATGTTGTGTGTTATGACGATGAATGTATGGATATTCGTGTCTGTTTTGGTGGGAACCATGCTAGGCTTTTTTATCAAATACTACTTCAGAGGAAAAATTTCTTCCAAATCAAAAGAAGAAGCTAAAATCAAAGAAGCACAACCCGAGCAGAGACCAAACTGCCACAATACATCAAACGAAGCAGAAACTCTGCTTCTACAAAACATTCCATGTGGTGGATCCAAGTCTAAGAAAAATAAGACTGGTCATAAAATTTCACAAGTTTAAGAAGAAATAGGGAAAATTACAACTTTCTTTTGTCTTGTATCTATTTTGCTAAACGTGTATTTCCTAATGTTTTGGATATATCATATGTACAGAGGCAACATGAGCTGCTTTTTCGGAGTCGGAAACTTTTACTGTAAAATTATAATTCACTTAATTACTAACAGAAAAAAAAAACCAAGTCCAAAGACTTAATTCTGTTAATATTTGTGTGGAATAATATTTAGAAGCCCTGATTGTTGCAAAATTACAAAAATCAATTTCTTATATAAAACTATTTTACATTCCATACTATAGAAATCTTCCTTCTGACAAAATCTAACGCTTAGTTTAAGCTTATTTATCATTAAGGTTTAAGTATTAGTCAGAATTGTAATAGTAGCACATTTATATATCAAAGTAAATTTCTTAAAAGTACAGCTCATATTGTTTTAAGTAAAGAGCTCAAAGCATCTGTTATTATAATTAATAACATGATGGTACGTAAATGTTCTTTAATATATGTAACTTGCTCTTTTGTGAATATAAAACAATTCTGCTCATTATCTGTCTATTCTTTAAAAGTTACTTTCTATAATTACTATGAAATGTTCTTTTTGTGAAGGAAATTTTTCAAAAGTTTACGTGTAGCATATCTGCTAAGAGCGCAACTTGTACTTTTACTTGGAATATACCGAATATTTCACATTTCTTGGCTATTCATTAGCAAACATCATTAGCAAAAAGTTTAAGCAGTGAGGATAAAAGGGCGGCAATAATTTGATATTTATTTGAATGGTACTTGCTTTCCTTGATATGTCTTACTCTAGGCATTATTGATCAATAGATACTGGAAAACTACTTTGTGAGAATGTGCATGGTTAAAAAATATCTTAAATTCTTCATAGTGCAGATTTTTCTGCTGATCAAATTCCACTGTTTAGATAACTATACATAATCATGTATACTGAGTATATCTAGTATAATGAAAATAAAATCTTTTCAACGACTAATTCCAGTCAGCTTTTTGTCCTTACTGAAAAGCAATACTGCATGCACAATAAAAACTAAAAATTAATCATTTCAAAACGAAATGAATGCATCTGGGACGCAACATAGAGCTTATCCAATGTTACTACATGTATCTGCCATTCACCAATAGCCGCCTAATTTGGAAAATAATCTATCAAACTGAAATTGTGAAGGACAATAAAGAAAATACTTTTTGAAATATTCAATGGGTTTTTTAATATATTCGATCAGTGCATATTATCTATTCAAGATATATTACTAAAGTCAGGTACTCTTCACACAATTGTTCCGAAGAAAATAGTTCCATTCATGATCAGTAGATAAAACATTACAACAAATATTAAGAATAATCATGTATATTTAATACGTTAAAGAAAACAAAATTAACGTTAAAAGATTTTAAGAAAATCACTTTTTCCCCAGAAAAGCAAATAAAAAGTTTTCATATTCCTACGCTCGCTGCCTCCTCAGTCTTTTTCACGAAAATATATAGGTCACACTTCGATTGATAATGATAAATCTTTTCACCAATTATATTACTGTCATGATTATTGTTCGTTAATTGCCGTATATTTTCTTTTGAGTTAGAATGTTAATCATTAACTGTGTGTGTGTGTTTTTTCTCTCTTTTTTAAATTACGGAATGGTTATTATGGTTAAACACTTCTCGGCAAAGCAACGTGATTTTCCGAGCTCGGAAAGATCTTCGCACGTATGTAGACCTAGGCTATTTGGTCTTGCAAGAACAGGTGTGTGCACCGTTCCCTAGTGACGCTTAGATTAGGAGACTGGGTATCAGTACTTGCTACGGACATAAAGAAGTTTAGAACTATACACCAGTTTCATAACAAGTGCAGGTTTTTTACTCAAGGTGAAGCCTTATACTGGGCTAGAGGGGCTGAGTTATGGTCATCGATCTAACACGAAAATGTACTATTTTTGTAAATAAAAACATTTCTAGAAACAAAAATAAAATGAAGTTTATCTTCAAAACGTCTGTATATTCAAAATCAGTATATGGTGGAGGAATATTCAGTGATGCTCCATAGCCGCAACCGATCTCGCGCTTTCCTTTGCGTTTAACAACGGCCGTCAATGCATCACTGGACGAGTTCATTAATTACTCTAAAAGGTGACAGGTTGGACCATCTTTAACATCTACCTATACTTTGAGTGATAGTACTTTTTAATAGCACAAAATTAAAAAATAAATTAAAATATATCCTTGATAGATCTAAAGTTTTGCTATTTATGAAAATGGGCTATCTTTGATAATCCATAACGGCTTGGACTTGTTTTGAATTTTTTTTTTACAGAAGATTCTATCATTGGAAAGTTAGATGGTACACATGTAGCACAGGCCCATAGTACGCGGGATTTTTTGGGAGTCCCCCCCCCCCTTTCACTTTGAAAACGTTGCTATAGGCCTGTAACATGCTATTTGGATTAAATATTCCTGAAAATGAGTGAGGCGTTAAATACATTTTTAAAATTATACGATTAATTATATTTAGTTTATGTTCTATGTGAAATTAAAACTATTTTTATGCATGTGCAACTTTGTGATAAAGTCACTACATGCATGTAACGTTATATAGGCCCCTATGTACATGCAGTTTGTTTCCTACTATATGCATATTTTATTCAACATAAGATGTTGAAACTCAGTAGCCTAAATACTATCAGATTATGTCATTTTAGGATATTTATGTATAAGGCACTTTTATAGTTGACTTTCTACAGCTTGAGTATCTCTGACGTTTTGTCAGTAATACTTGTTTTTTTATCAGAAATCATCTGAACACAATGAAAATTCGAATAAATTAAAAGTCGAATATCTTGGATATGGGGTAACCCATATCTATTCTTGTTTAAGAGTGCATTCTGTATGTATGGTAAGAGACAACAGGACAATGGTTTACACATTTTCATCAATATATCACTTAAGAATTGGGTTTGTCATCATCATCTAGAGTCTTCTGGTTCAGAAACATGAATATCCTTGATATCATAATGCTCAATGCTCTCTACAATTTTTGTTATGGATATATATGTCACCATAAAGTCCTTCTCCTCTGTTTCTTACAAATACATGCTCGCTCATCAGATAAAATTAAACGACATTAGAGCTATATGTGTACTTTAGCTAAAGTGTCATTAGGCATTTATAATTGAAAAACTTAAAGGCACCTTCTTGCCATAGTTCACGACATTCTCTGAACTATGCACCTGGATATAGGATTGTAGACTTAACTGTACAACATTAACAGAAAATCATTTACCACGTAATGTGTTGCATCTGATTTCAGAGTTTGGTAAGTACTGGTAAAACATGAATCCTTAAAGTGTATGATTTTTTTAATTATACAAGAGGAATTGGTTGTTATCATAAAAGAAACTGCCAAAAGGACATTACATTGTTTTCTTCCTTCTTTCTTTTTGGTCGACATTTATTTCGATTACCCTCTTTCTTTCTGGAATGACAATAGTGGTAATGACTGGCGCATGCAACTTTATCCATAATCGCATTTGAATTCATCGACTCAATTTGCTAGAGTTACTGAATTATTTTTTAGAGAATGTTTTCTTTATTATGGATGTTTTCTCGACATTCCAGAAGGACATTCATACAAAAATATTTGACAAGAACAATACCACAACAGATATTAAGTCAAATGATTCAATGAGTTTGTCTGAAATTGTGAATCTAATTTGACGTTAAAAACTTTAATGGCATCATAAAAACTGTTGTTTTACCGTTTCTGCCACTACTGATTTAGTCACAAATCTGTGTGAACATGTCACCTCTCTGTATATTCCACAACAAATACATAGTCAAATGATTTGAAGACTTTCTCCGAAAAAGTGTGAAACTACAGATGTAGCTTTGACGAAAAAACTGTCATCATTGCATTGTTTTTACCGTTTCTGTCACTACTGATTTAGTCACAGATCTGTGGATTACCTTTCGGTATATCCCATCCGAAATCTTCTGCACATCGTCTGGGTAACCAATTTGTATATTCTAATACTTAATGTAATATTCACAACATACAGATTCTGAGTGATATCAGTTTGGAAGAAGCTACCAGAATACTGGGTTTTATGTCAGATTATTTTCAAATTAAAAAGTTAATCTTGGTGCATAATAGAAGTTAAAAACAAGATCAACAATGCAAGCGCCATGCCAATTTTTCAAAAATTCAAAAACGAACAAAAATACAAAAGCTTTGTTCATTATATGGACAAATAATTTTGACCAATCATTTTAATCATTAAAACAACCGTTACAACATACATGTAATTAAAGTCTCTTTTTCGTTAGGAAAACAAGGATAGGAGATCTCATGCCTGAAAAAAGATAAAATAAGTATTATAATGATTAATCTATGAAAAATAAATAGTTTTGATTTTGTTAACTTTATCAATTTAGTGGTAACGTTGCATTTTTCTGTTTAACAATAATTGTACACTGGGTCATAGATAAAAGAATGCCTAGTCATGCAGAAACATCAAATTTCATAATAAAACAAAGAAATGAAGATTTTATTTAAATGCATTTTTATATCTAATAAACATTTCAAAAGAAAGTTAAAGAAGAAATGTACGAGCAAATGCTTTACCACAATTGGTTAATTTTGTTATAAATTAAAAAGAATGCGTCTGTACAAACCGGTTCGTATTGCAGTGAAAATCCTCTTCTCTGTAATAAACCATTGGAACGGAAAACAACCTTGACAGTGTCATTAAATTTCAGCGCATGCGCACTTCCAGGTATATGTGTAACATCACAATACTTCTGTGAATTAATTTCCAAGAAATCATTTTCACAATTTAGTGACGATTCCAAGTCCAAAGTCGAAATACTCAATCGGAAGTGTTGTCTTTGAAATGTAGTAAAATACCATTCACAGACTACATCAGGTTGATAGATACCAAATGATGGTGGATTGTGAATCCTGCCTGGATGATCCACCGTCACATTATGACCGCAATCTAAATATTTATTTCAATTTCATATTGAGCACTACAAAAAGTGACAGATACCAAGGATTCACTGAACAAATCAAAAAATAGCTGTGAGTTTTGCAAATTCCTATGTTTAAATTTCAAAAGTAAATATTTTGTTTTTGATATTAATTGTTATGAACGCCTCCTATAATGCTTTACTTTATCATAATGTCAAAAACACTCAATGATGACATTCAGTTACATATCAATTAAAAAGAAAAAAATTAGTTTCTTAAAAAATAAGGATTTTTCAGTCTGCTATTTCTCCAATTCTGTTTAATTTGATAAATTATATTAAAGTAATTTTTCAAAAGTAAAAATAAGCTACATTTCACAATACTGCGTGAAAATATTAAACAATGGAAACCAAAGCCGGCCACATTTAGCAGGAAAGAAATGATTAAGGAAATGGTAAAACACTGCTTTATACACATACCAGATCTTAGAGTGAGCTTCAGAGGTCTTCCTTCCTCTTCTTCTATGAGGGTCGATAACTCCAGTTCATACTGTCTACCTATATTGCGACCTGTGGGAAATATGAACTTGCCTACACTGGGTCCTAACTTGAGTACTTCTTGATCCATGTCTGGTAGTACTCTGTATTTGAAGACGGAATTGTATGACGAGTTCTTTGAATTTTCTGGGGAGTCCCAGGCCAATCCTATCAATCCCGCCGAATTAATCACTTGTTTTATTGAAGGTGCTGTATCTACAAATAAACAACAACAAATCTTATTCAGGGGATATTTCCATGTGGAAAAGGTACAATGTGAACAATTAATGAATCCACACTTTCGCAGAAATTCATTTTAATATACAAGTATTAATTAATTTATGAATTGCTCTAAAATTTGCTGACCTATAGCTGCAATGGATATATTAAATCCGCCATGTTTATTAGCACTTCCAAAAGAGGACCTGAAAATTATCTTGGCATCTCTTTCTTTTGTTATGTAATATCCGCCAGGTGGAGGCTTTTTGCAGAAACGGTCATCGTTTATCATGACGTATTCTTCCGTACATGCTGACGTGTTATCTGACAAATTTATAGCATCGAAATGTATTTTCAACCTTTGACCCACTGATGCCCTAACATTCCACTGACAAGCGACATCGGGTTCGTAATACTCATTCAGGAAATATGGCGAGTGAAGGGAACTAATGGTTCCATTTGGAGGGAGAACAATATCGTACCCACATGCTGAAATAAAACAGAGAATAATTATTTATAGTAAAATTTTCTGCTATTTATTTTAAGAATTATTTATTTTGTACTTAATATGCTAGTGGAAACTTACCGGAAATTGCGGATATCGGGGCCGAGGTTTCTCCTCTTCCGTTCTGTGACAAAGCTGTCACAGTCATTTCATATCGGCCACCGGGGTGATTTGCTGTGTAGATATAGTGTGTTTGACGATTCGGAGCAATTGTAATTGTTGAATGTTGCAGACTGTTCCTTATCGTCAATAGATAGCCCTTTAGGAACATTGAGTTCGTATACAGTTATTCATTTATGTTACAACAAAATATAATTATGTACATTTTTATGTGTAAGCAAAGCACATATTCTTTGTTGTTTAAAATGATATAATGTCTAAGTTTAAATTATGATATATGAGCAAGATGCGTAAGGGACAAGTTTGGTAACAGCCAAATTTAGTCCCCATTAGATACAGAAATAAAAAAGCAATTAAAATTGTAATATTTTGCAATTAAGGTATGTCATTCGTCAGATTTTGAGAAAAGTTTGGTCAGAACCTCTTAACTTTTAAACCGTAAATCACAATTCAATCTTTAAAACATATTTCAATTAAACAATGCAAATTATACAATATTAAATTTAAAAACTACTCACAAAATCATAAAGAAATGAAGAAACAAGATTTATAGGGCACTATTTCTTGTGGTGGAAGGATATTTGGAAGAAAATTCTTCAAATCTACACATTTGCTAAGATTAATATCTGGGAACTTTAATCCTTTTTTTTACTCGGAATTTTTTTTGCTTGCGTTATTATATGCTAAGAATATTAAAAATAGGATTCAATTAATGTTTTAAGAACAAATTTTACACATTCACTCAACAGACTTTGCCAAGAAATGAAGATATATTGAAGAAGTTATCATAAAATTTACATGGTTTTTGGCTGAAAGTCACATATTTTGACCAATTTCTCAAAATTTACATCACTGACCCCAACTTTTTCTGTCATTATTTTAAACTATAGGATACTTCCAACCGATCAGCACTAAAGTTTTAGAAAGCTTGATACAAGAAAATATTTAATTGCCTTATAAGATTTTGAATACCCCAAAACGATACACAATAATTTACGCGCATTAATTTTCAGGGTTTTTTTTCAATAATAAATACGATTCAAACTATTTTACATAAAAAATAAGATTTTATCTATTGTGTTAATTATATCTGGTAAAATATGATAAAGTTAAAGTGATTGACTTAAAAGTTAAAAATTTAATTGCAAAAAAAGGATCAAGCTAATTGTACTGTTGCTCAGTAAAACGCACACTGACCCCCAGTTTTCTCAGCAATTTTGAGTCATGCTAAATAAGTGGTATTCTAAAATATAATTGTCAAAAAATCCTTGATATAATTCATTTCAGGAGTGACATACCTTGAGAGCTTTAAATGATGCTTGTTTCAAGTCAACAATTATTTTGATACAAAGCGTAAATGGAGGCCACAAGAAGTGACAAATTAAATAATTTTACCAAACCCTCTATTCTGATGAAATTTCGTCACCTGAAATACTTTAATTTCATTTCGGAAAACAGAGAGCAGAAACTTGCATGTCTGTGATTTTGATAGACAAGATGTATTTGATACAAGTGCATAAAATATGTGAATATAATAAATATGTAAATTTAGTAGATCAATAGACAACCATGTAATCTGTATCTCCTGACGCAAATGTCTCTTAAAATTGAAGATACAGTAATTTGAATACAAAACATGTAAAATTCAGAAATTAAAACATTTTGTGACTTTCTGACGGGATTTGTGTATGGTATCAATTAAAATCAATACTCATTTTGATACAGGGATGGCAACAAGATTTTTGAAAATGAACTATTGCATTGCTCTAAGAGACACCCCAATACATAGGCCTAAAAGGAGTCTTTAGTTAACCAATCTTGTCCTTGGGGAAAGTTATATATATAATGAAACATGCTGTTAAACAAATTACATGTACTTACGCTTAAAGGAACACTTGTACACGGAGGTGACCAGAACACTCTTAGTGTGTTCTCGATTAAAACAACCTGAAAATCTTGAACCTTTCCTGGTATACCACTTGGAACTACAATATCAACAAACTGAACATCAACAACTTTAAAATATATCAATATAAAGGCATTATTATACAAAAACACATATAGATTAACGCCATAGAATTGAAAATCGTTTACTAGATAATAAACAGGAAGTCCAAGTAAAAAAATTAAATGAATCTGACGGAACAAATATGTACCTCATAACTTACGTTTTGATTCTTCAGGACAAGGCTTTTTTGTTGTAGTTACTGGTGTTGTTGATGTAAATTCTTGTGTTGTAGTTGGTAACGTACTAATCAATGTTGATGACGTTGAAATGGAAGATGGGCTTGTCGTTACCTGAGAATGTGTCACATGATCGGAAGTTGTTGCTTCTTCAGTAGTACTGGTAGTAGAAGTAGTTTGATCTGGTTGTTTCCATTCTGGCAAGGGCGGATCCCCTATGGATGATTCAGGTATTTAATGACCCTTGAGTAATCCAGTATAATATTTTTTTGCAGATTAGTAACGTTCTTACCATTCTCACATCCATACAACTTCTTGATCTTCCAGATGTCCATTTCACTAAATCCAGATCGCTGACCCATAGTTCCGCGAGTGTTAAATTTTGCCACTAATGTCGGGCTTCCATTTTTAGAAAAGGTCGTTGCACCATAATGCATAATACTGCCATAGTCATAAATGGTTCCAAAGGTATCCATTATGTTCTTTTGCTGTTTGGTAAAATCTCTAGTTTTACCTTCAGATATAGACATTTTACGTCAAAGAATGTTAAATATTAAGTTCATAAATTTTCTTGCCCAAACGGATTTTAATGGATTTATCTTCAAGACTAGGGACACTTTTGTGAAATTTATGCAACCTAATTTTTAACTGTTTAATAGCATAGGAACTATATACCATCTTGCACATTCTCCCAGTTGACTAGAATATAATCGTCACGATCATATCGACTTTGTTCGTGGAAGAATCCAGCAGCATGGTTCATCTCGTGCAGAATAACGCCTTTGTAGTAGCAGGTCGAACCAAGAACGAGGTTCTGAGGACCAGTGTCCCGACCAATAGACGAATAGCATCTGGAAGTTAAATGGTAAAAGATTCTTGTCAAATGACGTAAGTGCCAGACAACTGAAGAAGAAAATTTGCATTTGAGCTCTTTTCTTCATAAATTGTGATTTATGTTCTTTTTTTCTTTGAGAAATCACAGGATATTGTACAAAATAATTGTTGATCCTAAATAAACTTTACGCGATTTGGTAAAACTGAAGTGTTTTTCCGGCAAAAGTAAAATTCTAATAAATCAAAAAAAAAAAAAAAAAAAAAAAAAAAAAAAAAAAAAAAAAAACCAAAATAAAAACAAACAAACAAACAAACAAACAAACGCCTTTGTACTTTTGAAAACAAATACAAGGGCTTCTGTCTCAACCAAAAAACGATTACAATTAGTAAAAATTTACAATTTTAGCTGAGGACACATAATTACCCTGCTCCATCCCTGATGACGACATAGTCCTCCTCATTGGTCCTCGGTCTCCACTTTAAACAAGACTGGTCATTGTTGTACTGGTCTATTGCCGACTGAATAACACTGAGACCATAGTTACCTAAAATTATCAAGAACCTTTACATGATTTGATGTAAATGTAACGTCCATAGAATTAAGGGTGCACTTCTTTTTTAAAGAAATGGAATTTAATATTGTGAAAAATTCTCTTTTTTTCTTTTTATGAATGCTTATATAAACTTACAGCAATGTTTGAGTAAGACAATAAGGTATGAAATTTTGAATTATTGTACACATTCCTTGGCAATCTGTTCAGGTTATACGTACTGATTCCATTCTTTTCAATAGTGTATGGAATCACGTTATTTTTCCATTTCCATAAACTGACACGAATAGCGTTCCTTTTCTCTCTCTGAATAAAGCAAAGAACAACAACTTTTTATTGATATCTAATCAGTGTATGGTATCATATAGACTTAGTTTAATAATGCTTCAAAAGTCTTTATGAAAACATAAAAAATTTGAAGTAGTCTATTGCTACATGAAGTACTTTTAAAATGCAGTAAAGGTGGAAGGTCAAACCTGATTTTATTATTACCTGTAGGTTACATTTAGCAGAAAATTCAATAAATATAATTCTAAATTGACTGAATAAATGTAGAACCTCTTGACATATTAACAATTTATCAAGAGTAATGAATCATTTTAGTTTTTACATGCGTTACCGATGTTAGATAATGAACCTGTTTACATACCGACGGTTAAGAACTTTTCACAGTAGAGAAATTAACACTGTTTACATACGTATACCGATGGCTGTCCAACAATGTCTCCTTCGAGCAGATTCTCCAATATTCCTGATTCTATGTACAAATTCTATTGTTATACTTTCATGTTTAATAGTCAAATTTGATTGGTTTCAAAACATTTGTTAAAAAGTACTTATACCCTACCGCGTGCATAAATCACGCCCTCCGGGTAACATTACATAGTAACGGTTGAAAATGCACGACGACGGGTAACAGTATATTATTTAATGTTAACAGAATGTTTGCACTTACTTTTTCTTTTCAATGCATTCTAAATACATTCAGTATAACAAAAAATATTACATATATTATATGGGATAACGTGAAATTGTTATTCCTTGAAAAGGGATAACATGTGAAATTGTTGTCCCTTGAAAACCATTGCTGACCTCGGTCCCGCCTCGGTCAACAATGGTTTTCGCAGGATAATAATTTCACGTTACCCTAATAAACATGTAATATTTTTATAATTTATTCACAATCAATGAAAACTGATCGTAAATTCAACTGTTTTCACTTGTAATATCAATGATGAATTGCTCAATCAGTCTTCTTGCTTGTCTCTAATGAATGAATACCCCCATGTTATAATAGTTACTGCTCCAAGATTTTATCTACCATCATTTCGAGATTCATTGCATATTCGAGAAAAATTTCATATTTTCTTTATCCTTGAAAGAAACACAAATGCTTCTTTTGAAGTTAATTCTCCAAAAACCTCCACTTACTTAAAAATCGAAGAAAAAAATTAGAATTTTTTAAGCCAGTTGATTTTTATTTACTATGAAAAGAAATAATTGTAAAACCTAGCTTTGTCTTACCCCTGTTTGCCTTTACTATGATGTCCATAACACTATAGTCCAGTGGTGATATTTTTTCTTTGTTGTCGACCCGAGGAACTGAATGTTAAATAAAAAAAAACTTTTGCGATATTGGAAGAGTTTTTATATTCGTTCACAATTTAGGCTTTCTAAATATCTTCGATCAATCTGATTTAAGCTATGGTTATTAAAAAAGAATATATTAGTAATTCCCAGTTTCCAGTATCAAGTCTCTGGTAAGTAAATGTTTAATTTACAGGAATAACGGATAAATTGCAACTGTAATAAGATTTGTTTATTTACACTGTATTTGTTTACTAAATCAAATGTTTATTTCATCTTTTCTGTCATCCGCCGATTTAATGAAGGCGTTAATTTATGAATCAAAATATTTCCTAGCGTGTGTGAGTGCTAAAAGAATCCATTGTAATTCTGCTCTTGAAAATATTTTGATTTTTGTCTATAATGCAATGGATAAAAAAAATCCTAGCAAGAGATTCGTGTAGTCATAGAAAAAGACAATACAGTGTTTTAATGGAACAAAACATACCATAGCTAGCCCTTGATATGACCTACAAGCAAAGATGTGATACTCTTAAAATTACATGAAAATAATTCTACAATTTAATGGGTCTTTATTGTTTCAAGAAATATACGAGGAATCAAAAGATGCTATATTTTGTCTAAATCGTGACTAAAAGAAGAATAGTTTGAAATAGAAATGTCATACACAACTCCTTAAAATTTCATTAATTTGTTATATATATGTAATAATATATATATAACCTAACAAGAGAAACAAAAATTCAGTTTAAGGAAATAAAAAAAAAATATAACATTACTTACGTTTGTAACACAACAAAGAAAACACACCACAATATAAAACATTTTGCAACCTTCGACTTCGCACGAAATGTGAACTTTTAATCAACATTTTAAACCTCATGTTAAGTGCTTGTTTATAAATGGTTTAATGAAACATCCGTAACAATTTCTTTCTTATTTAGGGTAATTGGAGATAAAAACCTCCACTACATGAGAATTTTAGTCGGTGGGCAGGCCCTAAACGTTTCAAATTATCCTGTATCATGCTTTTCAGTCCTTTACGTAGGAAGTACTCGTACATTGTAATCATGGAATCAATATTTTCTTTATTTATCATTTTCAGGAACATGCGCTTTTTAGAGTTGTAGGAAGCGCATATTAAACTAAAAGTACACTAAGTAACATTTAGTAACCTTGTATCAAAATAAAATAAAAGCCGGTAAAAAGTACAATTACTATCATGAATAGTCGTGTCATGACAGCAAAGAAAAAGACATGAATGGTTAACAAAAAGCGGGAATAAACCTTAATTTCCTTTTCGCCCTTGTGGTCAGTCGTTTGAACTGTGACCGTCTACAGTTTATAAGATGCATGATACCATTTTTTCCCTCATTAAGTCATGTTTACCTGTCATGGTAGATTGCATTTGTATGTTGTTTGACACCTTTGAAAACGATTGTCTCGATAATACATAATTAGCGAACTCATAATTAGCGTGTACAACATGATCACGTGATCTCTAATCTATGTGGGGAAACATGGCTTCTTCCATGTGCAAAAATAAGCATTACAAATATGATTTAAGAACGGATCTTTTACGAAGCGCCAGGTAAGATTACCATAATTATGTATCGTCCATTCGTATTCGTATTGAATCGTTATATTTTTTTTCCTTGCACAATTACAATTTTGGTATACAGAGAAGAAAAGAAATTTTAAACCATATTACCCATACCCGTTTTCCACAGTTTTGCAAGTGATTTCAAAATAAAAATTGTTTAAAAAAAATAACTGCATATGTGTAATTAGCAATTAAACTTAAAAATATCAAAAACTTTATTTGTTTCATGTTTTATGCATTCAATAATTTTCACATCTTTATTTTTAAATTATAGTATTACAGGAGTCATCACAGGAAAATAGTTACTAACTTGAGATTGCATTTAGAAACATGTTATATATGACATGACTGACTTCCTAGCAGATGTGATATCAGTGATCTAGGTATCTGAATCTTACTGTTAGCTAAAAGTCAGCTCCTTGTTTCTAACAGTAGCTTTTACGTTTATTATCATTCTCCTATCACTGCAAGAACTGTTTCCCAGGTTTGTCATTAAAAAAGAAATCATATAAAAATTATTTAAGTGACAATTTTTCCTTTTCAAATAAATTAAAAAAAAAAATAATAAGAATTCTTAATTAATTTTAAGTTAAAGACTCTATGCAACGTAGTTTTGAGCTTTTTTTTTCTTTCATTTTTGTCTTTTTCCCTGTATAATTTAAGAATTCCAATAATTGAAGGACCTTTGTGTATCTAATGTATATTTCCCGTAATTTTTCTATTGATGAGTTGCAATTTTATTTGCAAACCACACATTTTTTTGAAATATAAAAATTCCCCAGCAATTGTCAAAATTTCTTCCTCCTACACTGGTCACGCAATGAAGTGTTCTAGCTACAGTATTCTTATATTATCTTCATTAATGTAATTTTCAAACATCGTCAAAGGTGCTGAACATATATACAGATAAGAAATTAACTAGTGTCTTGAACAGTCTATCAAGGACATATAAAATAAGATAACTGATGTGTAAGCTTCAGACCAGGGAAAGAAAATGAAATCATTCATAGCTTTGAAATTTATATATAAAAATTAAAAATTAATATGATCATAATTAAATTTTTGACACACATAGAAGAACTGGAAACGATTTCTCTTTTTCGTCGGTGATTTCTCTTATGTAGCGATAAGTCTTATTTTGGGAGTTATACTTGGAAGAAATTGATACCTTTACGTCCAGTACTGTGACTTTATGGTCCTTTAATCTGTAATATTTTTATTTCAATGATTTTAAATGATTTCAGAGATGAAATGGAGGCAGGTGGTAGTTTTGTATGGATTTGTCTGGACACTTTGCATCGCATCAGCGCAACGAAGTAATGGTTACTCTAATCTCTCTCTCTCTCTTTTATTATTTTTAAATATTTAAATATACTTCAAATAAATAAATTTTTATTTATCATTAAAGCAAATACTGGACCAGAGTTTGGATTTGCCCGAACATTGATCTCCCCTGACAGTACGGATCCAGATCCATTCGGGACTGAGTCGTCTTTCAATTCACTGCCAAACCTAGACGATCTAGCTAATGTGCCTCTAGATTTCTTGGGAGGGACAACAATGAGGCCTCCAGATTTCTCCTTGGAAAGGATATTTGAGAACATCACTCCACCAGATGCCTCTGTGAATGATGGTTTATTCACAAGTGCAAATTCTTTCAACGACATTTTGTCCCCTGATGGAATAGTCGACTTTCAACTACCACCAGGAACAAATGGAGATGTTTTCCCTGTAAACGACTCAAACTCTACTCCAGACATAAGTCAAACTCGCGTTGAGCCCATACGTCCAGAGCTTCCTGATTTACAGTCAGTGATGTCTATGCAATCCCAATCCTCGTCTCAACAAAATGCAGCACCACCTTCCACAAACCAAGATATTAATCCAAACCCACTACCACAGAATTTTCCTCCTGAGCTATCAGTACCCAGTGGACCCGGTGCCCCCTCCTCTGTTATAAATGACTGGTTATCATTTACATCAGACCAGACACAAAGACCCCAGATCAATAATCAACTAATAACAGGTGCTGGTGGTCAAAATTTAGCAGGTAACATAGGCATTAATGACAATCAGATCGCTGGAATCAATGATGTCCAGCATGATATGTGGTCAGATAACTCATTATTTAACAATCCAAATCTAGGCGATCCCTCTGATGTTTTTGGAAACATGAACATCCCAATCAATTTTCCCATAGAAGAAAATTCTGCACCAAGTGGGATAGAACAGCAACGAAGACTTCCTATTTCTTCACCTGAAATGAATACAAATCAGAATCGTGTAATTCAATCATCAATTCCTGAAATCACAGGAACGTCTGTAAACAGACCGTTTTTGCCACCATTCAATCCTCAAAGCAGGATTCCATCGGGATTTGCGTCGGGTCCTAACTGGAGAGAACCCCCTGAACGTATACCAGTATTTCAAGTGGGTGGAGGACTGCCAGCCCAACAGAATCAGATTAATCCTGCCCGTAGAATCGATCCATTTAATGAACAAATCCTCATCAGAGATGTCTTTCGAGACTCTCCTACGTCCCCACAAAATAACAGAATGAGGCCTAGGAATCTAGAAAGGGACAATGCGATCAACAGTCAAGCTCGAATGGTTCTATCATCTCCAATGCCAATTGCTCGTCCATCTCGAGTCAATATACCAAGTCCTCAGCAGATTTTTGCGGGTGGTCAACAGTCTCAACAACCAACAAGAGGTGGTTTAACTGCGTTTCCCCAATCTCTTACTGCTCGTCGATCACCAACACTGAGTATATTTCAGGGAACTCCAACAAGGCCAGCAGACATGCAGCTGAGACCATTACCAAGGAATTCTTTTCTTCCATCAGCAACAAATATCCAATTTAGACCAAATCCACCATCTCCTCTCCGTGTAAATAATCGATTGAACTCTGTTCGAACCGTCACACGTCCAGTACCGGTTGGAAACCAAGAAGCAGCACGCTTTATAACCGATCAGCGTAATATGAATAGAAACATGCAAGTATGGACAAGGATTGAAGGTAGAGCTCAGAACTTCGCTGGGCAAACATCATTTCCAGGCAACCAAATAGAGCGTTCAAATTTGGCCTTCAGACCACCCAACCAGTTTCGTATTAACCAAAGACTACCCGAATCACTTCTCAGGGGGCTCCCTATTTCTAGACAAAGACAAGCCTTACGTTCAACGCCATCGACACCTATTCCTTCTCAAATTGGTTCTCGGCGACTGCCATTTCGACTTCAAGGCCCTTCGCCATCACCCTTGGAAAGAAATCGCCTCCGAATTTCTCCGATGCAACCTTCAATTACGCCAGGATTACAAGCACGGCAACAAAGGAGGGAATTCCCGATTGGGAACCGAAGATCAACACAAGGTGGGCCTCCTTTCGATCCTGTTCTCTTCCTCTCTCTTCAAGACTCTTTTCAAGCTCCTCTTGACTATGAACTCTTTGATATCTTCGAAGACAATCCTCTGCTCTTTCTTCAAGATCTTAATTTACCTTTGACAAACAATTTATTTAATCCGTTATTAGAATTTTCAGGCGGACGGCTTCGTGAAAATCGACGACCACGACAGTTCCCTTCAGGACAAATTCCCAATCGAATGGTTGTTAATATACCATTTAACCAACAGACAACTAATAACCCATTCGGAATACGACAAGTAGCACCACCTGTCTCACCATTATTAAGGGACGAAAATCTTCCTTTTCTGGGATCCGGGTTCTTTAACCCCAGAATGATGATGCTTGCTGACATTACAGTGAAGCCATCTTCAAAGAAAAGAGTAAAACCTGTATCGAAACAGAATGCAACACAAAATCTATTAGATAAAGTCAATTTACAGGGTTTAAGGAAAGCTGAATATATAAATACACCTGTAGTGAAAGAAAATAGGGTATTTTGATTTTTAATGTATAGGAAAAATACCAGCTTTGTATATGTAAAATGGGTTTTTTTTTCATTGTGTATAAGCATATCTACTTTTCTACGAGTTTTAAGAAAAGAATAAACATGTAATAATGTAGAATGAATTAAAAAAGAAATGTTTTTGCATTTCTCCAAAACTGGGAGTTATACATTTGGTAATTATTCATCTGAGTATTTGAAAAATGATTATTCGAGAAAGAATTTCCATTGCTTTTTTATTGCTCAAAAGCTATTGATCCATATGGTTATTATCAATTTAACCTTTCATCATAAATAAAACTATGTGAATTTGATTGAAGCATTATACTTTCTGTTATTCCTTTTACACTACATTTAGATATTGCCTCAATTTAAAATGATCTGATCAATTGATTAGGTTTTAATATGGATTAAAGTGCCTCATAAAAGGTTTCAATAGGGACAGCAGGAAAAAATATCTAAAATGGCCATCAAACTTTTGCTACATACAATTGCATTTTACATGAAAGGATGTAAGGTTGGACGAAGTCATTTGCCATAGCTGTTTAGAGTGTTAGAACTATTCTTTTCAATTTGATTACGTGTGGATATGTCCTAATGTGACCTGTAGATACCATAACACGCATGCGCATTCAGCATCTGAGAAAAACTTAAGCACGCGCCTATAGAAACACTTCAAATGAGAGATGCAGACGGACTTCCCACTCAAAATGAAAATTTGTAAAAAGGATTTGTTTGTAATTTTTCTTGCTTTCATATTTAAAGGTAAGCTCCTAGTGAATAGTGGACTGTAAAGAAGAAGAGTTATGTTTCTAATTCTTTTCATTTTCAACCACTAAAACTTAACGAACCTTTATTTACTCCATGAGAAAGTTTCAATAATCAATCTTTTCGCATTGAATTTTGAAAATACATTTTTAAGTAATTCACAAATTCAATCAAGTTTAAAATGTGTTTTTCAAAACTGAAGTTTAAGGTACATGTAGCAATTCAGAAGTATTTTTCATTTTTTTAAAACGCCCTACTCCCATGAGAAAGATATTGTACCTGAATGGAAGAAAACACACATTCATCTTATTTTAAATGTTAAGTGCGTTGGTATTAGACTAACAAGTAAAAAGACTTTCACTAACCACACTACAGGTACATGTAGTTAGTTACAACAAATCTGTTCAAAATAAATACATGTATTATTTACATGTTTACTGAATGTTCAAATTTCAAATTATATAGGCCATGAATGCCTAAATTACATTATAATGTATTATAAAATGTTACCATAAAGTTAAGGATCCTAAGTAACATAGATTTTTAGCTTTATTTTCAGTTACTCTAAGTAGAAATTCTTTCCTGTGGCATGGAGTGCCGGAATGGAGGAACAAGTTAGCCCATGGAGACTTTCTATGGCAGTCACGGGAGCGTAGCAAGATTATATGTTCCTACCGTTGTCTACAGCACAAGTCTTGTGTTTCTTTTTTCTACCAGAGCTCGACACAGTACTGCCAGGGTCATTCATCTGTGTTCCTGCACTTATCTGATGCAAGTAGTAAAGATTCATCAGAAACAGTGTATTTCAAAAGTAAGACTTAGTTTTTGTTGTCATTGTTTTTTTTTAATTTGTGGTGGAGGAGGGTACAAAATAAAGACAGTCGCGTCAACTCCTGGTGATACTATCCATTCCAGAATTTTATTGATATGCGTACATCTTACTGGTTGATCGCGTGGTTCAGTGGTTAGAACGTTTGCTCTAAGGTTGCGGAGGCGGAGTAACGAGTTGATCCTTACGTCGAGGGTTCGAATCCACTGTGTGACGCGGAGACCCCTCCTTCGAACCGAGGTCTCGTGTCGCAGTAGGTGCTGGCACAAAAAATATCCCTCATTGCTCAAAGGCCGTAAATGCCAAGTACAGATCTAAATTTGCAGCCCTCCACTGGCAATTGATGGCGTCTCAATATGAGTAAAAATTTTCGAAGGGACGTTAAACAAAGAAAAACATCTTATTGAAATAGCAAATATATACTATTGACTATTGATATATTAACAAGGGGATGCATGTTAAATCGATGTATAGGCCAACAGATTCCTTCCAGTTTCATAACCTCTTTATATATATATATATATATAAATTTTCTCCATTATTGCATATTAAAACAATATTGTTGTCATCTGAAGCAACACCGTAAAATTCATGTTCACTGTTGTTAGATCCCGCCTTATTATCTCCAAAAAATGGACAAGTGTTTAACGTCAACTGTTTCATTGCTCTTCCATCTTTGTAACGTACGGAGTGAATATACTATGGTGGCATATTTATGCCATCAACATAATTTTTTATCAACATAGCATATCATGACAATTCAAGATAACTATCTCGTCAAGTCATAATAACTTTCTGGTTTGTCGTCAAACACCGACTTTTATCTTGTCCAGGCAAGATAAGCTATCGTACTTTTTGCGATAGCTATCTCGACAAATAGAGATAATATATCTTGTATCGTGACTATAAGTTCTCTCCTCATGTCAAGATAGCTATCGCTACAAAATATGCCACCATAAAATACAATACTAGTATTTTACATGTATGTTC